>NC_091983.1:144148257-144471369 GCF_044704955.1 Pristiophorus japonicus
GTGAGAGACACACACAGACAGACAGAGAGATAGAGACACTGACAGAGACACACTGGGGGGGGGGGGGGGGGCGTCCCAGCACGCTGTTGGAGGACTCCCGGTGCTGCAGTCGGGAAGTAGAAAATGTTTCATTTATTGATTTTTAAATTTTTTTTTAGTTTTTATTAATTTTTTTGATTGATTTATTGGTTGATTTATTGATGTATTTATCATTTATTATTGATGATGGCTCTTCATTTGTAAAACTGAAGTGTTTAATGTTTGTAAACGTCCCTTTAAACCACCCCCCCCCCCATTCCCTTCGGCTGATTTGTAACCTACGCCTGATTTTCTAAAGTGTAGACAAGGTTTTTTCGAACGTACAAAAATCTTCACTTAATTCATTCTAAGTTAGTTTGGAGTAAGTTTTCACTGCTGAAACTTTGAAAACAGGCGTAAGTGGCCGGACACGCCCCCTTTTGAAAAATAAATTCTGTTCCAAAATGAAACTGTTCGAACTGACTAGAACTGGAGCAAACTAAATGCCGAGAATTCAAATTTCTAAGATACTCCTGAGAATGTGCGAAAATGTATAGCAATGGAGACAGTGAAGTGAACAAAGGAATCATAGAAGGATAATGAAAAGAATGTCAGACTGCAAATGTTACAACATTGGCACAAATAGCAGACTTGCTCAAGGTCTTGGTTACTAGTCACGCCAGTAAAATTGTAGCAATGGGTGAAAAGCTCTTTGTGCAAAAACAGTTGCTATTACATAGACATAGAAAATAGGTGCAGGAGCAGGCCATTCAGCCCTTCTAGCCTGCACCGCCATTCAATGAGTTCATGGCTGAACATGAAACTTCAGTACCCCCTTCCTGCTTTCTCGCCATACCCCTTGATCCCCCGAGTAGTAAGGACTTCATCTAACTCCCTTTTGAATATATTTAGTGAATTGGCCTCAACTACTTCACCACTCTCTGGGTGAAGAAGTTTCTCCTCATCTCGGTCCTAAATGGCTTACCCCTTATCCTTAGACTGTGACCCCTGGTTCTGGACTTCCCCAACATTGGGAACATTCTTCCTGCATCTAACCTGTCTAAACCCGTCGGAATTTTAAACGTTTCTATGAGGTCCCCTCTCATTCTTCTGAACTCCAGTGAATACAAGCCCAGTTGATCCAGTCTTTCTTGATAGGTCAGTCCCACCATCCCGGGAATCAGTCTGGTGAATCTTCGCTGCACTCTCTCAATAGCAAGAATGTCCTTCCTCAAGTTAGGAGACCAAAACTGTACACAATACTCCAGGTGTGGCCTCACCAAGGCCCTGTACAACTGTAGCAACACCTCCCTGCCCCTGTACTCAAATCCCCTCGCTATGAAGGCCAACATGCCATTTGCTTCTTAACTGCCTGCTGTACCTGCATGCCAACCTTCAATGACTGATGTACCATGACACCCAGGTCTCTTTGCACCTACCCTTTTCTTAATCTGTCACCATTCAGATAATAGTCTGTCTCTCTGTTTTTACCACCAAAGTGGATAACCTCACATTTATCCACATTATAACCACTTGCCCGTATCTAATTGGGCAAGAAAGGCCAGGTGTCGGCTCACGAGTGGACAAAGGGAAGGAGGGATCACAAAAGGATAGGGTGAACTGAATGTCCCTCAATTGTATTACGTACCGAAAGTGTATAACTGTTGCGCCCCTACATTGTAACGGGGCTTGTCCGAGGG
The DNA here is from genome assembly GCF_044704955.1 of Pristiophorus japonicus. Classification (NCBI taxonomy): domain Eukaryota; kingdom Metazoa; phylum Chordata; class Chondrichthyes; family Pristiophoridae; genus Pristiophorus; species Pristiophorus japonicus. Next base: position 144,149,976 of record NC_091983.1, read on the forward strand.
AAGTGAGCGCACTCTGAGGGAAAGCGTTCCTTTGTTCTGCTAAGTCCTGGCCGGTGAAACAATTAATAAAGTCTGCTTTGTTATAAGCGGCTACGGTGTTTGCGTGTCAGTGTATTCGCTGAAACAGATTGAGGGAAAAGGAATCCGTATCAACATTTGGTGTCAGAAGTGGGATCTCAACAGACGACTGCCGAAAACTTGCGAATTAAGAGCCAGACTAGCCTTGGACGAGACGGGAGGAAAGTGTCCACTGGAGTGACTATACTTTAAATACCACTTCAGTTTCCTTCAGTTCCAAAAGTCTGAGGAAAGTTTGGCCACTCGCTGGTTCTCAGGTAGCGTCTGAACGAGATCCAGGTCAATCTGGCGAATACCTTCTAAACTTAGGAAATCGCGCGGCGATGCGAACCGCGCGGCGACACGGAGGATAGGGCATTAGGTAAAATTAAGCCGCGGGGCGACGCGGGACTGTGTAAATTTAAAATTGTACTTATGCCAGGTACGGCGTCGATCTTGTATATCACTTGGTCCGCCTAGGCTCTGGATAAGATAACTTAAACCACCGCGGGGCGACGCGGGGACAATCGGGACTAATTAGGACCCTGATCCTACGCAGGGCGACACGAGGATGGGTAATCATTTGGATAAAACTACGGATACGGGTAGTCCACTACAAAAGTTATGTGAAGAATTCCCTGAAAGAGCTGGACAATTTCGAATGAAATCTGGAACCTTGAACAAATTATTAGGAGATGATCAATTGTGTAAAACTAAACCGCGGGGTGATGCGGGAATGGGCAATCATGGATCCAAAAATAGAGCCGGCCAAAACAATTAATAGGAAAGAAGAGAGACTTTTGTGAACGTCTGTTTTGAATGAGAAGTACTTGTGTGATTTTGACTACAGAATGAAAGCCTGTTTGGGAAACCGGGGAGTTGTGGTTTGTTTTAGCTCCACCCACTTTTCCAAACAGAGTGAAAGTTTTTTTTAACCCTTTGTAGTGTTGTCCTGTATGTGGGAAGTTTTAAGACATTTTAAGTTAGGAACGCAGGTGTGGATATATTCGGATGATAAGTTATGGAGCTAGGAAATGCACAAAGGATAGGTTTGTTGAATAAAAGATAAAAAAATACATGGTCCCGGTGGTTGAAAAAAAATAAAAATTATTTAACACGCTCACTTACTTGTCGAAAAGAGATATGCAATGATTGATTACATTGGGTTGAAAGACATAAATTTAGTCTCAGAATGAGATAAAGAATGCCTTTTAAAAAAGCTTCTAAGCTCAAAAAAATAGTTTTAAATAAAGATTGAAATTACAAAATTTGAATTGGGATTTCAAGATATTAAGAGAAGGCACAGCAAAATACTGAGGTGGATTCAAAAAAAAATTATTATATTAAATCTGATCTCTAAAAGAAAATAGGAGATATAAAACTAAAAGGTTTGTAAACAATCTAGAAATACCTTCAGGGATCAAGTCAAACTCCTGGGCGAGTGGCGAGCTATCTGCGAAGGTGTAAAAAGGGACTTTTTGAAAAATGTTAAAAACAGCAAGCTTTAGCAGTTTAGAAGAGACATTGTAACGACCTTGAAACTGGAACAATTGAGATAACGAAAAGCAGCCCTCTCAGCCTACGTGCCAGACTCCCCTCTAATTATGGAAAAGACAGGGGAAAAAAAGACGCAACTTTGAAAGAAAACAAATTGAACGAATTTGAAAGAAAAAGTGTCTTCGATTGTCTGATGATTTTAAATTAACAAATTTACCGAGACACGAACCCTCTGTGTAAAATACAAAACCTAATTTGAAGAAAGGAGATCTTAAAAAAAAAAGACGTAACGTACTAAATAGGTGCTGAAAGGAAAAAAAAGTGTTCTGAGATGGAAAAGGACATAACTTACTAAATACTAGCTGATATTTACTGTGAAAAAGATATTGGCTTAATTGAAAAATTTTGGAAGAGGTAAAAGACACTCTCCATTGATAATGATTTTAAATTATGAGAAAGTTCCACTGCAGTTTGAAAAGATGCATCACTTCTGTCAAGTTGGCAGGAGAACGCCACTAAATTAGGACTCTCATTGACAGAAGGAGGACATGTTAAACCCCAACATGTCTTAAAAGAAAGAGTGCGCGCACGATAAACGTACTAAGAGCTCCACTCGGACCTCTGAAAAGGGTATTGATAGACTACGTAGTCAAATGGTTGGCCTTGCATTGACCGAGGCTGATGACGAAATTGAATTTCAGTAAACAAATAGCTATTAAAAATGTGTGGTCTCGTTTTAAATCAATTTTAAAAAAAATCTTTGGCAAGTACTTGAATTAGAAGTTAAAAAAAATTGGAGTTTAATCTAAAATGCTGCCTTTCCTGATGAGAAGACTTTTATTATGACGGCTTTACTAATGATTTCTGCTGTTTAACGGATTTCTAATTTCTAAGCAAGTTTTGAAGGCACAGAGACTTTTTTTTCAGATGATTACGTGAAGTCACGTAATGACATCAGGTCTTCTTACAAACCTGTAAAGGAGTTAACCCTTTCCATTGACAGCCGTTTTATACTGACCATTATTAATTTGGATTTCTTAATAGAATAAAGACTCACCTGACAGATAAAGGAAATGGTGGGATAGTCAGAATAAAATAGAACTAGCTTATGTAATAATACTTACCTGATACAATAAAGAAATAGATACTCAAACAAAACAAATTGAAGAGTTAAAAGGCTAAGATAAATAAGCTGAAAGAGATTTAAAAAAACGGGACCAGACAGATACAGATAGTACAGTGCACAGCCATAACACCATCATCTGTGGCAAAAGAGCCAATGCAACCCACGGTGGGGAATCCACAAACCCAACCTAACCCTGACCTCCGATTTCACGGAATGACCTCGACATGCATGGATAAAAGATGAGTCAGACTAAAACCTTGCAAAAGATAAGTCAGCCTCGGAAAAACCAATGCCAACCATCCAAAACGTCATTAAAGCACAGGAGGACGCTCCTGAAAAAGATAAACTGTTGTGGAAAGATTATGGATGTACTTATGACAATGTTTCTAAACTCTGGACCACTCCCGCGGAACAGACTTGCATGTCTGACGAGTTGGCCCTATGGGTTATTGAATGTATGCACTTTGCTACTCATTGTGGAGCAAGGACAACAAGTGACACGCTTTTGGCCACTTGGTGGCACCCTAGACTCCAGGCGCTGGCCCAGAACATCAGTAGTCGCTGCCTTGTTTGCCAACAGCATAATCCAGGGAAGGGAGTCCCCTGTGATTGGGGTAAGACGCCCCTACCAGAAGGTCCCTTTGAGACCTTGCAGTTGGACTACATGGAGTTGCAAAGAGTTCAGTGTTACAAATATGTGTTAGTAATAGTAGATGTGTTTAGCAAATGGATCGAAGCTTACCCTACCCTGGACAATAAGGCTCAAACTGTTGTTAAGGTGTTAATGAGGGAAATTGTTCCTCGATATGGTATCCCAGCTCGACTGAGTTCCGATAATGGCCCTCACTTTATTGGCCAAGTTAACAAAGAATTCTGTTCCCAGATGCGCATTAACCAGCAGCTGCATTGTGCCTACCGACCCCAAGCTGCAGGACTAGTTGAACGTGCTAATCAAACTCTTAAAACCAAGCTTGCCAAACTGGTAGCATCAACCGGACTCAATTGGCTCAAAATCCTTCCCATAGCCCTATTCCAGATCCGAACTACTCCTACCAGTAAGGCTAGACTGACCCCCTTTATGGTCATTTATGGTAGGCCCCTTAGGACCCCATGGAATCAGAATGTCCCCTCCACTGTCCAATTCCACCACATGACTGAGGAAATGACCACCTATGTTCTTTCCCTGACTCAGGCTCTACGAATAGCCCACAACCAGGTTCGAGATGCTCACCTCGGCCTCCCAGTTTTGCCCGAATCGTCCCTCGTGGCACCAGGGAAGTATGTCCTGATTAAGAAATGGATTCGAAAGGGATTAGAGCCACGATGGGAGGGGCCTTTTCAGGTGTTACTTACTACCCCTACTGCAGCTAAGGTTGAGGGGAGAAGCCCCTGGGTTCACCTGCACCACTGTAAACTTGTCACCCCATAACGAACCTATTTACTGGTTGTCTTAACCCCTGTTTCTGTTCCAGACTTCCTCTTCTCCATAGCTGAATAAGGTCATTCCTCGGAGCGTCCCAACTAACCGAGTGGGTCCCGAAGAGAACAGATTGAACCCCTGCCCGTAGTGATAGACAACCAGCTACACCGACGGCGACCTGAGAAGAGAGGCGAGAAAACCGAACTCTTTGAATCAGCAAAATATTCGGACTATTTATCCTTGTCCATAGAGACGCTACAAGAAACATTTTGTTCTCGAGTAATTGTTAACCTAGAGCGATAAGATGAAACTGTGTCTGTGTGCCACAGTCTGTATAGTCGCATTGGTGTACGTCAAGTGCGGCGCGTGGGAAGCAAGACTGAAGCGAGAGCTCCATGTAAGCACCTTTTTGTATATGTCTTATGTTTATGCGCGAAATGGGAACTTTTCTAGTTGCTGGGTGTGCTCACATATCCCTATACACTCCAAAGGGGGAATTCCTTTGCGCCCCGTTCCACTGACCCTAACTGAGACTGTCAAGTGGCTTCTGAGCCAGACTAGCATGAGAGGAGGAGGGGCCAATGCAAATACGAAAGATGAAAGGCGAGTTAAGAGAGGGATCACGGAGGGCAGGAGGACCATCATACCGTTACCGTGTGGACAACCACGGGGACGGCACCGAGTGGGAGAGTGCTGGGTACCCCATTAGTCAAACATTCCAGGGATGGTACCAACCACCCTATGACCATAAAAAGGAACCCCCATTCTTAGTCCTGACCAATACCTCGGGGATCGGGAGGCCAACCGGGACCATATGTTTAACCCGAAATGACACCAGCAGAAAGGGACATATCATAGGGTACAGCGATTGCCCACACAACCTCAACATCACAACAGGTGCACGAGTCATTATCTTCTCTCACCTTCCGAATAAAACAGGTGGAGGTCTGTGGGCCCAGTCTTGGGACCCCAACACAATATATAAAAAGGCAGCATATAACGGCACGTATTTTGTGTGTGGGCATAGGGCGTATCCCTGGTTACCTGGGCGATGGACAGGGTCCTGCTATTTGGGATATGTGGTGCCATTTGTGCGGCAAATACGTACCCTGGCGGAAGCACATGCCTCCAGCCGACACAGGCGAGCCCCCACCCCCGCCGAAAGGTTCTTTGGGGTCATGATGTTCCCATTCGGGATAGGACGCACCATGGATGAAGTACAGAACCTAGAGAGGGTATTGGAACAGATAGCTAACTATACTGCTGAAGCTCTGGATGACATCACGGCCGAAATGGTAGCGATACGGACCATAGCATTACAAAACCGAATGGCCCTCGATTATCTGTTAGCTGAGAAAAGGGGAACGTGTGCTCTGATAGGATCTGAATGTTGCACTTACATTCCCGATAGCTCAGAAAACATAACCAATCTCGCTGATCACATAAGAAGGGAGGTAAAGAAGTTATCCACGCCAGCAGGAGGATCCAGCTGGTTTGATTGGCTATTAGGTGGATCCTGGGGATCCTATCTAATGCATGGAGCAATTATTCTCATCATAGTAATAATTACCTGTTGCTTGATTATTGGTTGCTTTAACCTTAGTTGTAAAGTCATGATGGCAAGGTTAGCAAACCCTCTTGTGGCCATGGGCTCCCGGGTTATGATCCAGCAAACTAAAGACCTACTCGACAAGGGGGATCAGGAAAGAGAGTGCGAACGGCTGAATGCGATACTCCTGGAATAATCCTAAAGATTATCATGGAATGATAAAGGGGGGAATGAGAATGTGCGAAAATGTATAGCAATGGAGACAGTGAAGTGAACAAAGGAATCATGGAAGGATAACCAAAAGAATGTCAGACTGCAAATGTTACAACATTGGCACAAATAGCAGACTTGCTCAAGGTCTTGGTTACTAGTCACGCCAGTAAAATTGTAGCAATGGGTGAAAAGCTCTTTGTGCAAAAACAGTTGCTATTACACATAACCACTTGCCTGTATCTAATTGGGCAAGGAAGGCCAGGTGTCAGCTCATGAGTGGACAAAGGGAAGGAGGGATCACAAAAGGATAGGGTGAACTGAATGTCCCTCAATTGTATTACGTACCGAAAGTGTATAACTGTTGCGCCCCTACATTGTAACGGGGCTTGTCCGAGGGAAGTGAGCGCACTCTGAGGAAGAGCGTTCCTTTGTTCTGATAAGTCCCGGCCGGTGAAACAATGAATAAAGTCTGCTTTGTTATAAGCGGCTACGGTGTTTGCGTGTCAGTGTATTCGCTGAAACAGATTGAGGGAAAAAGAATCCGTATCAACACTCCATTCTAAACCAGTTGCTCCAAAAAAACAGGAGCAACTCAGGCCGAAACTTGGCCCCTTTGTTACTGAACACAGATTCCCCCTAATCCCAGCAGTAGACCAGTACCGTAGATCCAGTTTTTAGGGGTCGACAAGTCTGCTGCCAGAATAGGGGAACTGAATTTAGCAGGAAAAACATTGGGAGCCGGTTCATAAACACTGGTCTCCTTGAATCAGAACGAAACAACACATGATCCTATGCAGACCAAACTATCTTGCGATAAACATCACACCAAATCCATTACAATATTTTATTCCACTGATAGGCAGCCACAAATTGCAGCCATGCAAAATCTGCAGTATAAGTGACAGAGCTGTCAGCATCAGGGGAATATCAGGAGTGTGGGGTTATGATCAAGGTGGAAAGAAAAATGTTCGATTTGCTGCATGACATGTAACTGCTGTCTTTTTGTTTTGCTTATCTCAGAATCATGCAGCACAAAAAGAAGCTGCTCAACCCATTTGCGTGTGCCAACTCTTCGAAAGAGTTATCCAATTAGTGCCACTCCCCTGCTCCTTCCCCATAGCCCTGCAAAGTTTGCTTTGCACACACTTATCAACATTTTCATTGTAATAAATAAAAGCAAACATATCATAAAATCATTTAAAAGTATGGAGCTCTGCTTCTTGTTGGAATGAAATTGCTCACTGCGAATGACTGAGACTAGATAGGTCTGATGACAGAAGCCAAAGGGGGCAAAATTCCCCTACTGTGCACCTCCCTTTAGCGCCGCCGCGAGCCACTATGTGTTTTCACCCGGGGAGGGGAGGGGGTGGGGCGGGGGGAGGCGCTATCGGATCCTGCTAAATTGCGTGGGAGTTAGCGGAGGCGCAAAACCAGTAGTGCCGCACCCTAGTCGCGTGTGCCCCCGGGCCACTGCGCCTCCAGTGAAGACATCATCGGTGTACGCGATGACACCTTTTCGCCCCGCGGTGGCACGTTTTCGCCCTGGGGCAGAAATTTGGCAGCGCCCCATGAGGCTGCCACGGGTGATGTCAGCGCCAGCCTCGCGGGTGGCGAACCGGGCCGCACTTTGCTCGCGGGGCGAAAATTAAAGGGGAGGTGCGCGCCGTCCTTTGACTTACTGGTCCAACCTCGAAGTCCATTCTCGCGGGGCCTGTGCCGCGATCGTGCAGCCCTGCACTGCATTTCAGTGCCGGGCTGTGGCCATGGCACCCTGCATCCCCGGTGGCCTCGTGGAGGCGCATCAAAATCTCTGCAGAGCTCGCAGTGTCCCTCCCCTTTAATGGAAGGGGAGAGCCCTTGGAACGCATCAGCACTACGCAGAGGGCCGCATAGTACCGCAACGTTCACCTGGGTAGCATTCCCGAGCCCGCCCCAAGAGGAAGTGGACGCCGTACATTGCACTTCACTTCCTCTCAGGGGAGGTGACCCCAATTTAGGTCATGAGTTGGAACCTCTGTGTCGGGCGATGAAGTCCCGCCTCACGAGATTTACTGCCCGCAAACGGGGCGGTCCGGAATTTCGCCCTCTGTTGAGGTTTGAGTGTTGAGTATCTAGAGGAGCTAGTCTCCCACTCCTTCAGCTTCACTGACTGTAGTGTAACTGCAACGGGCACCAAGTCAACTTTTTAAACTGACAAATTTCACTATTATGTTCTGAATGTTCACAATGTAACGATAAGGGGATAAGGGGTTATGGGGAGCTGGCGGGGAAGTGGAGCTGAGTCCATGATCAGATCAGCCATGATCTTATTGAACGACGGAGTAGGCTCGAGGGGCTGTATGGCCTATTCCTGTTCCTATTTCTTATGTTCTTATGTAAAGTAGCTGACAGGACAGTCAGTTATTGACTAACATTAGCAATTTTATCAGCGTTTGGACGTCAGATAGTGGAGTACAGTGACCATGTGTACCTTCACATATACCATGCGCTGCTTTCTCCCATTTTAGGGGTAGTATACAACTGACAGGAGTGAGCTTTTGGCTTAGTGGTAGCATTCCCGCCTCTGAGTCAGAAGGTGAAGGGTTCAAGCTTCACTGCAGAGAATCCCGGCGAGTTGAGACTAGAATATGGTCTCTAACTATTGAGTTGACATCCAGCGGGGTCCACTGACATCTGGACAGAGTGACCACTAGCTCAGTCACTTGAGTCAGATGAGTTGGGTTTGGCTCCATTCCAGACAGTCCCGACGAGTGGAGACTGGTGTACTGACTCGGAATACTGGATTGACATTGAGCGGGGATACTTGCGTCCAATGTGTGTGGGTGCTCTTTAGCTTTGGTTGCAGCTCACCTAGGAGAAGATACCACCATGGTCCCTATTCAGCTGATTCCACCCACGTGGGGTCAGCTATAAAACAAAAGATACGTTAAGGAGCAGAAATGAGTTGACCAGTCACTTGTCTCATTGCCTCCAATGCAGACACTTGCTACACAGTTGGGCGATGTAGTGCAGCAAGAGTTCTCTGCTTTGCAGATTGCATCTAAAGCAGTGAGCACAGTTGAAGCATCTCCAAAAACTCTCCCACTGATAACGATGAGCCTTTGGACGCCAATATCCAAAGTGGCCTCAATGCGCTGAAGACAAATTCCCAAGAACCCTGAGTCAAGGATTCAGAAACCTGTTCTTAGGACATCAATGATTAATGTCAGGAACCAGCTTCCAGAAGGGGTAGGCAGCCAGATATACAGGAATAAACTGGTAGCTCTCAAGCTGCTGGAGCAATGCTTGAGGTTGAAAGATTATTTCTGGCAGACTGGTTTCATGTGCATTAAATCAGATTACTCCACAGAGAAATTTTAAGAGCATAGGCAAAAGATTAGCAATATTTCTGTTACTGCGACCATAACAAATAAGTAACTCTTAACACACATTGGGCACGTATGTTAGCTCATTGTCATAGTGACATTGAGGAGTGCCACAAGAACTAAGATCAAGCCATTCAGTTAAAGTATTTGAACTCTCAGGTGTGTAATATCACAGAAACACATTTCTACAGGTGTTACTCTTTACAGTACATAATTAACTGGTTCTTGCCACTTTACGATATGCACTGCGATAAATTTTATGATTTGGGACAGAGCTTCAATTGATAGGAGCACATTTCACCAATATGGTCAGCAAGTCTGATTTTCAGCCTGCAATTTCTCATCATTTAAAATAAATGAACTAAATCATGACGAACATTTAAAGATCACATGGATGAACTTCAACAATTGTACATCCCTGTCTGGAGTAAAAATAAAATGCAGAAGGTGGCTCAACCGTGGCTAACAAGGGAAATTAAGAACAGTGTTAAATCTAAGGAAGAGGCATATAAATTGGCCAGAAAAAGCAGCAAACCTGAGGACGGGGAGAATTTTGTAACACAGCAGAGGAGGACAAAGGGTTTAATTAGGAGGGGGAAATAAAGTATGAGAGGAAGCTTGCTGGGAACATAAAAACTGACTGCAAAAGCTTCTATAGATATGTGAAGAGAAAAACATTAGTGAAAACAAACGTAGGTCCCTTGCAGTCAGATTCAGGTAAATTTATAATGGGGAAGAAAGAAATGGCAGACAAGTTAAACAAATACTTTGGTTCTGTCTTTAGGAAGGAAGACACAAATAACCTTCTGGAAATACTAGAGGACCGAGGGTCTAGTGAGAAGGAGGAACTGAAGGGAATCTTTATTAGGCGGGAAATTGTGTTAGGGAAATTGATGGGATTGGAGGCCGATAAATCCCTGGGGCCTGATAGTCTGCATCCCAGAGTACTTAAGGAAGTAGCCCTAGAAATAGTGGATGCATTGGTGATCATTTTCCAACAGTCTATCGACTCTGGATCGGTTCCTATGGACTGGAGGGCAGCTAATGTAACACCACTTTTTAAGAAAGGAGGGAGAGAGAAAACAGGTAATTATAGACCAGTTAGCCTGACATTAGTAATGGGGAAAATGTTGGAATCAATTATTAAAGATGAAATAGCAGCACATTTGGAAAGCAGTGATGGGATCGGTCCAAGTCAACATGGATATATGAAAGAGAAATCATGCTTGATAAATCTTCTAGAATATTTTGAGGATGTAACTGGTAGAGTGGACAAGGGCGAACCAGTAGATGTGGTGTATTTGGACTTTCAAAAGGCTTTTGACAAGGTCCCATACAAGAGATTGGTGTGCAAAATAAAAGCACATGATATTGGGGGTAATGTCCTGACGTGGATAGAGAACTGGTTGGCAGACAGGAAGCAGAGAGTCGGGATAAATGGGTCCTTTTCAAAATGGCAGGCAGTGACTAGTGGGGTGCCGCAGGGCTCAGTGCTGGGACCCCAGCTCTTTACAATATACATTCATGATTTGGATGAGGGAATTGTGTGTAATATCTCTAAGTTTGCAGATGACACTAAGCTGGGTGGCGGTGTGAGCTGTGAGGAGGATGCTAAAAGGCTGCAGGGTGACATGGACAGGTTAGGTGAGTGGGCAAACGCGTGGCAGATGCAGCATAATGTGGATAAATGTGAGGTTATCCACTTTTGTGGCAAAAACACGAAGGCAGAATATTATCTGAATGGCGGCAGATTAGGAAAAGGGGAGGTGCAACGAGAACTGAGTATCATGGTACATGAGTCATTGAAAGTTGGCATGCAGGTACAGCAGGCGGTGAAGAAGGCAAATGGTATGTTGGCCTTCATAGCTAGGGGATTTGAGTATAGGAGCAGGGAGGTCTTACTGCAGTTGTACAGGGCCTTAGTGAGGCCTCACCTGGAATATTGTGTTCAGTTTTGGTCTCCTAATCTGAGGAAGGACGTTCTTGCTATTGAGGGAGTGCAGCAAAGGTTCACCAGACTGATTCCCAGGATGGCAGGACTGACATATGAGGAGAGACTGGATCGACTGGGTCTGTATTCACTGGAGTTTAGAAGGATGAGAGGGGATCTCATAGAAACATTTAAAATTCTGACTGGACTGGACAGGTTAGATGCAGGAGGAATGTTCCCGATGTTGGGGAAGTCCAGAACGAGGGGACACAGTCTAAGGATAAGGATTTAGGACTGAGATGAGGAGAAACTTCTTCACTCAGGGAATTGCTAACCTGTGGAATTCCCTACCGCAGAGAGTTGTTGATGCCAGTTCATTGGATATATTCAAGAGGGAGTTAGATACGGCCCTTACGGCTAAAGGGATCAAGGGGTATAGAGAGAAAGCAGGAAAGGGGTACTGAGTGAATGTTCAGCCATGATCTTATTGAATGGTGGTGCAGGCTCGAAGGGCCGAATGGCCTACTCCTGCACCTATTTTATATGTTTCTATGGTTCTATAAAATTTACCCCATAAACCCAATGGGGAAATAAGGGTATTCCAAATGGATGGCTGGCTCCAAGATTGAAAGATAATTTGAACTAAAGTAGTATGTGAGCTTATTTCATTGCTTGTCGCAGTGTTATAACTGTCTTGTCATTCTACCCATTTATCTAACACCTATTTAATCTATAATTCATAAATACATGTATCTATCTGACAAATTAGTTAATTTTGCTCCAGTTGATCAATTTTTTTGTCTAATGATACACATATATAAATACTATTTCCATTTTGATTCCTCTCCTATGGCATTCAGAGGATGTAGTTGACAAAAATATAAAGTGTTCACTTCTGACCTATTTCAGCTTGGATGATCTGTGCAGCATTTCTGTGTGCCCCTACCCCACCTCCACCGTTGGGAATACTTGCCTGCACTACCCAGCTGCTCAGTGTGACCACGTTGCTGGGCCATCAAGGTAAAGCCACCCAAACCTGGCTGCTATGAGGGCGCTGGCTCGCAGTTTGAATTTCAGGGAAGCTGACAAGCTTAGTCTGTGGTAAGATACCCGAGAGCCAGCTGAGAAACAACCTGGACCTTGCTAACATTTCAAAACAATGCTGTCGAGGACAAGCGCCATTTGTGCTCACCTCTCCTGCACAAAAGAGTCTTTCCATTCTATCTTAACATTTTGAGGGTATTTGTGTCTACAGAAGCCTCCACGCTGTCCTGCCTTTCGGCAGAAGGCCACGGGCCAGCGCAGAACTAAGTCACTTTCTGATATCAGCAAGTCGGCGGGTGTCCACCTGCTGCCAATCTGCATTGGCCCATTTTGACCAGCGGCCACCAGATAAAGCAAACCCTTGCTTTACTGCCACTATCTATGTATTATTCAGGCACCAGAGATCACCCCCGTATCCTGGGCAATACTTATCCCTCAACCAACATCACTAAATTAGATTATCTGGTCATTATCACATTGCTGTTTGTGGGAGCTCGCTGTGCGCATTTTGGCTGCTGCATTTCCTAAATTGCAACAGTCACTACTCTTCAAAAAGTACTTCACTGGCTGTAAGGCGCTTTAGGATGTCCTGGGGTTGTGAAAGGCGCCATATAAATGCAAGTCTTTCTTTCTTTCACACAATTGTGCAACTGCACAAAGCAGTGGAGGGTCACTGAAAACACAGGATTTGCAGGCAAATCACAAGTGGGACACTTCGCAAGCACAGCTTTATTTGTGAAATGCCATCATTTGAACACCGAGCCAAGTTTTCTGATGTACTATAGACTGTGTACAGCGATCATCTTTCTGGCCTAAGCTTTAATTGGGTAGGTATTCGTTCGAACTGAATGAACCAAATCAAACTGAACGGAACCAAAATCCCAAGTGAAACCAGTCGACTCATCTGTACTGTTTATCAACAAAAAACGGTGTGGCAAGCACAGAGGGAAAGTATTCTAAACTGACTTACATACCAGGTGTTGGGAAAAACTTCAGATAAATGTTTAAGTCCAATTGTACTTTGAATCCAAATAATGACAAACTGCAGAGATTAGAGCACTCGGAGCAGTTGTGCCAAATTCATTAGAAATCTCGGGCTGACACACAGGTTGGTTGCCTGGCAATGTTATAAGGAAACATTAGTGACATTATTAAGCACTGCAACTTCTGAAAAGAACCTTGACTGGCAGCAAGGATGCTCAAAAGTCGTCACACAGTGTCAGTCATCTGTGTACTTTTGGAGATGCCAGAGAGCTGCCACCCTGACAAACTGGAGATACGGCGATTTGAGCACTTTAATGAACTGAAAACTTGTTTGAAAATCTCTCCGTCAAATAACTCTCGAGCACCCGCTCAAGCACACACGATTCAGGGGGGCCGTCTGCCAGCAATAAAGGCCGAAATTGGATACTAGGGGAGATTAATTACCAAGATAGGGAATGATAATGCAAGTTAAATGGGAAAGTAATTAAAGTGCACCTTCCATGAAAATTATTCATTGCTGATGGATCAGGTGACAGATAAATCAAAAACCGTTTAAAAAAAAGCTACGGGTTAACCCAGGCAGGCCTTTCTCTCGTGAGAGCGTGGTAGTTTCCGCAGCTGTTGAATTGAATTATGCTGGCCAGTGCTCATCAAATTACTTCACAGAAACATACGTTAAGAGCAGAGAGAAAGGACAGGGTAATGTAAAACTACTAAAATAAATGTTTGCAGAAAAGCCGTCAAAGACTTTGCTTTAGAAAGAGGTGAGCAGGAGCGGAAGCGGTCAGCCATGGGGCTCTAGATTACTGGATCATTCGACACCATTTAGTGCTATTATTGCAACTGTGTCCATCAAAATGGGAGTGATAAATTAATACGATTTCAGCTTCTTGGTGAATAATGCTCAGAGATTAAAGAGACAATATCCTTTTTGCTGGAATGGCTCAGCGTTTGAGTAAGATTATCCCTTTTTGTCTTGCCTGAAGTGGTTATTTTTCTGATCGAACGGAACTCAGCTCTACAAAGAGCATTCCATCACACACATAGCTTCCTGCTTACACCCTAGTCACAGTGCCAGGTTCAAATTGGACTTCCCATGTAAGTAATCAATACAATGGGGAAATAAACCACAGCTCTCTCTCACCAAGGGTATTCTGACTGGTACCAGCACAATGCAAATAGGGGTCTGGTCTCACGCCAAGCTGAATCTTTAGCTTCTGTGTTTCCAGGCTTCAGGAGAAGGCCAGTTTGAGGATTTCAAGTGGGGCCCTTGATATGAATCTACATAACTGAAGATCTAAGGTTCAAGTGATAAATGAAAGTAAGAAAGAAAGAAAGAAAGTCAAACATATTCGATTAAGTTAATCAATGATGATACTAGTGGATCTCACAGCATTGCTCACATGTATTCTGTGGTCTGAAAAAGAGTTGTGGTTTTCAACGACTAGAATGGCCTGTCCCTTTAAGTATTCCCTGTGGGGAAGTGATCGGAATTGGGCAATGTAAGAGATAAAGGTAAATTAGCAGTGTGTTACAATCAGAAAATAATTGTAACTGCTTGTAAATTTCTGGCTCCAGGTCAGAAAACCATCATGAAATAACTGATTCATTTCTAATTTTTTAAAGATTGTTTTGGATATGAAACAAAGTGTGACAAATGTACATGTGAATGATGTGTTGCATAGATATGTAACAATTGATGTCAGCAACAATGGTAAACATGGATAATGATGTAGTAAACAGTTTGGGGAGTTTATTTCAAAAGAACGGAATATCTTTCATTATCTCAGTGCAATTTATGATCTGTAATATAAACTCCACAAGTCATTTTATCAAGAGATCTCATTGATTTGATTGCCACTAAATTACAAGAATTACACATTCACATTATAGTGGAGTGGACAAATATTACACAGACTGTTGCAGAAACCACCAATTACAGAAGCTTCATGAGTGGGATGGACATTCTCTGACCAATATGCAGCTCCCATGATAGTGGGATAACCATTCAGTGACCAATATCAAACTGAGGTCCCTCATCCCTTGTACCATTCTAGTAAATCTCCTCTGCATCTCTCTAAGGCCTTGACATCCTTCCTAAAGTGTGGAGGGCTCTGAGAATTGAACACAATATTCCAGCAGTTGTAGGTTCATGCACATGAATCCTCACAGCTCCTGAGCTAAACGGTGTCATCGCAGGAAGTTGTTAAACTGTCTGGCAACTTCACTCTGGTAAGGAAGAGAGGGAAAATCAGAAGTTGAGAATCACGCTGGGCGGTTCTCATTACAGAGGAGGATTGGCAAAGGCAAGTTCGCTGGTCATAGACCTGACTCTTCACCCTGTCAGCACCAGAATGTGTGCCATAGTAAGACCACGAGATGAAACGTCAGACTATGAAAGAAAAGGATTTAATAAGATCTGAATGTGGTAGCAATGGAATGCATCTTTAACTATCAGTTCTGCCACTTAATAATTAATTCTTTGAGGTGGGGGTGTGGGTGGAGGGTGAGGTTGAGCCCATAACATGAGATACCTCAGAGAGTGGAACGTTCCTTGAAGTTTTCCATAAACCATCAGGGTTAAGCATTCCCTGGCCAATAATAAGATGGTCATGTGTATGGTAAACACAACAACAACTTGCATTTGTATAGTGCCTATATAACATAGTAAAATATCTTGGGGCACTTTACAGGAGCGTTATCAAACAAAATTTAACACTGAGCTACATAAGGAGATATTCGGACAGGCGAGGGATAGGTTTTAAGGTGCATCTTAAAAGTGGAGAGAAAAATGGAGAGACAGAGGGGCATAGGAAGAGAATTACAGAGCTTAAGACCTAGACAGCTGAAGGCATGGCCATCAATAGTGGAGCAATTAAAATCAAGGATGTGCAAGAGACCAGAATAGGAGGAGGGCGGAGATCTCAGAGGGTTGTAGGGCTGGTGGAGGTTACAGAGATAGGGAGGGGCAAGGCCCTGCAGGAATTTGAAAAACAAGGATAAGTGTTTTAAGATTGAGGCGTTGTCGGACTACGAGCCAAAGTAGGTCAGCGAGCACAGAGGTGATGGGTGAATGGGACTTGGTATGAGTTAGGACATGGGCAGCCAAGTTTTGGATAAGTTCAACATTCCTCTGCTCTGCCATAACAATGTGCTTCCGTTCCACACTCATCCCTAGTTGCGCTGTTCTGAATATTCTATCTCTCATGCTAGCCATCCTGTGGGCCCTCAGCAAAATTTCCACTTTTTGGGTTTAATTCCCTCTGTGCACTCCTTTTAGTGCACCCAATGACACATTTGCATAAATTCCTACCCATGCTATTTTAAAGCAGACACATTTATAGGTGTACTAAAGATAGAAAACATGGAATTAACACCATTTGAGTCAACTCGTGTCAAATTCAGGTCAATTTTGTGCTGTGTGGAACTGTGCCAATTAGAAATTGGGTTCACACTGCCCAATCTCATTATATTGGATGTTTATAACCAACAAAGAGATGTTTTCATCCTGAATGTCAGCCCTCAATTTGAACCCAGAACCCTGATTTGAAAGGATCGTGGGCAAACCCAATGCAGTGCCTAAAACTCCCAACATAGCAGTTTACAGTAGAAATTCCTATATATTTGGAAAACCACATTTTTATCAATGTTATTTCTTTGTTTGTTCTGTAACAAAAATATCCATGTCATTACTTAGTCACCAAACATGCTATAATACTGCAACAATGCAGAATGATCAAGGAAATAAACGTGAACTAATCATTAAACATGGTCTTTGTTTTTTGCAGTTTTACGAGCACAATCTATTGGGAGGATAGGATGATCTGGCAGGGCTGAGGTCCAAGTTCTGGAACCTTTTGAGGACTAACAGATTGAGGATTCTGGAAATTTGTTTAGCTTTATTACAAAAATGTTGATGCATTCATTGTGTTAAACACTGTTAAAATAATACATAATTTTTTGAAGTATTCGGTAAGAGAAGCAAAGATTAATGTGCGGACTTTAGAAAGATTAAGACAATGATGTGCATTAAATGAAGTCAGTTTAAAGCTCCTACATAAATAAAATAATTTCCATGAACTATTAAATAAATATGTAAATTAGCAACATAAACTGTAGAATTGTTTAATGCAATTTGTTATAAATGAACGCCTGAAGTGGATTATAAAGAACATAAAAAAATTGGCATATGAACTATTTTTAAATGTAATACTTATTAATGAAACATCATCTTAATTACTATCTGCATAAGTATTTTGTATAATTAAAACGTGTTTAATAATTATTTAAATAATGACACACTGTGAGCCCTACTTGCATTTAAATGCAAAAAACAAAGCTGAGTTTTATAAAGTCCTGTTACCCCCCCTCTTCCTATTAAAGACATCCTGACGAGTTTGCAATTGAAATCTCAATGGAAAATTCTTCATTTTAAGGACAGATAGTAAGATGTGGAATTATATTAGGGATACGGTAGCACAGTAGTTATGTTATGACTCCAGACCCGTAGCAATGTGATTGATTCTTAACTGCCCTCTGAAATGTCCTGGCAAGCCACTCAGTTGAACCAAACCACTATGTCAAAGTCAGCACTGTGGGGAAGTACCTTCACCACAAGGACTGCAGCGGGTAAGGAAGGCAGCTCACTACCACCTTCGCTATTGTGAGTTGTGTACAGACCACCAAACAGTAGTAGTGAGGTTGGGGAGAGCTTCAAACAAGAAATTAGGGATGCGTGCAATAAAGGTACTGCAGTTATCATGGGCGACTTTAATCGACATATAGATTGGGCTATATGGTAGCAATACGGTGGAGAAGGATTTCCTGGAGTGTATTAGGGATGGCTTTCTAGACCAATATGTCGAGGAACCAATTAGAGGGCTGGCCATCCTAGGGTGATGTGTAATGAGAAAGGACTAATTAAAAATCTTGTTGTGT
Source organism: Pristiophorus japonicus (assembly GCF_044704955.1). Classification (NCBI taxonomy): domain Eukaryota; kingdom Metazoa; phylum Chordata; class Chondrichthyes; family Pristiophoridae; genus Pristiophorus; species Pristiophorus japonicus. Next base: position 144,168,099 of record NC_091983.1, read on the forward strand.
GAGACCCCTTGGGGAAGAGTGACCATAATGTGGTAGAGTTCTTTATTAAGATGGAGGGTGACACAGTTAATTCAGAGACTAGGGTCCTGAACTGAAGGAAAGATAACTTCGATGGTATGAGACGTGAATTGGCTGGAATAGACTGGTGAATGATACTTAAAGGGTTGACGGTGGATAGGCAATGGCAAACATTTAAAGATCACATGGATGAACTTCAACAATTGTACATCCCTGTCTGGAGTAAAAATAAAACGGGGAAGGTGGCTCAACCGTGGCTAACAAGGGAAATTAAGGATAGTGTTAAATCCAAGGAAGAGGCATATAAATTGGCCAGAAAAAGCAGCAAACCTGAGGACGGGGTGAATTTTGTAATACTGCAGAGGAGAACAAAGGGTTTAATTAGGAGGGGGAAAATAGAGTATGAGAGGAAGCTTGTAGGGAACATAAAAACTGACTGCAAAAGTTTCTATAGATATGTGAAGAGAAAAAGATTAGTGAAGACAAACGTAGGTTCCTTGCAGTCAGATTCAGCTGAATTTATAATGGGGAACAAAGAAATGGCAGACCAGTTGAACAAATACTTTGGTTCTGTCTTCATGAAGGAAGACACAAATAAACTTCCGGAAATACTAGGGGACCGAGGGTCCAGTGAGAATGAGAAACTGACGGAAATCCTGATTAGGGAGGAAATTGTTTTAGGGAAATTGATGGGATTGAAGGCCGATAAATCCCCTGGGACCTGATCGTCTGCATCCCAGGGTGCTGAAGGAAGTGGCCCTAGAAATAGTGGATGCATTGGTGATCATTTTCCAACAGTCTATCGAGTCTGGATCAGTTCCTATGGATTGGAGGGTAGCTAATGTAACACCACTTTTTAAAAAAGGAGGGAGATAGAAAACAGGGAATTATAGATCGGTTAGCCTGACATCAGTAGTGGGGAAAATGTGGAATCAATTATTAAAGATGAAATAACAGCACATTTGGAAAGCAGTGATGGGATCGGTCCAAGTCAGCACGGATTTATGAAAGGGAAATCATGCTTGACAAATCATCTGGAATTTTTGGGGGATGTAACTAGTAGACTGGACAAGGGAGAACCAGTGGATGTGGTGTATTTGAACTTTCAAAAGACTTTTGACAAGGTCCCACACAAGAGATTGGTGTGCAAAGTTAAAGCACATGGTATTGGGGGTAATGTACTGACGTGGATAGAGAATTGGGAGGCAGATAGGAAGCATAGAGTCGGGATAAACGGGTCCTTTTCAGAATGGCAGGCAGTGACTAGTGGGGTGCTGCAGGGCTCAGTGCTGGGACCCCAGCTATTTACACTATACATTAATGATTTAGATGAAGAAATTGAGTGTAATATCTCCAAGTTTGCAGATGATACCAAGCTGGGTGACGGTGTGAGCTGTGAGGAGAACACTAAGAGGCTGCAGGGTGACTTGGACAGGTTAGGTGAGTGGGCAAATGCATGGCAGATGCAGTCTAATGTGGATAAATGTGAGGTTATCCACTTTGGTGGCAAAAACACGAAGGCAGAATAATATCTGAATGGCGGCGGATTAGGAAAAGGGGAGGTGCAGCGAGACCTGGGTGTCATGGTACATCAGTCATTGAAAGTTGGCATAGAAACATAGAAAGTAGGTGCAGGAGTAGGCCATTCGGCCCTTCGAGCCTGCACCGCCATTCAATAAGATCATGGCTGATCATTCCCTCAGTACCCCTTTCCTGCTTTCTCTCCATACCCCTTGATCCCCTTAGCCGTAAAGGCCATATCTAACTCCCTCTTAAATTTATCCAATGAACTGGCATCAACAACTCTCTGCAGCAGGGCATGCAGGTACAGCAGGCGGTGAAGAAGGCAAATGGTATGTTGGCCTTCATAGTGAGGGGATTTGAGTATAGGAGCAAGGAGGTCTTACTGCAGTTGTATAGGGCCTTAGTGAGGCTTCACCTGGAATATTGTGTTCAGTTTTGGTCTCCTAACCTGAGGAAGGACATTCTTGCTATTCAGGAAGTGCAGCAAAGGTTCACCAGACTGATTCCCGGGATGGCAGGACTGACATATGAGGAGAGACTGAATCAACTGGGTCTGTATTCGATAGAAGGATGAGAGAGGATCTCATAGAAACTTGTAAAATTCTGACGGATCTGGACAGGTTAGATGCAGGAAGAATGTTCCCGATGTTGGGGAAGTCCAGAACCAGGGGACACAGTCTAAGGATAAGACTGAGATGAGGAGAAACTTCTTCACTCAGAGAGTTGTTAACCTGTGGAATTCCCTACCACAGAGAGTTGTTGATGCCAGTTCATTGGATATATTCAAGAGGGAGTTAGATATGGCCCTTATGGCTAAAGTGATCAAGTGGTATGGAGAGAAAGCAGGAAAGGGGTACTGAGGTGAATGATCAACCATGATCTTATTGAATGGTGGTGCAGGCTTGAAGGGCCGAGTGGCCTATTCCTGCACCTATTTTCTATGTTTCTATTTCTCAAGGGCAATTAGGGATGGGCAGTAAATGTTGGCCTTGCCAACGATGCCCACATCCCATGAACAAATAAAAAAATATATCCCTTAAAATGACAGATAAATAGTTTCAATAAGGTGTAAATAAAAGGTGAGGAATGAACTTTTAATGTAACAGTAATGAAATACAGCACCTGACCTTCAAAGCAGCGCATGTAAAAAAAAGAGGTTGTAAAAAATTTCAGACTATGAAATGGTTATCATTCAGTGTCTGCTCATCATGGGCCCAAGTTTCGTCTGGAGCATCTAGTTTAGTTTGGAGTATCTTAGAAATCGCAATTCTCAGCATTTAGTTTGCTCCAGTTCGAGTGAGTTCGTTTAGTTTCGTTTTAGTAGTTTTTTTTTTCAAAAAGGAGTGTTACCAGCCACTTACGCCTGTTTTGCAAGTTTAGGCAGCAAAAAGTTACTCCAAACTAACTTAGAACGGAGTAAGTGTCGACTTTTGTACGTTTCAGAAAAATCTTGCGTACACTTTAGAAATTAGGTGCAGGTAGCCAGAGATAGGCTGGGAGGGGCGGGCGGGGAAGGGAAGTTAAGGGATTTTGCAAAGCATTAAACACTTCACTTTTAGAAATAAAGAGCCATCATCAATAATAAGTAAATAAATAAATAAATCAATCACCCAATAAATCAATGAAAAAAATCAAAAATTAAAAAAATTAAAAAGCAATCAATAAATCAAAAATTAAAAGTTTCTACTCATCTACTGCAGCCCCTATCTGATCAGGGCATACACAGCCCTGCCTGCCGAAGAGCTGCTCTGGCTGGCCCCACTGCCGAGGAGGTGTTCGGGCGGAGCGCGGTGCCCGCCACCGAGGAGGTGTTCGGGTGGAGCGTGCCACCGGGGAGGAGTTTGGGCAGTGCCCGCCATCAAAGAGCTACTGGTCGGATGGGCCCGCCACCGGGGAAGAGATTGGGCGGGCCCCGCCGCCAAAGAGTTGCTGGGCGGGCGGGCCCCGCTGCCGAGGAGGTAAGGGCAGTGGCGATGAGGCGAGGCGTGGGACGGTGAGGCAGGCAGGCCACTCGGCCCAGGATAGGACGGTGAACATCGCAACGTCCCTTCGGCCAGGGATAGGGTCGCCTGGAGACAGGGCGCGCTGAGAGGGCCAGGAGCTACTGTGCACGCGCGCAGGGCTGTAGCTCTGCCCCCAGCTGTTTGAGCTAAGCCACGCCGAGTGCTAAACAGGCCTGCTGAACGCCGAGAATTGCGAGGCAAGTTTTATGCGCACTTTTAATTCTACAAAATAGGCGGGCCTCTCGGAGGTGTGCCATTCTGCGGGACAGCCGAAACTTGGGCCCCCATGTAACTGCCAGAATTCTTTTTCAAATGAGGCAATTTTATTTTCATTTGTGCAGACTTTTGTTGTGGGCCAGTGCCTTATTTAGTTTAATGCCAGATGTGTGGAAGTTGTTTTCAGATCTTTATGCGTATCATAGGACTCCATTTTACTAGTTTACTCCATAACACAATCCTCTCCCCGCTCAACTCAATGCACACTACATTTTTCTTGAAATGCTGAACTTGTGTCACTTGCAGTGATTGAGACTCAGTACTGCTAACTTTTTTTCAACATTTTAAATGACCTACGTGGATACTAGTACAGATATTTGCTACTAAGTACTGAGTGATGCTTGTAGGTCACCCCTGCATATAGGTTGCATCCCAAATATGAGTCATTCCCTCAGGAAAAGCCTCAAAAATTGCATAGCCTACACCCCCAATTCAAACTGATTTTTCTTTCGCTTTACATACATGTCAAAAGTGTGTTCTGATAAATATCTGGGATTTTTCTTTCTAACAAATGTCCAAATTTGGACAATCCAAGATGACAACTAAATGAGAATGCATCATTTTTTTTTTAACAATATCATTTTTTCTGAAGACCTTTAACAGATGGGTCTTAACACAAAAGCTTTCATAATATCACAACTTTGAAACACTTTAGGACCACCATTACTGTGACATTTGCAAGAAACTCTCCTTCTGTTACCATCTTGGTATGAACTCTGGTGGCAGTATTGTTATGGTAACAATTCGACCAATGAGTCTTCCACTCATAGGGCCCAAGTTTCCACACGTGCCTAGAACGGCGCAGTCCCGACCTGGACGCCCGTTTTTCGCGCCACAAAGTGTGCCTAAAAAAAACCTCCGTATTCTCCACCTCCCTGCAGGTCCTCTGGCCCTCGGCGCAGCGCAGCGCAGCAGGAGCTGTAGGGGGCGGAGCCAGGTCCCTGCGCTGAAAACAGTGCCGGGACCTCTGCACATGCGCACTACAGTGGGCACGCAAGTGCAGTAGCTCCAGGCGCCCGAAACTGTGTGAGAAGGGCCGAAGCACGCAGTCCCTAGCCCTGGCCGAATGGCCTCACTGAGGCTGTGTGAATAAGGCTCCTCCCACGGCCAGCTCCTGCTTCCTCCCGACCCGACTACCGCTTCCCCCCCCCCACCCCCCCCCCCCCGGACCAGACCTGACACCCGCTCCCCCTCCCCCGGACCGGACCCGACACCTGCTCCCCCCCACCCCGGATCGGACTGGACCCGACTGCCGCTCCCCCTCCCCCCCGACTGGACCCGACCCGACCCGACTGCCGCTCCCGCTCCCGCTCCCCCCCGACTGGACCCGACTGCCGCTCCCGCTTCCCCCCGACTGGACCCGACCCGACCCGACTGCCGCTCCCGCTCCCGCTCCCCCCCGACTGGACCCGACTGCCGCTCACGCTCCCCCCCGACTGGACCCGACTGCCGCTCCCGCTTCCCCCCGACTGCCGCCCCCGCTCCCCCCCGACTGGACCCGACTGCCGCTCCCGCTTCCCCCCGACTGGACCCGGCCCGACCCGACTGCCGCTCACGCTTCCCCCCGACTGGACCCGACCCGACTGCCGCTCCCGCTCCCCCACGACTGGACCCGGCCCGACCCGACTGCCGCTCCCGCTTCCCCCCGACTGGACCCGACCCGACCCGACTGCCGCTCCCGCTTCCCCCCGACTGGACCCGACCCGACTGCCGCTCCCGCTCCCCCACGACTGGACCCGGCCCGACCCGACTGCCGCTCCCGCTTCCCCCCGACTGGACCCGACCCGACCCGACTGCCGCTCACGCTTCCCCCCGACTGGACCCGACCCGACTGCCGCTCCCGCTCCCCCACGACTGGACCCGGCCCGACCCGACTGCCGCTCCCGCTTCCCCCCGACTGGACCCGGCCCGACCCGACTGCCGCTCCCGCTTCCCCCCGACTGGACCCGACCCGACTGCCGCTCCTGCTTCCCCCCGACTGGACCCGACTGCCGCTCCCGCTTCCCCCCGACTGGACCCGGCCCGACCCGACTGCCGCTCCTGCTTCCCCCCGACTGGACCCGACCCGACCCGACCCGACTGCCGCTCCCGCTCCCGCTCCCCCACGACTGGACCCGACCCGACCCGACTGCCGCTCCCGCTCCTGCTTCCCCCCGACTGGACCCGACCCGACCCGACCCGACTGCCGCTCCCGCTCCTGCTTCCCCCCGACTGGACCCGACTGCTGCTCCCGCTTCCCCCCGACTGGACCCGACTGCCGCTCCCGCTCCCCCACGACTGGACCCGACCCGACCCGACCCGACTGCCGCTCCCGCTTCCCCCCGACTGGACCCGACCCGACCCGACTGCCGCTCCTGCTTCCCCCCGACTGGACCCGGCCCGACCCGACCCGACTGCCGCTCCTGCTTCCCCCCGACTGGACCCGGCCCGACCCGACCCGACTGCCGCTCCCGCTCCCGCTCCCCCACGACTGGACCCGACCCGACCCGACTGCCGCTCCCGCTCCTGCTTCCCCCCGACTGGACCCGACCCGACCCGACCCGACTGCCGCTCCCGCTCCCGCTCCCCCACGACTGGACCCGACCCGACCCGACTGCCGCTCCCGCTCCTGCTTCCCCCCGACTGGACCCGACCCGACCCGACCCGACTGCCGCTCCCGCTCCCGCTCCCCCACGACTGGACCCGACCCGACCCGACTGCCGCTCCCGCTCCTGCTTCCCCCCGACTGGACCCGACCCGACCCGACCCGACTGCCGCTCCCGCTCCCGCTCCCCCACGACTGGACCCGACCCGACCCGACTGCCGCTCCCGCTCCCGCTCCCCCACGACTGGACCCGACCCGACCCGACCCTACTGCCGCTCCCGCTTCCCCCCGACCCGACCCGACTGCCGCTCCCGCTTCCCCTTCCCCCCCGACTGGACCTGACCCAACCCGACTGCCGCTCCCGCTTCCCCTTCCCCCCGACTGGACCCGACCCAACCCGACTGCCGCTCCCGCTCCCCCCCCCGACTGGACCCGACCCAACCCGACTGCCGCTCCCGGACTAGATCCGACCTGACCTCCCTCTCCCCGACCTGACCTCCCCCTCCCTCCCTCCCTCTCCCTCTCCCCCTCTCTCCCTCCCTCTCTCTCTCCCTCCCTCTCTCTCTCTCTCCCCCTCTCTCTCTCTCCCCCTCTCTCTCTCTCTCTCTCTCCCTCACTCTCTCCTTCCCTCCCCCTCTCCCTCTCCCCCTCTCCCCCTCCCTCCCTCCTCCCTCCCTCTCCCTCCCTCCCTTTCCCCCTCCCTCCCCCCCTCCCTCCCTCCCTCTCCCCCCTCCCTCCCTCTCCCTCCCTCCCTCCCTCTCCCCCTCCCTCCCTCTCTCTCCCTCTTCCTCTCCCTCCCTCTCCCTCCCTCCCCCCCGCCGACCTGAACTGAACCTCCCTCCCCGACCCGACCCAACGCCACCTACCTGTAAATCTAGTGCTGGGGACGGGCCCTGCTCGAAGTCTCGGGCCCGGCCCGTTCAGCCTTCGGTCCCGATGGCAAACCGCTGCCTTTCACACAGGTAGGAACATGGTGCACTTGAAGGAGTAGAACCAACATCAAAACTACCCAGGAGGTAAGGGATGGGTGTGCTAGAGCTTTATACGGCCACTGTTGGAGTAATGCCATTGGTGGGAAAATAGGTGAGTACAAAATCCAACATTATTTAATTTCTGGTCATCCTGAGGATGATTTTAATCCTTGCCACTGGCGGTGAGGCGGGGTGGAAGGTGTGCATTGAAAATGGCTGCACAGCACTTACCCTCCTGTTCCTGCTGATGTCTGGGTCTCCGCTGTTTAGGTGGGGTTCTTGATTTTATATATAAAGAAAACACATACACACTCACTCCCACACACACACACACACACTCACACGCACACACTCTCACATCCACTCACTCTCTCACACTTACGCACACTCACTCTCTCTCATACACACATTCACATACTCACATGCACATACTCTCACATGCACACTCACACTCTCTCTCACACACTCTCACACGCACTCTCACACGCACAACACATTCCTCATGCAAGTCCCTCTGTCTTCTTAACATAAGCCACTTGGGAGGTGTCAGGACACAGTAATAAATCTGTCTAGCCCTAATGCTCTCAAACTGGTTTCGATTATATCTTGGGCGAATTTTTTTCCTTGCATGTAATTATGTCAAGACTAATTCTTCTTGTCAAGTAAAGTAAAAGTGTTGTATCTGAGTTTCTGGCACCCAGTGTGCTTTTTAACCTTTAAAATTCAAAGCCACAAACAATGATGTAACTGATGCATGTTAATGTCACAGAGCAATGTTCACATTAAATGATATTTCAAGGAGTAAATTAGAATTGTTCCTGCAATATTGAAGCAGCCACCCAGCTTTGTTGAGCCTTACTATATTATCATCCAAATAAAGACTGCAATGCTGTAGTGGTGTTAGCCTAGGCTCGGTAGTAACATTGAGTGGTGTCAGAAGGGTGTGGGATCAGAGACACAAGCACAAAAATCTAGGCTGACACTCCAGGGAGTCCTGCACTGTCGGAGGTGCCATCCTTCAGATGAGACCTTAAACCAAAGCCCCGTCTGCCCCCTCAGATGGATGTAAAAGATCCCAAAGCACTATTCGAAGAAGAGCAGGGGAGCTCTCCCTGGTGTCCTGGCTAATATTTCCCTCAATGAACACCTAAAACAGATGATCAGATCATTTATTTAATTTCTCTTTGTGAGACCTTGCTGTGCACAACATGGTTGCCGCATTTCCTACATTTCGGCAGTGGCGACACTTCAAAAGTACTTTATTGGCTATAAAGCACTTTGGAACACCGTGAGGTTGTGAAAGGCACTAAATAAATGCAAATCTTTCTGCAAAGTAATGATGTAATCTGGTTGTATGTGATTTAATTGCGCTGTTTGTCTGACAACTGCTTTCCAGTCATTTTACAGCACAGCGATACTTTCTTTAAGGTAGCTTATTACTACTGGACAACTGATACCAACAGGGTCTTAAAATTAAATGCAGAGGCCAGAGTTTTCCGGAGGGGGCTGCGAGTGGGATTGGTGGCAGGTCGAGTGGGAAACTTGATATTTTTGACAGCTTACTTTTTGCATCTGACAGCTTGCCCATGGGGTTTACAACGTCTGACAAGCTGAGACGGGAGTTTAGTGGCCATTGAATCAGCTGTTGAGTTGACAGCTTCAAATGTAAGTAAAAGCTCCTACCTTACAGAGATATCTTCCCTCAGCTACAAACTGTTGCTCACGGCACTTCCAGCACAGATTCAGAATGCTGCAAGTCTTTACACAAGTCTCCGTCCAGTCTGACCTCATTACCTCTCTCACCATTGATAGACAGCTTCTGTCATCTCTACTTCACCTGCCATCTATTCCATCAGCATGGGTGCCCTTTATACTCTCTCACCTTGGTCTTTAGAATCCCACCACGATCAACCCCAACACTTGCAGCAGTAACTTTCTCTGCAATCAACTGACAGATGGCATCAGCACCCGACCACATTGCTGCCTGGGAGGCCAGATTTACTTCACTTGTTGCTGTACACCCTGGCTTCCATATGATATGCCAGGATGGCACCACCCCACATCAACACCATAAAGTCCACACACTCATCCCCATTGCGGGGGTACCGCTACGTCTCACTAAACCATTTCCAAAGGTGCACACAAATCTGTCCAAGAACGCAAAGTATTGAAAATAAAGATTTCAATGTCTGACAAAACATTAACAGAAATTTTACATGTACATTGGATAAAACAACCTTGTGTGTTGCTAGTTGGTATAATTGCACTAGAATGAGTGTGAGTGTGAGGGGTGGCTGGTGAGATGGGGATGTGATAATATTGATAGATAGGAATGGATGAAGGTCAAAGGTAAGTTAGTGTGAGTAAGGATGTGCAGTAGTAGGGTAGGGAAACATCGAAACATAGAAAATAGGTGCAGGGGTAGGTCATTCGGCCCTTCGAGCCTGCATCACCATTCAATAAGATCATGGCTGATCATTCACCTCAGTACCCTTTCCTGCTTTCTCTCCATACCCCTTGATCCCTTTAGCCGTAAGGGCCATATCTAACTCCCTCTTGAATATATCCAATGAACTGGCATCAACAACTCTCTGCATTTGGGAATTCCACAGGTTAACAACTCTCTGAGTGAAGAGGTTTCTCCTCATCTCAGTCCTAAATGGCTTACCCCTTATCCTTAGACTGCGTCCCCTTGTTCTGGACTTCCCCAACATCGGAGTGAGTGAGCGGGTGAGATTGTGAATGGGTGAGTGGGTGGGTGAATGGGTGAGTGAGTGGGTGAGTGAGTGAGTGGGTGGGTGTGTGAGTGAGTGGGTGGGTGAATGGGTAAGTAAGTGAGTGAGTGGGTGAATGGGTGAGTGGGTGGGTGTGTGAGTGAGTGAATAAGTGGGTGGGTGGGTGAGTGAGTGGGTGGGTGTGTGAGTGAGTGGGTGGGTGAGTGAGTGAGTGGGTGGGTGAGTGAGTGTGAGTGGGCGAGTGTATGAGTGAGTGGGTGGGTGAGTGAGTGGGGTGGGTGCGTGGGTGAGTGAGATGAGTGGGTGGGTGGGTGAGTGATTGAGTGGGTGGGTTGGTGAGTGGGTGGGTTGGTGAGTGAGTGAGTGAGTGGGTGGGTGAGTGAGTGGGCAGGCAGAGTGATGGGGATGTGATGAGAGGCACCGAAGGATGAGGTTGAGTATGGCTTTGTATTAACGTTTCCTGATCAGTGAAATGTTTGCGGCACAGCACCAGTTACTCCTGACCACATCCCTGCTTGTTGGTGTGCAATCAGGCTGTGTTGATCTCCCGGGGAGGTCTCTTCTGTCCATGGGAAGGAAAGAGGACCTCCCTGCGCACTGTGACAAGTCATGGGAGAGCCTGGGTGCAGCCATTGTCAGTGTTTGCAGCACCTCAATGCTGTAGAACACTGGCAGCACGGATTTCAAAATAAAGTTGGCCATGGTCCCTTTAAAGAAACCGGTTAATGATGTGTCATCATATGATGTCACCAGACCTGCTTCCTCTAATTGGCTGGGAAATGCGTTGGGCGGGAGCAAGCCCTATTTAAGGGAAATTAATTTCACCGAGAGGGATGGAGCCAGCGGAGACTTCACCCGCCATGGACCCACCAAGGTGAACAAAATTCAGGCCAGCGATTTTCCTTTGAAAGAAAGAAAAGAAAGACATACGTTTATATAGTGCCTTTCATGACCACTGGACATCCCAAAGCACTTTACAGTCAATGAAGTACATTCTTTAAGTGTAGTCACTGTTGTACTGCAGCCAATTTGCACACAACAAACTCCCACAAACAGCAGTGTGATATTAACCAGATAATCTATTTTTAGTTATGTTGGTTGAGGGATACATATTGGACAGGACAAAGTGGAATAACTCTCTGCTCTTCTTTAAAATAGTGCCATGGAATCTTTTATGTCCACCTGAGAGAGTGGACGGGGCCTTGGTTTAATGTCTCATCCAAACGTTGGCATTTCCAACAGTGCAGCACTCACCCAGCACTGCACTGGAGCGTCAGCTTAGACTCAAGTCTCTGGATTGGGACTTGAACCCACAACCTTCTTACTCAAGAGGGGAGAGTGCTACCAATTGAGCCACAGCTGACATGTGCTCTGCCCTATCTGGTATTTGCTATGCCCAGGTGCACTGGATCACCTGGGCACAGAATAAGGGGTAAGCCATTTAGGACCGAGATGCGGAGGAACTTCTTCACCCAGAGAGTGGTGAACCTGTGGAATTCTCTACCACAGAAAGTTGTTGAGGCCAATTCACTAAATATATTCAAAAAGGAGTTAGATGAGGTCCTTACTGCTAGGGGGATCAAGGGGTATGGCGAGAAAGCAGGAATGGGGTACTGAAGTTGAATGTTCAGCCATGAACTCATTGAATGGCGGTGCAGGCTAGAAGGGCTGAATGGCCTACTCCTGCACCTATTTTCTATGTTTCTATGTTTCTATGTTTCTATGTTTCTATGTAACTAGAAAAATGCCCCTTATAGTGTTCTTTATGGAAGCAGTAAAAATTAGATTGGTTTGAACACAACATCTCTTGCCCCTCCACCCCCACCCTCCAACACACATACATAAACATACACACAAACTACACATCTAGTCAGGAAATAAGACAGGGTTAGGTCAGTAGGGCACTGCAATTAAAAATCATTCAAGCATTTGCTCCCCAGCCTTGAGAAAATGAGACTTGAGTGGGAGTCAGACACTTGCTCTGAGGGATGAGTTAATATCTCACCAGTCTCACACCTCGCACTTCATTGAACCTGTGACATTCATTATCCTTTTAAATCATTTCTCTCCTTGATTTTTTACTTTCTGCTTCGTCTTTTTGTTCTACACAGAGCAGTCATCAGACGTGTAAGCAGCGGCCAGTGTTAAAGATAGTGATGGAAACCATGATTAGAACACAGAAAATAAAAAGAGTAATGATGAGGAGTTCTGTTGTCTGAGATCAAATTTATGGAGACCCACCACATTGTTTCTTTGAGGTTAAAGTGTTTATGCGCTCCAAGTCGCTCCCTGTATACAAGCATATCTGTTGTGACTAATGTTGTTGCATTGTTGAACAGCTAGTTTTACTTGAAGTCACAAAATGTTGCCTGCCTTCCTGGGACCATCAACCAATTAAGAAACTAATCCTCCCATCTTACTACACAGCAACATTCGGGGGATGAAATTTCTCCATCAATAATTTATTTTGTCAATAATATTTAGAGTAAAATGTGATTTCCTGCTTTACACTCATCTTTCACTAAAATTATCATGAGGAATTTTACCCCCATTAGTAATTAAGTTCAGAAGTAGTTTTACTGATTAGAGGTGCCCACAATAGTGCATTGGGGCCCCATTTTGTACCTTTAATATATTTTTTCCAGATCTTCAAAGGTAATAAGGGGGTTGAACACACAGACCTAATTTCATGTTGTCCATTTATTTTGATACTTCACTAACCTTACACAATCATAAACACAAGAAATCACCACAAATGAATCCTTTGTTTTGCCTACTAAGCTGGATGAAGAGCTGTGTTTAAGCATAAGAACGTAAGAAATAGGAATAGGAGTAGGCCATACGGCCCCTCGAGCCTGCTCTGCCATTCAGTAAGATCATGGCTGATCTGATCATGGACTCAGCTCCACTTCCCTGCCCGCTCTCCATAACCCCTTATCGTTTAAGAAAATGTCTATTTCTGTCTTAAATTTATTCAATGTCCCAGCTTCCACAGCTCTCTGAGGCAGCGAATTCCACAGATTTACAAAGAAATTTCTCCTCATCTCAGTTTTAAATGCCCTCTAGTTCTAGTCTTCACCCATCAGTGGAAACATCCTCTCTGCATCCACCTTGTCAAGCCCCCTCATAATCTTATACGTTTCGATAAGATCACCTCTCATTCTTCTGAACTCCAATGAGTAGAGGCCCAACCTACTCAACCTTTCCTCATAAGTCAACTCCCTCATCTCCGGAATCAACCTAGTGAACCTTCTTTGAACTGCCTCCAAAACAAGTATATCCTTTCGTAAATATGGAAACCAAAATTGCACGCAGTATTCCAGGTGTGGCCTCACCAATACCCTGTATAACTGTAGCAAGACTTCCCTGCTTTTATACTCCATCCCCTTTGCAATAAAGACCAAGATTCCATTGGCCTTCCTGATCACTTGCTGTACATGCATACGATCCTTTTGTGTTTCATGCACCAGGACCCCCAGGTCCCGTTGTACTGCAGCACTTTGCAATCTATCTCCATTTAAATAATAATTTGCTCTTTGATTATTTCTGCCAAAGTGCATGACCTCACATTTTCCAACATTATACTCCATCTGCCAAATTTTTGCCCACTCACTTAGCCTGTCTATGTCCTTTTGCAGATTTTTTGTGTTCTCCGATAACATCATGAGAGGTGACGTTGGAATGCTGGTGTGGCTATGACCTTTGATAGGCTATTTTTTTTTTTTTAATTCGTAGCCAATCGTTCCAATTCTTTGTCAAATCACAAACGCCAGAGGTCACCTTGCACACATCAAGGATCACTCTGCGCCAATGCTCTTAGCCAAAAGGCCTAGAGCCACTGCACCGTTCCTGGAAGTACTGCAATAACATTCCTTAACTTTCGGAAGCCAGCTTCCCCCCTCTGCAATTCCAAATCATAGTTGTGCATCCCTGCATCAAGAGGCATCGTTGTTGAGGCTATTAGTGTCAATCATCCACATCTCTTAAAATTGCAGATCGAGTTAGGTGTGACTCTGCACTCTTTCTATCAATTAAGAGGTGAATTACTATCCTCAGTGATAATACAATGAAGGATTATTGAAACTGCCATCTTCTAATATTTTTAAACTGTTGTGTTTCATTTCTATCTGCTGCACAAGCAGCGATTATGAAATAGACATTTCCTGTCAAATATTTTCACTGCTGCATTATAATTGATGGCCAAATATTTTTTTAAAATTGAGGACACTAATTGTCTGTTGCTGACACGCCATGGCTAATTAAGAACTGCTTGCTCGGAAGAAGCGCTAATTGTTTTTCACAGGTCTCCTTCCCTTGTCCTTGTGTCCTTGCCAAGTTGAGCAGTCATAGGCCCAGGCGTAAATCTCTGTCACGTATCTTGTCACTGAACATACATCATCACTTTCTGCTCATCCCCGATTCATTCTGCTTGCTCGCAGCAATTATCTCTCTCTTAGTGCTTGACCTCTTGGCAAATGGAGTGCAGCAGGTTGCTAATTTTTTTCCCATGGACTTAGCAGTTAATTGATCTCCATTCGGCTGCCCAGAAACATTTTCACTGAGCTAGCTTAATGATGAATCAGCTCGTCCAGTTAAAAACCCTCTGCTTCCTTGGCTGTGCACATTCTATCAGGCCATTATTGACCAGTATCTTGGTTTTGACATTCAGCAACATAAATCAAATCACCTCAGCAAAAAATGCTGATCTCTAATTTATTTATCATCTGTTTATAACTCCTGGAACAAGTCTGTAGGTGGTTTACACTAGTCTCCTCTGTTGTTTTTAAACTGAACCATTGTCTTTCTGGAGACCAAAAAATAGCCCTGCATTATCCATTTGACAAATATTGATTGTCAACACAACACTGGTCCTGCGCCCTGGTTGATCCAGCACCATGACTTGTGTCAAAGCTGGCGGTCAGGGGGAGGAGTATGGGGAGGGGGAGCTAGAATGGACAGATAGGCACGTGTGAATGTGTTGACCTAAGCAATTTGCATTCCTCGATGACATTTTGAAGACATTGACGAGGTCTCTGACACACTTCTGCTGTACAATTGCATCAATTTGTGGTGGCATAAGCTTAAATATCTTCAACCTAATGGGGCAAGCAACAAGACCAAAAGATCGTGTGTGTCCTGAATATCCAGCCCACAACCCCTACAGTAACAGCAGTGTTACATTTGTATTTAACAATAGCTGCAGATCATGACCTGGTACAAAGAAAAAACTGTGAAAACAATTAAGACTTGCGGGAAAAAGAACTATGAGGCCGAATTTGGTCAAGGCCTCCACCCGCCCAAGTGTCACCCAAAGTGCCGCCGATGTCCGCCGTGGTACTGGACGGTACTTTGGGTGGAATATTCATTGCCGAAGTCCCTCAAATGTTGGTGGGCGGCAAATGGGTGATGTACCCAGCCAATGTGCTGGCAGTGGGTGGGAGGTCTCATTCTCGGCGGCAGAGGCGCTTGCCGCCCAAGTGCCGCTGAGGATGGAGTCGGGCCCACGGAGGGGCGCACAGCTGAAAAATAAAATCATCATGAAAAATAAAAAACTATCGGAAGGCCTTCAGGAGACCTCATCAAGGTAAGTCGCTGTGGAAAAAAAATATATAAAATGTTCACTAACCTTTTTTTCAGGATCTTCATACTTACCGTCTGGGACAGACCAGCCACCAGCCAGCAGTCCACCCCCGTTCTGGCGCCGAATGCCACCGACTCTCGCCCACATCAATATGGGAGCTCAGCAGGCGAGAGGCCAATTGCGCCACTCGGCCGTCCACTGATGTCAGCGAGCGGTTCCCGGTGGCTCTCCCCTCCCGCCCGCTCCAGGCCTCGTTGAAAGTGGCACTGGGCGGATGTTGCAGAGGAATGTCGGCGGCAGTGGACGGTAAGTTGATTAATTTCAGCCCCTATAAGAATATTTTTTGTGTCTCAGCTTTTAACTGCTGGGCAAAAGAGGCTTTTATCATTTTTTGTCACGGTAACAACACTCTCAGTGATGCAATGATGCATTGCAATACAGTTAACATCGTTGCAGTGTGTGCATGTTAAGAAACAAATGGTGTGGCAGATTCATTTTTATGTAAATTTATGAATCTTCTGTAACATTGTGCACGGTAAGTCTGATAATATGATAGAGGCATTATGTTGTATAATGCACCGTTATCATTCTGCTGCTAAAGTGGGGTACATTTAAGCTGGTGTGTCCCTTTAAGTCCAACAGCTCAAGTTCTGTAACTGAGCACAAATACCTGGCAACCTGCAAACATCCCTCACCAACAGCAGATAAAATCAACGACATTACTGTCTTTAGTGAGGGCAGTTTGCAGTGTCCAGGTGCTTGTGAATTTAGTCTCCAGGTTAATCTGCAAATCACCAATAGCAAGTACCCTGCAATCAACATCAAATAATTGCCATTTTTTGCTATTTTTGGTCTCCTTTGGACACTTCAACGTGTGATGGGCACTCTCAAAACTCTTTGCCGTAATTCTGTCTTTGGGTGATCGTGTAAAATTGTTGATGTTGAATTGGCGCCCATTTTGCACCCCACACGATTTTCTCTTCCATCGACGTTAATGATAAGGAAAATCGGGGCTGGTATACAACAAAACCAGTAACAACTTGCTTTTATACAGCGCCTTAACTGTAGTAATACAATGGGCGGCCAATCCGATATTGTCAATTTACACTATAACCCAAAGTAAAAATGACCTCCTTTATCTCTTTAACTCAACAAGTTATTGTAGGATAAAAACAGAAAATGCTGGAAATACTCAGCAGGTCAGGCTGCAACTGTGGAGAGAGAAACAGGTTGATGACCTTTCGTCAGAAGTTATTATGGGACTAGAAAGATTGACAAATGCTCTCTAGATTATGTTACAAATTCAAGTCTCACACCACTTCACTTTGACTTCACTCTGGGTGCAACCAATGCAAAGAAAAGTTAAATGTAAGTTTAATTTTGATGCTCAAATGATCTTAGTCCGTTTACTACACTGCCTAAACATTTAATGTTCGCCAACAAGACAAGTTGAATTGTAGATAGGCAGTATAATTGTACAGTCCACTTGCATCGCTTTGAAAGTCAGGCACTGTTCTCCTACAATACCGGCAATGCTACTGTAAAATGATTAGACTAGAAATTGCTGTTGGTGATATTAGCCGACAGACTCTCAGTATCGCTACAGCACAGCTCTGTCTGCTAGTTCAACGCAGGCATTAACCCTTTCATTTAAATAGGTTAGCACTTTCCTCAAAACAGCTGGCAGAGGAATCTCACATGAACACATTACATGTCCGTCCATTGATTTTACCTGAATAATTTCTAGGCTTAGATTATTATAGAGAGAAAAAAAGTATTAAAAAAGACAAACTACGAGGTCAACAAGAGGCAGATATTTAAGGATGAAAATTAGAAAAGGGTTGTGAAAAAGCACTCCAAGTGAATGTTCTACCAAAACCAAGGTAAGTGACTGAGATCAATGCTGGAACCTTGCACTGAGAGTGATTGACAGTGTCAGCGCACAGTGGTTTCACTTCACATAGATGCAGCAGTTATAGTGTGAATAGAAACATAGGGCCCAAGTTTCCACAAGAAAAAAAACGGGCGCCCCTCTGAGCTGGGCGCCCGTTTTTCGCGCCTAAAACGGCGCCTAAAAAAATCCTCGGTAGTCTCCACCGACTTACAGGTCCTGTGGCACTCGGCGCAGCCGGCACGAGCTGTGGGGGGGGCGGAGCCAGGTCCCTGCGCTGAAAACAGTGCCGGGATCTCTGCACATGCACGCTACAGTCGGCACGCAAGTGCAGTAGCTCCACGCGCCGAACTGTGTGGGAGGGGCCCGAAGCACGCAGCCCCTAGCCCTGGCCCTGGCCCAATGGCCTCACTGGGGCTGCGTGAATGAGGCTCCTCCCACGGCCAGCTCCTGCTCCCCGCCCGACCAGACCCGACACTCGCTCCCCCCCACCCCCCCCACGACACCCGAGACCCGAACCGACACCCGCTCCCCCCCGCCCCGACCGAGACCCGACACCCGCTCCCCCCGCCCGCCCCGACACCCGCTCCCCCCCCCACCCCCCCGCCCTGACCCGACACCCGCTCCCCCCCGCCCCGACAGAGACCCGAGACCCGCTCTCCCCCCCCCGCCCCGACCCGACACCCGCTCCCTCCCCCCGACCCGACACCCGCTCCCCCCCCCCGCCCCCACGACACCCGAGACCCGAACCGACACCCGCTCCCCCCCGCCCCGACCGAGACCCGACACCCGCTCCCCCCGCCCGCCCCGACACCCGCTCCCCCCCCCACCCCCCCGCCCCGACCCGACACCCGCTCCCCCCCGCCCCGACAGAGACCCGAGACCCGCTCTCCCCCCCCCCGCCCCGACCCGACACCCGCTCCCTCCCCCCGACCCGACACCCGCTCCCCCGACCCCCCCCCTCTCGCTCTCTCTCTCTCTCCCTCCCTCCCCTCCCCTCTCTCTCCCTCCCTCCCCTCCCCTCTCTCTCCCTCCCTCCCCTCCCCTCTCTCTCCCTCCCTCCCCTCTCCTCTCCCTCCCTCCCCTCTCTCTCTCTCTCTCTCCCTCCCCTCTCTCTCTCTCTCTCTCCCTCCCCTCTCTCTCTCTCTCTCTCTCTCCCTCCCTTCCCTCTCTCTCTCTCTCCCTCCCTCGCTCAGCGGCACGAACAGCTGCAGAATTCTCCCTGGCTGAAGCACTTTCACACAGGTAGGAAGATGGTTTATTTAATCTTTTCTTGGCTTATAAATAAGGATTTATTGTCAAATTTAATGAGTTCCCTTCCCCCCCACCTCGTTCTGGACGCCTAATTTGTAACCTGCGCCTGATTTTTTAATGTGTAGAACAGGTTTTTTCAGTTCTACAAAAATCTTCACTGGCGCCATTCTACTTTAGTTTGGAGTACATTTTCACTGTGGAAACTTTCAAATCAGGCGTCAGTGGCCGGACACGCCCCCTTTTGAAGAAAAAATTCTGTTCTAAACTAGAACTGTTCTACCTGACTAGAACTGCAGAAAAAAAAATGTGGAGAATTGCGATTTCTAAAATAGTCCGTTCTCCACCAGTTGCTCCTAAAAATCAGGCGCGAATCATGTGGAAACTTGGGCCCATTGAAACATAGAAAATAGGAGCAGTAGTAGGCCATTCAGCCCTTCGAGTCTGCACCGCCATTCAATATGATCATGGCTGATCCTCTATCTCAACATCATATTCTCGCTTTTCCCCCATACCCCTTGATGCCTTTTGTTTCTAGAAATCTATCTATCTCCCTCTTAAATATATTCAATGACTTGGCCTCCACAGCCTTCTGTGGTAGACAATTCCACAGGTTCACCACCCTCTCAGTGAAAAAATTTCTCCTCAGCTCGGTTCTAAATTTCCTACCCCGTATCCTGAGACCGTGACCCTTTGTTCTGGACTTCCCAGCCAGGGGAAATATCCTACCCGCATCCAGTGTATCCAACCCTGTCAGAATTTTATACGTTTCAATGAGATCCCCTCTCATTCTTCTAAACTCTAATGAATACAGGCCGAGTCGACCAAATCTCTCCTCATACAACAGTCCTGCCATCTCAGGAATCAGTCTGGTGAACCTTCGCTGCACTCCTTCTACGGCAAGTATATCCTTTCTTAGGTAAGGAGACCAAAACTGCACACAATACTCCAGGTGCGGTCTCACCAAGGGCCTGTATAACTGTAGTAAGACATTCTTGTTCCTGTACTCAAATTCTCTTGCAATGAAGGCCAAAATACCATTTGCCTTTCTAACTGCTTGCTGCAGTTTGCTTTCAATGACTGGTGTACAAGGACACCCAGGTCCCTCTGTACATCGACACTTCCGAAGCCATCGCCATTTAAATAATACTTTGTCCTTATGTTTTTCCTACCAAAGTGGATAACTTCACATTTATCCACGTTATACTGCATCGGCCATGTGTTTGCCCACTCACACAACCTATCTAAATCGCTTTGCAGCATCTTTGCATCCTCCTCACAACTCACAATCCCACCTAGTTTTGTGTCGTCAGCAAACTTGGAAATATTACATTTGGTTCCCTCATCCAAATCATTTATATATGTGAATAGCTGGGGCCCAAGCACTGATCCCAGTGGTACCCCACTAGTCACTGCCCCCCACCCCGAAAAATACCCATTTATTCCTAATCTCTGTTTCCTGTCAATTAACCAATTTTCAATCCATGCCAGTATATTACCCCCAATCCTATGTGCTTTAATTTTGCACACTAACCTCTTATGTGATACTTTATCAAAGGCCTTCTGAAAATCCAAATACATCCACCGGTTCTCCCTTATCTATTCTAGCAGTTACATCCTCAAAAAACTCCAGTAGGTTTGTCAAACATGATTTTCCTTTCATAAATCCATGTTGACTTTGTTTAATCCCATTGATAGTATCTAAGTGTGCCGTTATCACATCCTTTATAATAGACTCCAGTATTTTCTCTACAACTGATGTCAGGTTAACCGGTCTGTAGTTCCCCGTTTTCTCTCTCCCTCCTTTTTTAAATAGTGGGGTTACATTTGCCACCCTCCAATCTGCAGGAACTGTTCCATAATCTATAGAATTTTGGAAGATGACAACCAATGCATCTACTATTTCCATGGCTACCTCTTTTAGTACTCTGGGATGCAGATCATCAGGCCCTGGGGATTTATCTGCTTTTGTCCCATTAATTTCTCCAGCACTATTTTCTTATTAATTATCATTTCATTTAATTCCTCTTGCTCACTAGAACCTTGGTTCCCTAGCATTTCTGGGACATTATTTGTGTCCTCTTCCATGAAGACAGAACTAAAGTATTTATTTAATTGTTCTACCATTTCCTTGTTCCCCATTATAAATTCTCCCATTTCTGTCTGTAAAGGACCTACATTTGTCTTCACTAATCTTTTTCTTTTTACCTACTTGTAGAAACTTTTGCAGTCAGTTTTTATGTTCCTTGCAAGTTTACTTATACTCTATTTTTCCCCTCTTAATCAATCTCTTGGTCCTTTTTTGCTGAACTCTAAACTGCTCCCAATCCAAAGGCTTGCTACTTTTTCTGGCAACTTTGTATAACTCCTCTTTGGATCTAATACTATCGTTAATTTCTTTTGTTAGCCACTTTTCCTTTTATGTTTTTACAATGCATCCTGAATCCAGAGTCAGGGTCCAATGGAGCCTCACTTTACTTTGCTGTGGAGTAACTTTGGGCCTTGACATCTAATTTACACTACACGAGTTTAGTGTTGGTGCAAAGTGTTATGTATGTATGTAAACCTCACCAATATGTAAGACTTGCCACCAGGGGGCACACCTGTGGGAGACCTAAGGGTCACCTGTGCACCCTGGGCAAGCAGGTATCAAAGGTAATCTACCATGCTGCTTCCTCACTCTGGAGTCACATTAAAGAGACAAGGTCGCAACAGTTTGAGCTTACAATACAGTCTTGTGGAGTCATTCAGAACATAACAATGGGCGACGAGTAACGGATCACGAATTTTCACGCGGTAATGGCTGCCGTTGGTATTCTTGAGAGATTTGTTGAGAGTGATGATTGGGAAGCCTTCGTTGAGCGTCTCGACCAGTACTTCATGGCCAATGAACTGGACAAGGCTGAGACAGCGGTCAAGCGCAGGGCGACTCTCCTCACCGTATATGAGTCTTCGATGTATGGCCTCCTCAAAAATCTGCTGGCACCGGACAAACCAACGGACAAGACTTACACAGAACTGTGCACGCTGGTTCGGCAACACCTCACACTGAAGGAGAGCATCTTAATGGCCAGGTATCGCTTTTACACGTAGCATCGCTCCGAGGGCCAAAACGTGGCGAGCTTTGTTGCCGACCTATGACACCTTGCGGGACAGTGCGAATTTGCGGGATCTTTGGGGGAAATGTTGCGGGACTTTCTCGTGCTTGGAATGGGTCACAAGGTCATTCTTCACAAACTGCTGTCTGAGAAAGGCCATCACGATAGCCCAGGCTTTCATATCCACGAGCGATAACACGAAACAGATATTTTCACAGAATCGAAGCTCACCGGCAAGTACTGTGCATAAAATAATACTTTCAGCAGGCAGAACTGTACATGGCAGGGCCTACACGACCACAGAGGCCAGACCTAGGCCTAGGGTGACTCAAGAGTCTGCCGTGGGGAGTGAATGCATATCCATTAACACCATTTTGGTGCTGCGGGGGCAGTCATAGAGCCCATCAATGTCGATTCAAGCACTATGTGTGCAACAGCTGTGGAACAATGGGGCACCTCCAAAGAATGTGCAAACGACCTGTGACTCACCACGTGGCAGAATCAGGGGAGGACGACCGATCCAGTGAGGATCACGCTGAACAAGCAGGAGAGGCAACTCAACCTGAGGATGAAGAGGAAGTATATGGGATACACACCTTCACCACCAAAAGCCCTCTGATAATGTTAAAAGTCAACGGCACTACAATTTCCATGGAATTGGACACGGGGGCGAGTCAATCAATAATGAGCCAGAAGGCATTCGAGAGGCTGTGGGGCGACAGAGCACAACGACCCAAGCTGAGGCAAAGCTGCACACCTACACCAAGGAACCGATACCAGTTATTGGTAGTGCGGACATAAGTGTATCCCATGAGGGAGCAGTGCACGATTTACCACTGTGGATTGTTTCAGGTGAAGGGCCAACGCTGCTTGGTAGAAGGTGGATGGGGAAGATTCGACGGATCTGGGAAGACCTCTGTGTACCTTCTCCGGCGAACGATGTCTCCTTTGCTCAAAGGCTGAGCAAGCCCCCACCTTCAGCTGAACCAGGCATTGAAGTGCAGATCCATTTGCAGATCCCGGAGGTACAGGCCTCTGATCACGACCACGAGGAGGTAAAGATCAACTGAGCAGCGGTACAGGTGCGGTATCCACCACCCAAAGCCGACGACCTCTTCGCGACGATGGAAGAGGCTCCAGGTCGACCAAGTAGAGTGGGACTCTGGCCGAAACGATCCGAATGTGTCTTCCCGACGCCAGAGGCAAAATCCCTGGGGAGGAAGATCATGGAAGTCGGCATCACGGACATGGACTGAGTACGTCCAGACCACGGGACGAGAGTGCATCCAGACCACAGGACGAAGGTACGTCCAGCCCACGGGACGAGAGTGCATCCAGCCCACGGGACGAGAGCGCGTCCAGACCACGGGACGCGAGCGCATCCAGACCACGGGACGAGAGTGCGTCCAGACCACGGGACGAGAGTGTGTCCAGACCACGGGACGAGAGTGTGTCCAGACCACAAGATGTCACTGCAACAAAACAGAGGCATGTGTTGCCCAGCAAGGAAGACGACTGGGCTTGGGGCAAAGGTAAAGGGCGGCCGCTGAGAAGGCCAGGAACCCACTACGTTCCAATAAGTTGTTTGCACTGTGTAACCCATATGAGCGCTCTTTCGCGACTAATGATTTATTATCATATGGGGTCGGGGGTACCTTACAACAAGCCAAAGTAGCGGGCGAGCACCAACCGGTCGTATATGTATCTGACAAAGTGCTTGTAGCAAGTGATGTTTTATCACATGGGGTCGGGGGTGTTGTACAGCAAGCCAAAGTAGCGGGCGAGCCCCAACCAGTTGTACATGTATCCAATTAAGTTAACCAAGGCAGTAGCCTGCGTTCACGGGACAAAAGAGACGAACCAAAGTGTGTCCCAATATTTTCTCGAGTCAGACAAGCTGCCAATCTCACAGTTTTTGGAGAGCAGAGGCACTTCAATGCTTTGTCTCAAATAGGTCTAACACTGTCTGTGCACTGTAACATGATCCGCCACGGGCCAGGCACTGAGAACGGCGCTGATGCCCTCAGTTGGCTACCGTTGCCCACCACCGGGGTGGAAACGGCACAGCCCGCAGACCTGCTCTTTGTTATGGAAGTGCTAGTGAGCAAGGGGTCAACCATAACGGCTTCCTAGTTTAGGATCTAGACCAGCCAGGATCACAAGTTACCGCCTGCAAACGGCAAACCGCGAGACGGGATGTTGCAGCTTATCCGTCGCAAAAGACGAAACGCTCATCCCATCAGATTGCTCCATACCATGGCCCAGGATCCATGGGGACCACACGGCCTCCGGCCACTACTGAAAGTCTCAAGGCCATATGGACCATCCTTGGCTTGCCAGACCTTAAGGTCAGCGACAATCATCTGGAGCAGGCAGCCCAAATTATAAAGCCAAGCACCACACGTGTCACGGTAGACTCCCTACAGATCCGGCTATCCCGAGTGCTACGCAGTCACCGGACAGAATCATTCAGAACTGAGCCTTCCATATGCAATCAGCAGAGAATGCACCATGATCGCACGGTTCCTCCACGTGACATCAGAATAAATGATGTAGACCATATTCATGGCCCCAGATGGGCTGCTAGCACTGTATTAGCCAAAGAGGGGAATGGAGTGTTTGTGATGAAAATGGAGTGTTTATTGTGAAACCATGTAATGGGCAAATACAGAAAGCATTTGGATCAGACCAAACTGCGAACTACAGATAACCAGGAACCACTGTGAAAGGACCTGGCCCCCAGGGACCCACTAACACAATCGACCTCGCTGTCAACCACAAGGTTGAACCCACCATGCTCGACAGTCCGATCAGACCAGCCGCGCTGCCGTGCAGCAATGATCCGACCAACTCACCCATGCCAGGACTTCAACTCAGGCGATCGACCCAGGAACGCAGAGCGCCAGATCGTCTCAACTTGTAAATAACTTGTACATAATACTTTGGGCAGGGGGGAGTGATGTTATGTATGTATGTAAACCTCACCAATATGTAATACTTGCCACCAGGGGGCACACCTGTGGGAGACCTAAGGGTCACCTGTGCACCCTGGGCAAGCAGGTATCAAAGGTAATCTACCATGCTGCTTCCTCATTCTGGAGTCACATTAAAGAGACCAAGGTCGCAACAGTTTGAGCTTACAATACAGTCTTGTGGAGTCATTCAGTACATAACACAAAGTAGTTCCAATTTCACATCAACACTAAACTGGTAGAGTTAATACACCCTAAAGGTATAACTTCATTAGGAAACTGTGTTAAATATAACCAAAGCAGTAGCCATAGATGAAAGCATGGACAAGAAAAGTAATTCTCCAACCAAACCCACTTCTTCCACAGGCTACAAAATAATGGTATTTGGCTATCACTAATTTCACTTCACTTCAGTTAAAGAACTGTTAACTTAAATGTTATTACTTAACACAGTGAGTGTGGGCTCAGTCAAACATTCACAAAAGCAAGGGCTAGATTCCTAATTCTACAGAAAGTACAGGGAGACGAGCTGAAACCAAGGCAGGAATAAAATGAGAATGGTATAATTGGGGCCTAAATGACAGGAAGGAAGAGTTCATCTATCTGCTTTTGTACCAAAATTGTAAAGCCATTGCCAGTTTAGGAGGATGTTAAAGTTGTGGAAAGGTGCATAAGAGATTTGCTAAGGTGATATCGGGGTGAGAGGCTTATAGTTATGAGAAGTCACTCGAGGAACTGAGGCCTCTTTTCATGAGAAGGTTACGAGGGAATCAGGGGTTGATACAGTAACATCACGTTTTTTCTTTCCTTGTGCTAGCTCAAGGACCCTCTCATATTCCAAACTTGACCAATTTAATTTCAGGTATCAAAAAATATTATATAGTCAATGGTAATTATAAATAGAGAGAACCTCCCAAAAAATATTCCGGAGTAAATAGTATGGAAATAGAGTGAATAAATAAATTCACTTTCTTGGGCTTAGCACCAGATGACGAAAGCAAAGAAGAAATTAAACAGAAGGCAGCAAGTGCAGCAAAAACATTTAAAACATGAACATGTTTCTGGAGATAAAAAGTAGGTGTTATGTATAGACATCACAGACTGTGCATGAATCTATCTTGACGCTTGTTGGCTCAATGTCTTACCTGCTTGACTTGTGGTAATGCTGACAGCCGCAAATAACTTCTGGGTCCGGCTCAGGTCTGAGACGCCATTCACAGCTTCAACCTCGAACGTGTAGTTGGCATGGGCCAGTAGGTCCACGACCGTCACATATGTATCTGCCAGTCCTGACTGCTGGGGCATGAAGCTGATGCTGCTACCACAGGGCATGCATTCGCCCTGCTCCCAGCTGCATCGTTTGCACATGATCCTGTAGGTGACATCGTCCCGGCCTCCGGTATCTGCTGGTGGGCCCCACTCGAGACTCACAGTCGTCTGGTTTATGTTATAAATGAGATTTTGCGGTGCAGAAGGAGGTCCTTTGGAATCAGAAAACAAAATATCAGTCAGATAAAGGCACGTTCCCAGACATAGATGTGTACATTTGCTGGACATGTCAAAATGGATGATATTTTTAGCTCTACATGAGCTGATTAAAGCTGTTTGCAAGACTTTTTTTTTTTACAAATGTATGTTTTTCTCATTTGTATATATTTTTTAGATTGTTAAATATATTAATTGATATACTGGTACTCCAGACCATGGCCCAGATGTCCTCCTCAAATCAGTACAATAACTGCCATTCACATTGGACATGGTGGGACAAGGAAAGGTGCACCTCCGAACAGAACAGTCACTGTTTTGAAGAGCAAATGTTTCCTGCCTCCAGGTTCCTCTCTCTCTACTAAAAGCCGTGGGCCCTAAATTCGACAACACCCGTAGAATGATCGGCACACTGGGCTTGAGCGCCTAAAGAGAGAGGCCCAAGGACCATCCTAAATTTTTCCTCGTTGGCCCCATTGAAATAAATCTGTTGAGTTACGGACGCAAACCAGGTGTCCCGTCCCAGGTCCCCGGTCATTCTACGCCCGTTAAATGCATGCAACAATGTTGAATTTAAGCCCAGGTGACTCTTCAAAGCCTGCATAAAACTAAGAAACTAGGAAAAACATTACAAATTTCTGTTCCCAGACAACAGACAATTGGAACTGAAGAAGTGAATATCTAGATAACTTGCTAACTGGATTACAGGTCATAGATCAGATCCATTAGCTGAACAGGTGAGTAAAAGCCACACAGTATGCCTGAAAACCATGCTTTGCTGTCACAAGACTAAATGAGTGAACTTACTTGTACAAGATACAGAGGGCGGGTCAGTGAGGGCCCTGTAGTAGCCATCCTTACATTCACACCGTGAGGAGCCTTCCTCATCTGTGTGACTGTGAGCTGGGCAGCGAGCACATTGATGGTCCTGCGATGATGACTTATAGAATCCTCGTCCACAAGCTGCAAAATATATAATTTTAATGTCAGTCACTTTGTCGGCTGTATATGGTCAAAGTTCAGTGCAGATTTCATTAAGAACATTGTGAAGAATAAATGAGAAACAAGAAACAATGGTCACATAATACACATCAGGACTTAGCTTATGTACTAGGTAAGGTTCTGGAAGTCAAGACAAGATGCATTCATCACCTACAGCAAACACCCCTTCAGCTCATTAAAATCATTATGTTATCTCAGTGTTCACCATTAATGTAGAGAAAATAAATCACTTTATGCCAGGATTTAGGTCTGTGCAGAATTCTCTCAGCTAATTGTAGTTTGCCCATCAACGTTATATCAACTGTATCTCTTTTCTCCCTAATGGAAATTAATACAAATCCCTCACCGTGCCTTTGCTGGAAAACCAATAGGATTCTAGAATTATTCTAAATCTTACAGGATTTGCAGTTGACCCTATACAAGTTCTGACTTGACAATCGCTTTGAATTTATGTGGTAAAGTTATACAAATATTGGACACTTTGTTAAAAAGACAATATTCCATCAGGCCACAAACAGAATACATCAGAAGATGCAGCAGGCGAATATTCATCTAGCACAAATATATTTTGGCCCCAAGCTCTGGATCTGCCTCCACCAAGCCCTGCATTTTGCAACTAGTACCTGTACCTATTTGGAGAAGTGGGCCAGGAAAAGAGGATGGTTGGGATGATGTTCTTCTTCCAACCTTATGTTGAGGTTGCTCAGGTTTTTGGAAAAAAAATGTAATGATGCTGAGACCATATCTTATTTGCAAAGAATAAAACCAGTGTTAGCACAAAGCACCGTGCAACCCTATATGGAATTAAAAATATCTAGCTAACCTCGGAACAGAAAGTACAACCTTTGCTCCTCTAATGCTTTTGCAACACCTTTGTACTAAGGAAAGCTCTAGCACCAACTTGTGGCACTATAGTTGCTCACCATTTCTTTCTAAAAGCTGATACATGTGGGTTTTGTCGGATAGAGAAATTTAAAGTAAAATACAGAATAATGTTCAGTTCCCACACTGCAATGGATTATTAGGTAGCAATGTAACAGTGCTGTCAGGCTTGGCACAGCGGTAATACTCTTGCTCTGAATGGGGTTATGCCCATGGGTTTAATCGTCACTCCAGAGACTTGAACCCATATCCTAGGTTGACACTTCAGTGCCATATGGAGGGAGTGCTATGCTGTTAAAGGTGCCATCTTTTGGATAAGATTTTAAACCTGAGGTCTGCCTCCTCAGGTAGACATAAAGGATTCCACAGCACTATTTGAAGATGAGCAAGGGTCTTTTTAGCCAATATTGAACCCTCAATCAACATCACTAAATCAAATGATTTATTTCATTGCTGTTTGTGAGACCTTGTTGTACGCAAATTGCCTGCCACATTTTGTACATGACAACAGAGACAACACTTCAAAAGTTCTTCATTGGCTGTAAAGCGTGTTGAGATGTCATTATTCTCTTTCTATATGACACAAAAAATACACGGGAAAATTGTCAATTTACAACTATTATTTGAATTTTAGTTTAGTTTGCTGACCTAGTTGTCATCGTCATTGCTCAATTTTGTGCATCTTGATTTTTTAAAAATATAGTTTTCAAAAGGTAACTGTAAAGTTGATATATATACACATAGAATAACAACAATCTTAAAATCGGTACAACCGGAGTCCAGGCACACAGGATGAGAGATCAGAGTCACAATCTGGTGAGTGCCTTGCTTGTAACGTTGGGTCATTACTATAGCATCCTGTACAGAGCTTGTCAAATCCATGTGGGTTCACAGATATATCCTTCTGGAATTAACCTTTATCCCAGAAACCCTTTGCAAGGTCATTGTGCTTGAGCTCTTGGTGTGTTGTGCTTTTTCTGTGCATGGCTGGCTGAGTTGCAGTGTGCACCTTGTCCTTGAGGTGTGATGACACTGACACTAAGGATTGATGACTGTGGCATTATCACTCAAAGTATACTAATGATTAATCTGCACATCTGTGAAAGTCTATGACCTGGTATATATTAGAAATGTTGAAAGCGTTGTTTTATTAATGCTCACAACACTTTACAATCTACAATGTTTACATACAGTTGAGGTACAGCACTGTAACTGGGAATGTTAAAAACATCATTTTGTCTGTTGATAAAAATGTATTATTGTTATGTTAGTTTCAGTAAGAATGACTATCAGAAATGTTCTGCAATGATAAGTGTACCAGCCAGCATGGAACGGAATCACAGAGACCAGGAAAATCCAATGCAAGTAGTAAAAAGTGTGTTCTTCAGTAATACTCTAAATCAAAGACATGTTAATGATTCTTAGCACAGCATTCTGACCTGGCGAGGATAAGTTCCTGGGACAAATAGGGTCATCACAGTGGCTGATGTCAGCCATGGCAGGAATCTGAGGTCGTGGAGGTAGGGTGGTGGGGTCAGGGAGAGAGGGATGTTTATAGGTTTGTTTGTTGGGCCAGGAGGAAACAGGCCTGCTCCTCCTAGCTGACAAGCAGTGCTGTACAGGCATTTACCTGATGGATGCAGCTCTTCTTGTCTCATCTGTGGTTGGGAAAATGTTGGAGTCCATTAATAAAGAAGCAGTAGCAGGACATTTGGAAAAGCAAAATTCGGTCAGGCAGAGTCAGCATGGATTTATGAAGGGGAAGTCATGTTTGACAAATTTGCTGGAATTCTTTGAGGATCTAATGAACAGGGTGGATAAAGGGGAACCAGTGGAGGTGGTGTATTTGGACTTCCAGAAGGCATTTGACAAGATGCCACATAAAAGGTTACTGCACAAGATAAAAGTTCACGGGGTTGGGGGTAATATATTAGCATGGATAAAGGATTGGCTAACTAACAGAAAACAGAGAGTCGGGATAAATGGTTCACTCTCTGGTTGGCAACCAGTAACTAGTGGGATGCCGCAGGGATCAGTGCTGGGACCCCAACTATTTACAATCTATATTAACGACTTGGAAGAAGGGACTGAGTGTAATGTAGCCAAGTTTGCTGACGATACAAAGATGGGAGGAAAGGCAATGTGTGAGGAGGATACAAAAAATCTGCAACACGACATAGACAGGCTAAGTGAGTGGGCAAAAATTTGGCAGATGGAGTATAATGTTGGAAAGTGTGAGGTCATGCACTTTGGCAGAAAAAATCAAAGAGCGAGTTATTATTTAAATGGAGAAAGATTGCAAAGTGCTGCAGTACAGTGGGACCTGGGGGTACTTGTGCATGAAACACAAAAGGATAGTATGCAGGTACAGCAAGTGATCAGGAAGGCCAATGGTATCTTGGCCTTTATTGCAAAAGGGATGGAGTATAACAGCAAGGAAGTCTTGCTACAGCTATACAAGGTATTGGTGAGGCCACACCTGGAATACTGCGTGCAGTTTTGGTTTCCATATTTACGAAAGGATATACTTGCTTTGGAGGCAGTTCAAAGAAGGTTCACTAGGTTGATTCCGGAGATGAGGGGGTTAACTTATGAGGAAAGGTTGAGTAGGTTGGGCCTCTACTCATTGGAGTTCAGAAGAATGCGAGGTGATCTTATCGAAACGCATAAGATTTTGAGGGGGCTTGACAAGGTGGATGCAGAGAGGATGTCTCCACTGATGGGGGAGACTAGAATTGGAGGCATGATCTTAGAATAAGGGGTCGCCCATTTAAAACTGAGATGAAGAGAAATGTCTTCTCTCAGAGGGTTGTAAATCTGTGGAATTCGCTGCCTCAGAGAGCTGTGAAAGCTGGGACATTGAATAAATTTAAGACAGAAATAGACAGTTTCTTAAACGATTAGGGGATAAGGGGTTATGACGAGCGGGCAGGGAAGTGGAGCTGAGTCCATGATCAGATCAGTCACGATCTTATTGAATGGCGGAGCAGGCTCGAGGAGCCGTAAGGCCTACTCCTGTTCCTATTTCTTATGTTCTTATGTTTCAACTGCCAGGTTTCCTGAGGCCCGGGAAACCAAGAGCGGATTGGTCACCTGCCACTCGTCCCGGCCCCGTTCTCCTCGCCCCGCCCTCGTTAAGACCGGACGTGGGCAGGTTTGAGGTGCGTTGCATTCCTGTTTCAAATGTTTAACATTTTAACCTCCCACACGAACTGAACCAAACACACCCGTTTTTGGTGGTTAAAATTATCTCCAAAGAAAGAAATCAAAAAAATTTAGAAAATATTTATTTTTCAAAAGTGAGAGGAAATCAATAAATAAAAACACTAAAATGTCCACAATTACAATTTATCCTACTTATCAATCTGCATTTTGAATAAATATGGCTGAAGCCAGTGGAAAAACTTGATCAAAGAAGAAAAAAATGCACACACGAAATAGTAGCTTTCATGATCCCTTCTAGCACATGTTGACAAATTACCATGGTGGGATTTCAACTCACTACTTTTGAATTGCTAGGCTATTACCACAACCAGTGTAGATTGAGTGTTATGAGATATTTAACAACACTGTAGATTTTTTCTTGTTGTGTCTGATGGGGGGGAAGGAGAAAAGTACTGTTCCCTAAAGTAGGGGGTTGACAGGTGATGTGGGAGGGAAATCCATGATAGAATAATTAGCCATGGACTCTGGATGGAGTGAGAGTTGATGGACTGAATAGCTGTTTCTTCCTCAGGATTTTCTGTTCTTATATGGACGAACAATTGCCTTCATCAAGCAAGTCATAAATTAATAAGCGGGATGTAACTTCATCACCTGCATCCCTCTCTAACTCTGCGTAGGTATATGCTGACTGATGTCCCAACACACTATGCCACAGATTATCCATTCATACTTATGATATTCAAAGTGGCCTTGACCAGGTAGGAAGGTGGTGAATGGATGCCAGGCACTTTGCCAAGTAGTAAGGAGCAAAATCAAGATTAACAAGTCACCACCAAGTTGCCCTATTATGTACTGCCTGAAAATAACAAGACCAACAGGCAGCTTAGCTCACTCATCTTTTTTTCTCAGTCAGTAAGTGATGCATGACAGAGAGGCCTAAAAGAGAAAAAACAAACCATAAAATGAGTTGATAAGTGATGAAAAAAGCTGACACGTAGTATATCTGCAGTTAACTATAAGGCAGGCAAGTTCGCTGTTGCAGTGTGTGGGATCCCACACAGGAGCACAATGTACAAAGTCAAAAAGATCTTTTCCAGAGATTATAGAAAGACCCTGAAAGCCAGTGGGACAGCAAAGGTCTGGAAACAGCAGCACATGCTATTCTTTACGAAAAATAATTGTGTGCATGTGCATGGTGTGCATGCATGTGTATGTGGGTGTGTAAAAATGCATGTAACTTATTTACTGCTATAGATTATGGGTTTTGCTTAAACAGTAAGAGATCTTACCAGGGAGATGCCACAGAGCTTGAACGGATCATAACCTTGCCTCACATTCAGAGCAAAAGGTCATTAGAGCTTCGCTCGCTAACATAGCAACCAGGGTAAACAGATAGTGGAGGGAAACGAGAGAAACTAATGATAGGAGACAAGTCAATAGAACTAAGCCTTCTGGAAATCAAACTAATCCA
Source organism: Pristiophorus japonicus (assembly GCF_044704955.1). Classification (NCBI taxonomy): domain Eukaryota; kingdom Metazoa; phylum Chordata; class Chondrichthyes; family Pristiophoridae; genus Pristiophorus; species Pristiophorus japonicus. The sequence continues at coordinate 144,201,008 of NC_091983.1, forward strand.
CACAATGGCTTCACCACAAAAACTTCACTAATTACCAAAATGTATGCTCACAATGAGAATAATCTTCCATGAATCAGTTGTTTTCAATTATGAAGTTCTCAACACATAAACATCTGCATTTAGTTTCGTTGAGACAGAGTAGCCCATTTAATTCTGTCTGTTCTTTTACTCATGTAATTTGAACTCTACAAGTAGATTGGCCAAGATATTTTAACGGAGTCATTTTCATTTATTTTTAAACTAAGCTGGTTTCCTAATCAAATTTAGAAATTAACACCTTAAATTCCACTGGAGGTAGCTTCGCAGTCTGTTTCCCACACACTGCTGTCAGTCTGGAGTGAGCGACTCCCATTACAGAGGCACAAAGCCTGTTCTGGCACAAGAGGAGAGCACTCACTCTGGAAACAATGCTCAATATTCCACTTTATATCACTCCGAACTGACTATCCATCAGCCCATGAATGAAATGCCATGCATACTAGTATTTCAGATTAAAAAGCTTGACTTCTCCAGGCACTGAGGGGTTAATTTACTCTGGAAGTGTACTGACTGCCTTGTTCACATATCATTCTTATTTTAGCACAGTCATGAACCTGTTTAAATAATTAGGTTAAAATAGCACATAAAGAAATTTTATGCAAATACGTTAATCTTCAACGAGCTATCAGAAGAAATTATACCCCTGAGTCACAATAAAATAACTTGACTCTCTTGGTTGGATTTTGTACCAGAAATGTTCTTAGGGCCAAATGCTAAGTAGTTCAGTTGTTATATGTCACTGTTAATGATATGTCTTTTTTTTCTTTTTGCATATTTAATTATATGATTGTTGATATTTATCTGTTTTCATGTTAGAGAGCAAGAACACGCTCATTGGAAAATGATAGCAGGGATGTTACACTGAACAAATTGCTGTTTAAAAAAAAGTTTACTAAAAACATTAATCCTTCACCTAATGTTGGGATAGCGCAGACAGGACTCCAGTCGATTCCAATCGAAAATTAGAAATTAATAAAGTCAATGTACGAGAATAAGTTTTTACATGAAAACCATGCATGGGAACTCTACATCCTCCTCAGTTACCTTATTCTGCCCTACCTGACAGTAAACCTATTACTGTGGCACCTTTCTGACAACTGGTTTAACTGCTTTACTCCCAAAAGTTATTGTTTTAGCACAAAAGGATGAAATACTTTCCAACAGAATGCTTGTATTTCTCAGTAATTAATGTCCTGGTAATGAAATCACAGGAATGTGAGCTTTGAAATGAGCAGTTTCTACAAAGTAGATTTTATTAATGGGTTATAGGAACATAAGAAATAGGAGCAGGAATAAGCCATTTGGCCCTTCAAGCCTGCTCCGCCATTCAAAAAGAACATGGCTGATCTGATCTTGGCCTCAAATCCACTTCCTTGCCCACTCCCCATAACCCTTGACTCTCTTATTATTCAAAAATCTGTCTTCACCTTAAATATATTCTATGACCCAGCCTCCACAGCTCTCTGGGGTAGAGAATTCCAAAGATTCACGACCATCTGAGAAGAAATTCCTCCTCATTTCCGTTTTAAATGGGCGACCCTTTATTCTTAAACTATGCCCCCTAGTTCTAAATTCCCTCATCCTCTCTGCATCTATACCATGTCAAGCTCCCTCAGAATCTTATACATTTCAATAAGATCACCTCTCATTCTTCTAAACTCCAATGAGTATAGGCCCAACCTTCTCAACCTTTCTTCATAAGATAACCCTCTCATCTCAGGAATCAACCTCGTGAACCTTCTTTGAACCGCCTCCAATGCAAGTATATCCCTCCTTAAATAAGGAGACCAAAACTGTATGCAGTACTCCAGGTGTGGTCTCACCAACACCCTGTATAGTTGTAGTAGGACTTCCCTACTTTTATACTCCACCCCCCTTTCAATAAAAACCAACATTCATTTGCCTTCCTAATTATTTGCTGTACCTGCATGCTAACTTTTTGTGTTTCATGTATAAGGACCCCCAGATCCCTCTGTACCTCAGCATTTTGTAATCTCTCTCCATTTAAATAATACTTTGTTTTTTTATTTTTCCTACTAAAGTGGATAATCTCACATTTTCCCATATTATACTCCATCTGCCAAATTTTTGCCCACTCACTGAGCCTTTGCAGATTCTTTGCATCCTTCTCAAAATTTGCCTTTCCACCTATCTTTGTATCATCAGCAAATATGGCTACATTACACTCGGTCCCTTCATCCAAGTCATTAAATATAGATTGTAAGTAGTTGAGGTCCCAGCACTGATCCCTGTGGCACCCCACTAGTTCCAGTTTGGCAACCTGAAAATGACCCATTTATCACGACTCTTTTTTCTGTTAGTTAGCCAATCTCCTATCCATGCTAATATATTACCACCAATCCTGTGAGCTCTTATCTTGTGCAGTAACCTTTTATGTGACAACTTATCGAATGCCTTCTGGAAATCCAAATATTCGACATCTATTGGTTCCCCTTTATCCACCCTGCTTGTTACATCCTCAAAGATCTCCAGCAAATTTGTCAAACATGATTTCTCTTTCATAAAACCATGCTGCCTCTGCTTGTCTGTATTATAATTTTCTAAATATTCTATTACTACTTCCTAATGGCAGATGTTAGGCTAACAGATCTATAGTTTCCTGCTTTCTGTCTCCCTCCTTTCTTAAAGTTATGGAAAAAACATGACAAAAGATAACCAATCTTCTGGGTTTTTTTAATGAAAAAAGGAATTTCCCCTCAATTTGCTGAATAAACCATCCTTTGGTAATCGCTGAAAAACATGGACAAAAACTAGTCAAGGGCTAACCACTCACACAATGAAACCTTCTCATAAATGTGACCATTCTCAGTTCTTTTGATATATTTTGAGATATTTTTCTGTCTGCCCAATGTGTTGTCATTTTAAGCAACTCAGTAGCTGACTAGTTATTTGCCCCCGTGTGCATAATAAAACAAATATGAGCAATTCAATAAAATTATTTTTTTTGTTAACTTTACGCACAAAGAGAATGGACACTTTATTAAACTAGCTTTAGAGAAACACAGCGTCCCAATCTCCACACACACACATACACACTCAAGAATACCGAGTGGGACATTCCGAAAATGTCCAGTGCCGTGCTGGTTCCTGCTGGTTGTCCCCAACTGAGAGAGAATCAAAACCCCTGAACATTTGGCCACAGATTCTGCTCCCTCGGTGTCATACTATGCAACACAAGCACAATGTTGTACAATATTTCATCAAACAAGATGTGCTTTGTAGCACAGTGCTTTGCATTTCCAATTGCTTTACAGACTCGCATAACGATTGCTCGAGTGCTGCGTTTACCGGTGACCAGCTGAGCTGGAGGGACAGAGCTACTGGGATTATATATAAAAGTAAGACTTTCTTTGCAACCATCACCGGGATGCGGAACAGAGGCTCAAGAATTCTGAAATCTGAAAGTGGCTGGCAAGCAATAGACCTGTCACAACGTTATCTCCAGCTCTCAGGATGTGGCATTTACCATTGCTGACAGCCGAACACTGGGCTGGAGACTGACAGGTCGGACAATGGGGAATGTCATTTGGAATCAGAGGCTCTGCTTTGCGTGCTCCCCTGAAGCTTGAGCCGGAGTTTAGGAAGAGAATGGGCCGGCTGCACCCACGCCACGCTTAGACCATTAGCAGCAGAGATGGGAGACCGGGGAATGCTGCCGGGACAGATCACCAATGCACAGCTACATTCCACCATGGGAAAACTTTTAACACATAAAAGGCAATTACGGCAGGGAGAGAGAAAAAAAAATCACCATCCCAAAGCAGTCAGAGAAGTGCAATTCCTATGGGAATGATGCTGGTGAGAGGTACTACAGAAACAGTTCCAAAATAGAGCAGATTACAAGGAAAGCAAACTCAAGGACTGCGGCTGACGAAACGCAATTGTATTGTTACTGAAGAACACGATGCCGCAGCGCAGCCTCTCCCGCAAATGATTCTGCATGTGAATATCTCCGCGGATAATGGTTGAAACGGCCGGTGGAGTTTGACCAACTAGTTTCAATAGCAATTCTGATTTGTCATCCAGTATTTGATCTAAATGGTAAAACTCTGTCATCTAATGGCAAAAAATAAAATCAATTTACTCATGTCTGGATTTCTCTGTCACCACTGTCTGTTAAAATAATTTACTTTTGCTTTGTGCCGAGGTAATCGGTGACGGCAACCCTCCTTGGCTTCCGAGATCATCCCCAGGTCTCCGCCCCACACTCCCATGACTTTGCCTCACACTCGCTCTGCAATCTTCTTCTCTCCGCCTGATGTCCCTGGATACAACCTCCACTCCTCAGTCACCGATTTACTTCTCATTCTTGCTTCCACCACTGCTGGCCATATTTTCAGCTGCTGTTACCCGTGCAAATCCCTCTGCCATGCCACCTTTGCATGCTCACAAAGATCCCCCTCAAAGCCTTTTCTTTAATTGTACCTTTGCTTCCCCTCCCTAACCCCTAATTTCCTCCTCCTGCACAGTGCTCTGAGCCATTCTCTATGTGAGCAGCACCAAATAAATGGAAGTTTTAAGTTGTCGTTGATAAAACTCTGCGATTCCTCATGAATAATATCTAAAATACACAAATACTAATCGGGTCAAATTAACAATGTCATGCTGTTGGCACAAAGCTTGCAGACCAATTATTTCAGATGTGGATGTCAGCGGCTTCCGAGGCACTTTCCGAGCATTAAAACGGGACAGAAACTTCTGCTGGACCGATTGACCATGGTGCCTGCATTCCCGATAAACGTTGCTGGTGCCAAGAGTGCAAATTCATTAAAATTCACCTTGATGTAGATTGAGTAAAACCGGACCCGACAGGAACTCGAAGTAAAAATGAAAATTTGTACTAACTAGCAGGAAAATAACGCAGATACAGGTAAAAATATAAATATTTACACTTTCAGTTTCATCCAAGAGCAATTCACACAGTCGCAACAGTTAAAGAAATCTTCCAGTCACACGCACACACATGGTATCTGTCCTACACACACAGTATCTGTCACACACACAGTATCTATCCTACAACACACAGTATCTGTCACAGAAACATAGAAAATAGGTGCAGGAGTAGGCCATTCGGCCCTTCGAGCCTGCTACACCATTCAATATGATCATGGTTGATCATGCAACTTCACTACCCCATTCCTGCTTTCTCTCCATAGCCGCTGATCCCTTTAGCCGTAAAGGCCACATCTAACTCCTTTTTGAATATATCTAACGAACTGGCCTCAACAACTTTCTGTGGGAGAGAATTCCACAGGTTCACAATTCTCTGAGTGAAGAAGTTTCTCCTCATCTCGGTCCTAAGTGGCTTACCCCTTATCCTTAGACTGTGACCCCTGGTTCTAGACTTCCCCAACATCGGGAACATTCTTCCTGCATCTAACCTGTCCAATCACATCGGAATTTTATATGTTTCTATGAGATCCCCTCTCATTCTTCTAAATTCCAGTGAATATAAGCCTGGTTGATTCACTCTTTCTTCATATGTCAGCCTTGCCATCCCGGGAATCATTCTGGTGAACCTTCGCTGCACTCCCTCAATAGCAAGAATGTTCTTCCTCATATTAGGAGGCCAAAACTGCACACAATACTCAAGGTGTGGTCTCACCAAGGCTCTGTACAACTGCAGTAAGACCTCCCTGCTCCTATACTCAAATCCCCTCGCTATGAAGGCCAGCATGCCATTTGCTTTCTGCATGCCTACCTTCAACGGCTAATGTACCATGAAACCCAGGTCTCGTTGCACCTCCCCTTTTACTAATCTGTCACCATTCAGATAATAATCAGCCTTCCTGTTTTTGCCACCAAAGTGGATAATCTCACACTTATCCACATTATACTGCATCTGTCATGCACTTGCCCATTCACCTAACCTGTCCAAGTCTCCCTACAGCCTCCTAGCATCCTCCTCGCAGCTTGCACTGCCCACCCAGCTTAGTGCCATCGGCAAACTTGGAGACATTACATACAATTCCTTCATCTAAATCATTAATGTATATTGTAAATAGCTGGGGTCCCAGCACTGAACCCTGCGGCATCCCACTAGTTACAGCCTACCATTCTGAAAAGGACCCGTTTATTCCCACTCTTTGCTTCCTGACTGCCAACCAGTTCTCTATCCACGTCAATACATTACCGCCAATACCATGTGCCTTAATTTTGCACATTATCTCCTGTGTGGGACCTTGTCAAAAGCCTTTTGAAAGTCCAAATACACCACATCCACTAGTTCTCCCTTGTCCACTCTACTAGTTACATCCTCAAAAAACTCTAGAAGATTTGTCAAGCATGATTTCCCTTTCATAAATCCATGCTGACTTGGACCGATCCTGTCACTGCTTTCCAAATGCGCTGTTATTACATCTTTAATAATTGATTCCATCATTTTCCCCACTGCCGATGTCAGGCTAACCAGTCTATAATTTCCTATTTTCTCTCTCCCTCCTTTTTTAAAAAGTGGGGTTACATTAGCTACCCTCCAATCCATAGGAACTGAACCAGAGCCTATGGAATGTTGGAATATGACCACCAATGCATCTACTATTTCTAGGGCCACTTCCTTAAGTACTCTGCGATGCAGATTATCAAGGCTCTGGGGATTTATCGGCCTTCATGAAGTCCCTTCAATTTCCCGAACACCATTTCCTGACTAATAAGGATTTTCCTCAGTTCCCCCTTCTCGCTAGATCCTCGGTCCCCTAGTATTTTCGGGAGGTTATTCATGTCTTCCTTTGTGAAGACAGAACCAAATTATTTGTTCAATTGGTCTGCCATTTCCTTGTTCCCCATTATTGAATTGACCTGAATTTGACTGCAAGGGACCTACGTTTGTTTTCACTAATCTTTTTCTTTTCACATATCTATAGAAGCTTTTGCAGTCACTTTTTATGTTCCCTGCAAGCTTCCTCTCATACTCTATTTTCCTCCTCCTAATTAAATCCTTAGTCCTCCTCTGCTGAATTCTAAATTTCTCCCAGTCCTCAGGTTTGCTGCTTTTTCTGGCCAATTTATATGCCTCTTCCTTGGATTTAACACTCTCCTTAATTTCCCTTGTTAGCCACGGTTGAGCCATCTTTCCTTTTTTATTCTTACGCCACACAGGGATGTACAATTGTTGTAGTTCATCCATGTGATATTTAAATGTCTGCCATTGCCTATCCACCATCAACCTTTTATCATTCTCCAGTCTATCCTAGCCAATTCACGTCTCATACCGTCGAAGTTATTTTCTTTAAGTTCAGGACCCTAGTCTCTGAATTAACTGTGTCACTCTCCATCTAATGAAAAATTCTACCATATTATGGTCACTCTTCCCCAAGGGGCCCCGCACGACCAGATTGCTAATTAATCCTCTCTCGTTACACAAGACCCAGTCTAGGATCGCTTGCTCTCTAGTTGGTTCCTCGACATATTGGTCTAGAAAACCATCCCTTATACACTCCAGGAAATCCTCCTCCACAGTATTGCTACCAGTTTGGTTAGCCCAATCAATATGTAGATTAAAGTCACCCATGATAACTGCTGTACCTTTATTGCATGCACCCCTAATTTCCTGTTTGATGTCATCCCCAACCTCCCTACTACTGTTTGGTGGTCTGTGCACAACTCCCACTAACATTTTCTGCCCTTTAGTGTTTCGCAGCTCTACCCATATAGATTCCACATCATCCAAGCTAATGTCCTTCCTTACTATTGCGTTAATCTCCTCTTTAATCAGTAACGCTACCCCACCTCCTTTTCCTTCCTGTCTGTCCCTCCTGAATATTGAATACCCCTGGATGTTGAGTTCCCAGCCTTGGTTACCTTGGGGCCATGTCTCCGTAATCCCAATTATATCAGATCCGTTAACAGCTGTCTTTGCAGTCAATTCATCACCTTATTTCGAATGCTCCTCGCATTGAGACTCAGAGCCATCAGGCTTGTTTTTTTAACACTTTTTGTCCTTTTAGAATTATGTTGTAATGTGGCCCTTTTTGATTTTTGCCCTTGATTTCTCTGCCCTCTACTCTTACTTTTCTCCTTCCTACCTTTTGCATCTGCTCCCTTTTTACTTTCCTCTGCCTCCATGCATAGATTCCCATCCCCCTGCCATTTTAGTTTAAACCCTCCCCAACAGCACTAGCAAACACTCCGCCTAAGACATTGGTTCCAGTCCTGCCGAGGTGTAGACCGTCCAGATTGTACCGGTCCCACCTCCCCCTGAACTGGTTCCAATGTCCCAGGAATTTGAATCCCTCTCCCTCGCACCATTCCTCAAGCCATGTATTCATCTGAGCTATCCTGCAATTCCTTCTCTGACTAGCACGTGGCACTGGTAGCAATCCTGAGATTACTACCTTTGAGGTCCTACTTTTTAATTTAACTCCTAGCTCCCTAAATTCAGCTTGTCGGACCTCATCCTGTTTTTTACCTATATCGTTGGTACCTATATGCACCATGACAGCTGGCTGTTCATCCTCCCCCTCCAGGATGCGCTGCAGCCGCTCGGAGACATCCTTGACCCTCGCACCAGGGAGACAACATCCCATCCTGGAGTCTCATTTGCAGCCGCAGAAACGCCTATCTATTCCCCTTACAATTGAATCCCCTATCACTATAGCTCTCCCACTCTTTTTCCTGCCCTCCTGAACAGCAGAGCCACTCCTGGTGCTATGGACTTGGCTGCTGCTGCTTTCCCCTGATGAGCCACCTCCCTCAACAGTACCCAAGACGGTGTATCTGTTTTGGAGGGAGATGACCGCAGGGGACCCTGAACTACCTTCATTCCACTGCTCTGCCTGATGGTCACCCATTCCCTATCTGGCACCTGCGGTGTGACCAACTCACTAAACGTACTATTCATGACATCCTCAGCATTGCGGATGCTCCACAGTGAATCCATCCGCAGCTCCAGTGCTGCAATGCAGTCTGTCAGGAGCTGGAGCTGGATACACGTCATGCACATGTAGTTGTCAGGGACACTGGAAGCAACCCTGACTTCCCACATATCACAGGAGGAGCATAACACGGGTCTGGGCTCTCCTGCCATGCCTTAACCCTTAAATTAACCTAATTAGTAACAACGTCAAAGGTTTCTTACTGATAAGAAAAAGAAAAAGAAAAAGATTAAATACCAATCCACCAGCCAATCACTTACCTGCTTGGCTGTGATGTCACACTTCAATTTATTTTTGTTTCTTTGTTTACCTTCTGCCCATGCAGCAGCTCGCTGCTCCCGCCTTCTAGGCCCCGCTGCTCCCGCCTTCTGGGCCCCGCTGCTCCCGTCTTCTGGGCCCCGCTGCTCCCGCCTTCTGGGCCCCGCTGCTCCCGACCTGCTCCGCTGCTTCTCCCGCATTCTGAGCCCCTTTTATGGGACCCGCTGCTCCCGACCTACTCCGCTGCCACCTCCGCTGCTTCTCCCGCATTCTCGGCCCCTTTTATGGGCCTCGCTGCTCCCGATCTGCTCTGCTGCGACCTCCGCTGTGTCCTACACACACAGTATCTGTCTCACACACACGGTATCCGTCACACACACGGTATCTGTCCGACACACTTGATACCTGTCTCAGGCAGACAGGCATGGATTTTGCCAGTGCTCGGGGGGCAGTGGGGGCGCTGTCAAAATCTAAAAGATTTACAGCTGGTCCGGATCCTGCTGTGAACCCACCCCCGTGTCAGTTTCCCAAGTGTTTGCCTGCGCTTTACAGACCCGACACTAAGCGGCAGGTGAGCCAATTGAAATAGTTACGAGGTTGTTACAAGGTACTTTAACAGCATTTTACCATCTACTTACCATTTCTCCAGCTTTTTAATGAGTTTCACAGCGCTCATGGATCACGTCAGGTAAGTAGGTTGGGTTTTCAATGACTCTCCATTCCTCTGAATAGGTGACAGCTGCAGAAGTGGTATAAAAGCTACCATATCATAGCTGTTCACTTTCCAATGTTAGAAACTGTAGCCTTCGGGATTTGGAATACATCTTTCAGCTTTAGGATGGCTAGAAGTGTTTGGAATAATCTCTCTCTCTAGTGTCACTCCTTGGAGCAACCTCTCTCTCCATTGACAGATCGCTTCTGTCATCTCAACTTCTGCTCCCATCAATTCCAGGGGCATCGGTTCCATTGAAAAAATCTCACCATGGTCCTCAGAATCCCACCACGATCAGCCGCAACACCAACATTACCAGGCACACCAGCATCACCAACACCACCAACCTTCTCCGCAATCACCTGATGCTGCACAAGCCACAGGGCATCAGCACCCGACCACATTGCTGCCCAGGAAGCCAGGGATGGTCTCACCATGGCCACATTTACTTCACTTGATGCTGTCCACCCTGACTGCCATATAATGCACCAGGTTGGCACCACCCCACACCAGCACCATAAAGCATCCCTGTAATGCCCAAGCCATTCCTTTCACACTCATCACCATTGTGCAGGATACCCTTATGACTCACTAAGCCACTTCCAAAGGTACACACACATCTGTCCAAGAAGGCAAAGTGTTGAAAATAAAGATGTCAATGTTTGACAACCCATTAACAAAAACTTTACATAAACATTGGCTAAAAGACCCAAGTGCCTACCTTTGTGTGTTGTTAGTTGGTATGATTGGACAAAGATGAGGTTGAGTGTGAGGGTTGGCTAGTGAGATGGGGAAGTAATAATGTAGATAGAGAGAGAGGGATGGGTGGTAGTGCAAGGTAAGTTGGTGTGAGTAAGGATGTGCAGGAGTAAGGTAAGGAAGGCAGAGTGATGGGGATGTGATGAGTGGAATAATGTTTCGTGATCTACTGCAGCCAGGTCCTCCTGACGACATCCCTGCTTGTAGCCTCTTGCGCAATGTGCAACCAGGCTGTGTTGGTGTCCTGAGATCTCTTCTGCCCACTGGAAGGGCAGAGAACCTCCATGCGTGCTGCGACTCCCTCCATAAGGATCTGGAGGGAGTCTTGGGAGAACCTGGGTGCAACCGTGCACCTTTGTGCAGTGCTTGTCAGTGTTTGCAGCACCTCAATGCTGTAGAACACTGACAGCACAACTGTTAACATAAAGTTGGCCACGGTCCCTTTAAGGAAACCGACTGATGACGTGTCAGTAAATGATGTCATCAGACCCGCTTCTTTTTAATTGGCCGGGAACCTCGCAGGGCGGGCTTGACAAGTCCAATTAAGGGAAAGTCGTGCGGGAAGCCGGCATGGAGACAGCAATGGGGTTGGAACCCGCCACCAACGTCGCCCGCCTCGCTCCCGACCCGGTAGGCGAAATTGCGGCCACGGTGTCTGTCACAGAAACACAGTAACTCGCAGACCACACGATATCTGCAACACATGGTATCTGTCGCACGTGGTATTTGTCACACACACGGTATCTATCATGGCCTGAAGCAGTAGGTTGATGAATTTTCAAAAGCCTTATGATTATTCTCAGATCTGTAATGACAGCCTTTTGTGAGCATAGTCAATGATCATTTGTTCAACCCAAATGCTTCTTAAAGACAGAGTATACTCCATCAGCTTCTCCAATAGTCATCTTCACAGCCACATGCATGCATCTTCCAATAGCAGTCACTGGATAGTAATCAGAAGGGGGATCCTGGCTGAATTTTCTCTCCCACCCCACTCCCCGTGCAAGGTGCTGAAATCATTTGTAGAGTCCTCACTACTGCTCTTATTCAGCACAGACCAGTGATCAAATCTGGGACCACCTTGAAGTCAGGCATGAACCCAGTGGCAAATGGGAACCGCATCAAATCTGATGAGCAAGAGCGGAGTGCTGTGGGTGCCTGACGCGCCCAATGAGGCAGTGCGCTGGTCCCACAGAAGGTGAAGATCAGACAGCAGGGGTCCAGCACCAGAGCAACGGTGAGCCTGGGAGGTGTTTGTGGCGTGGAGCAGGGTGGGGATCGGGAGGGGGTGGAGGAGAGATTGGGGAGGGGGGTAGCTGTGGCCAGCAACGGCCCACAGTTTTATTATGTTGCCAGAAGGAGCACTCCTGCTGTGAGCCCTGTAGGAAAAGGTATGTGTGGATTCTGGTGAAGACAAGATTGGGTTCGGCTATGATTCCTCTTCATGAATGAATGGTCCGATAAGACTTATGGTCTAGGATTACACATGAAGAATGACTGTGGTACTGGAGGGTTGCCAAAGCACATACAACCAACACAATTGCATAGTGCTGCTAAAGTATTCCAACCCATCTGGATAGAATATGCAGACCCCACTAGGAGTACTGTGTTTAATTCTGTTTACCACAACCACAACAATAGTGCCTTTAATGTAGAACAAAATCTCCAGACATTTCACAGGGAGAAAAGGGAAAAGTGCCAGGCCTTTGAGGGAGGGTCAGCAGAGGTGACGAAAAACCTGGTTAAAAGAGTTGTGTTTTGAGAAGACTTTTAAAGGCAAAGAAGGAGGTGGAGAAATTTGGAAAAGTGGGGAGTCCCAAGGAGTTGAGCCAAGGCAGCTGACAGCTCTGTCACTGATGGTGGAGTGGAGGGAGAGGAAATGGACAGTAGTCGAGTCAGTGGACCAGAGGATGCAGAAAAGGATGTAACGTTGGTGAAGGTGTCAGAAATATAGTAGGATGAAAGTTTGGAGGGACTTGCGAGTGAGGATCAGGATTTCAAATTTCATTAGGGTTCAGAGAAGCCGTGAGGATGGGAGTGATGGGTGAGCAGGGTTTCATGTGGGACAGGATACAGATTGTAAGATAGTTTAAAGTTTATGGAGGATGAAGGTTGGGAGAATGGCAAGGAGGGCACTGGAGAAGTCAAGTCTAAAGTGTTGATAAGGGTTACGGTGGCATTGGGGGTAAGGGACAGTGGAAGCGGGCAATGTTACAGAGGTGGAAGTAAGCAGTCTCAGTGATGGATAGGATGAGATACAGATGTCAAACCCGAACAGAACACTGAACTTCACTGCACACAGCCTCAGCCTCAATGAACATCCAGGGAGCAATGGAACAATGGAATCAATGGCACGGGCTTTTGGCAGGGCCAAAACACAATTGACTTTGGTCTTCTTGAAATTCTGTCTTAATGTCAGATCGGTAATAATGTGGGATTGAGGTAAGTGATAGACAGGTAGAGCTGGGTGTTGTCAGAAAACATGGGAAACGGACCCCATGTCTATGGATGATGTCAGAAGAGCAATATTTGGATGAGAGAATGTTGGGCAATCTTTAACTCTCTGAGAATGACAAAACTCATGAAAGAACATCCCAAGTTCACCATCAATGACGGGATCACCAACAGTTTTGAAGAACTTTCCCCAGCCTACCAAAAGCAAACACATTAAATGGTAGTTGTGCAATACTCAGCTGTCTGGTGCAGCATCATGCTCCCTGATCAAACAACTGCAATCCTGATTTGCTCTGCATTAAAATTAAAATGACTTGTTTACAAAACACCCAGCAGTGATCTCCCATTGAAAATCACAGGAGTGTAGGAGGGCAGCAAAGCTGCTGCCTATCCTATGTTTATTGCACTAATTGTTTTCAGTAGGAAACAAGACAAATTGGCAGCAAAGTCTCTGTGTGAATTACTGTGAGAGAGAAAATAAATTCATTTTAAGCTATTTAAAAATATACATAAATCAAAAATATACAAAGGGAAGGGCCATTCTGTTGATTTGAAGATACCCACAAGATACATTTATAGAATTATACAGAAGGAGGCCAATCTTTTGCCTGTGCCAGCTTTTGAAATTACAATCCAATTAGTCCCACTCCTCTGCTCTTTCCTTATATCGCTGCAAATTCTTCTTCTTCAAGTATATATCCAGTTTCCTTTTGAAAGTGACTATTCAATCTGCTTCCACCACCCTTTCAGACAGTGTACTCGAGATCACAACCACTCACTTGACAAGTGGTGTAAATAAATGTCTCCTCATCTCCCCTCTGGTTCTTTAGCTAATTATCTTAAATCTGTGTCCTCTGATTACTGATTCTCCTGCCAGTGGAAACTGTTTCTGCCTATGTAAACCCTTCATAATTCTGAACACCTCTATTAAATCCCCCCTTAACCTTCTCTGCTCTAAGGAAAACAATCTCAGATATCATTTTAGAGTTATTAATTTTAAAAAGTGTGCTTTTGACCTGGTCCAGTTTTAGGTCTTGGACATCTATAGTCTTTGATCTCTCCTTTGGTTTCCTCTTGTCAATACAGTACTACCAGTAAGACTGTTTTTTTCTATCCTAACAGATGATATGTGGGTTCCAACATATTCGAATTGAAGCAGTTTTGTACTAGGAAGATGTATTGGTGTATGGGCTTTAGGACAGTAATCATCAGTGTTACTTAGTAGTGTCCCTCTCCATTCTACGACCCCGATGGCACTTACATGTGGCAGGTGGAAAAGGGGTGATTGTTGGCCCCTTTGACAGAAGTAGGGCGAGGGAATCTAGGTTAGACAGGTGGAGGACTCTACACCCCATTTACCCTCCGTATCCGCTGCTATCCCACTTGAGAAGGATAGCAGAGGGAGATCTAGCCCCTTCCATCAAAGGCACTTCTTCAGTGGAAATGATTAGAAACATTGGGAGCGAAATTGCTACTTTTCGCCTGGGGGAGCGGGGTGCTTCCGCCTCCCAGGAAATTGCCCGAGAGTTTGCAGAGGCCCTGCAGTTAGCGCCCCCCCGACCGCCGCGCAAACGTCGATGACGTCATTGCTGTGCGCGGTGACCACTCACCACCCCACGGGGAAAATTGCACCGCGGGCCGAGAGGCTGGTGTGAGCGGATGTCGATGCCAGCTTCGCGGACATCCGCTCTCAGGGCACTCCTTAAAGGGGAGGGCACCAGCACCCCAGGCCACCATCTTTTTTTGCCGGCTGACTCTCGTGTCGGCTCAACGAAGAAGGCCCTAGCGTGTCTTGGGAGCCGGGCTGCAGGCCAGGTCGCACGCTGCCCTGGTGGCCTAGTGGAGGCCATCAGAAGCCTTGCAGAGTGTGCAGCAGTTCTCTCCTTTAATTGAAGGGGAGAGGCATTGAAGCGCGTCAGCGCTACGTGGAGCAACCGCATAACGCATCCTTCAGGGCCCTGGTAGAGCCCCGGTTACTGCCCCCAAAAGAAGTGGAGTGCGCGAGATTGCGTTTTGCTTCCTTTGAGGGTCCGCGGCAGGAGCGTGACTTCTACACCGGGCGCAAAAAGTCCCGGCCCCAGAAGGTTACCGTCCCCAATCGGGGCACAGGGCAATTTCTCGCCCATTGAAACTTAAGACATTTTTGGGGACATAACAACTTAAGGCCCTTCTTGCCTCTTCATAATTTAGGCCCCTTTCGGGGAATGGTTTTGCAGTTTCATTTTTCAGATTTTCCCCTAAATCAATCCCGTTTTCATGCTTTTTCCCCATGCCTTTTTATATATAGTACAAGGACACCCGCAAAGCCTCCTTGACAAAGTGCAACATCCCCACCGACTCTGCGAATCCCTGGCCCAAGACCGTTCAAAGTGGAGGAGAAGCATCCGAGAAGGCGCCGAACACTTTGAGTCTCTTCGCCGGGAGCATAAGGAAGCCAAGCGCAAACGGCGGAAGGAGCGTATGACAAGTCAAGCACCCCACCCACCCATCCCTCCAACCACCATCGCCCCACCTGTGACAGAGACTGCAGATCCCACATTTGTCTCATCAGTCACCTTAGAATTCATTTTAGTGTGGAAGCAAGTCATCCTCGAATCCGGGGGACTGCCTAAGAAGAAGAAGAGTACAGATCAAATATTTATTGACTCATCATCATCATCATAGGCAGTCCCTCGGAGTCGAGGAAGACTTGCTTCCACTCTAAAAGTGAGTTTTGAGGTGTCTGTACAGTCCAATACGGGAATTACAGTCTCTGTCACAGGTGGGACAGACAGTCGTTGAAGGAAAAGGTGGGTGGGACTGGTTTGCTGCACGCTCCTTCCGCTATCTGCGCTTGTTATCTGTATGCTCTCGGCAACGAGTCGAGGTGCTCAGCGCCCTTCACGATGCTCTTCCTCCACTTAGGGCGGTCTTTGACCAGGGATTCCCAGGTGTCAGTGGAGATGTTACATTTTATCAAGGAGGCTTTGAGGGTGTCCTTGAAACGTTTCCTCTGCTTACCTGGGGCTCGCTTGCCGTGTAAGAGTTCCGAGTAGAGTGCTTGCTTTGGGAGTCTTGTGTCAGGCATGCGAACAATGTGGCCTGCCCAACGGAGCTGGTCGAGTGTGGTCAGTGCTTCGATGCTGGGGATGTTGGCCTGATCAAGGACACTAACGTTGGTGCATCTGTCCTCCCAGGGGATTTGCAGGATCTTGCGGCCACATCGTTGATGGTATTTCTCCAGCGGCTTGAGGTGTCTACTGTATATGATCCATGTCTCTGAGCCATACAGGAGGACGGGTATCACTACAGCCCTATAGACCATGAGCTTGGTGGCTGTATATAGTCCATGTCTATTGACTATTGACTATTTATTGACTATTGATCAACTGTTAAACCCTTTCTTCAATCAATACTGATTGTTTTTAAAACCCAAGAACTTAAAGCTGATTCCCAGGGGTGAAGACGCCTTGGGCTTGGGACTAGAGGCATAACGTTGGGTTGCAGCTGAATGGGTGGTTGCGGGGGGGAAACAGGCATCCGGTTATGGCTGGAGGGATATGGGAGCAGTAGGGGCTTCTAGGTCATGAGTAGGCTTTCAGTCACGTAGATGGGGGTGGAGATGGTGACAGCATGGAGAAGGCAGCAGTATCCAGCCTGTGGTCTGGTTTTAGTATCTCCAAGGTGAGCGGTGCTGCAGAAAACAATGCTACAGCATCATCCATCTTGAAATCATCTATCTAGAAGATACAGCCGAGATGACCGATATATAAGTAAACAACATCATCCTTCTACCTTGAGACCAAATTTGGAGGACTCGATCAGAGGTAAGTAAAGTAAATGGAAACATTTAATTAACGGAAAACAGTGTAACCGTCTTGACGCAAATATTGTGACAGACAAAGCTTATGGCAGAAATAAGTGTGTTAGTAAAGCATTACCGGAAGAAAGTGTTACTTGACAGGAAATGCACTGAAATATAAAACCCTTTATCCATTACATATTAAAAACAGTGAGTGGTGGCATCATTCCAAAGGAATTTGCACCTGTAAGTAGCACTGTAAGCATAAAGTTATGTGACATAACAGCACATTACAGGGCCATCTGACCAGAAATTAGCAACGGAAAGCAGATGGGAAAGAACAAAATGAAAAAGAAAGGTTCTTTAAAAAAAAGGGTAAAATGATTAGCTTCAGAAAGAACCAAAAATTTCAAAAACAAAACACAATAAAAGACACCTACGACGAGCCCTCGGGCTAAAATCAAATCCCTCCAGTTGTCACCTTCACCCCTGCTGAGAAAACAAACTTAACACACAGACATCTTTCCCTATTGAGACAAAAACTGCACTCTCCGCTGAGGCAAAATTC
Organism: Pristiophorus japonicus; assembly: GCF_044704955.1. NCBI lineage: Eukaryota > Metazoa > Chordata > Chondrichthyes > Pristiophoridae > Pristiophorus > Pristiophorus japonicus. The sequence goes on from NC_091983.1 coordinate 144,218,473, forward strand.
ACAGATACCCCCCACCACCTACCCTCTCCTCCTCTCAGCCGCTTTCCTTCTCTCCTCTTGCATCTATCCTCCTCTCTAACTTTTCCTTCCCCCAATCCTGTTCTCTTCTCTTCCTCCATTCTTCTCCAACTCCAGCCTCTCGCTACTTCTCCTCCACTCCTTTTCTCCCCCTGCCCTTCTTCTCTTCTCTCCTCTACCCACTACCCTCCTCACATCTCCGCTCATACCTCCCTTCCTCCCCTCTCTCCTTTCCTCTGCAAACCCCCTCCACTCCGCTCCAACTCCTCTTCCCTCGCTCTCTTCTCTCCATCCACGTCCTTCACTTCCTGCCCTCCTCTCCTCTCCCTCTCATTTCCTACACATCTCACCCCATCCTCAGTCTCCCTTCCCCTCTTTCTTTCTACCCTTCTCTCCTTTTTCATCTTCTTCCTTATCGCCCCATCAATCTCCTAGCCCCTCCCTAAGATCAACTAGTATATTATAAAGGTCTATTGGTAGAATTAAGCAAAGCAATTTAAACTCATTCACAAAACTGCCTGAATTGGGCGTCAAAAATCAATGCCTGTTGCTGTCTCCACTTTAATCCAATGAAGAAAGGATTGACAGGATAGTATTTTTACACACTTTGACTACATGTGCCAGCTTGTAACCCTCCCTCCAGCTCTGCTGCAGTGTACATAAATTGACAGTGAATTAAGAGAATGTTTGTTTAAGATTTTGTTTTACATTATTCTAAACAAATCGATGATTTAAGGGAAAATATAATAGTCTTTCCTGGTGGAATATTTTACAGATTAAATTCCACTCACAGTTGTACTATTTTCTGAAAAAGGCAGAACAGCAGGATTTTCAGGGATTACTATTTTTTATGTAATGGGGAGGCGTCTTCATTAAAAAAAAATTGCTTTACATTCATTTTTCCCATTGGTTTAGAAACCAAAATTAAAACATGTCCTCAAAATGATGGAAGTAAATGTTGGCTCTGTTCCAAGCAACCTCAACTAGTTAAGACCTGGCTCAGTGGGTAGCACTCTTGCCGGAGTCAGAAGATTGTGGTTTCAAGTCCCACTCCAGAGACTTGAGCACAAAAATCTTGGCTGACACTCCAATGCAGTACTGAGGGAGCGCTGCACTGTCGGATGTGCCATCTTTCAGATGAGACATTAAACCGAGACCCTGTCTGCTCTCTCAGGTGCACATAAAAGATCCCATGACAGTGATAGCACTATTACAAAAACGAGCAGGGGAGTTATCCCCGGTGTCCTGGCCAATATTTATCGGAGTAACTAATTGTACTAAGTCTCCCTTCTGCGCATGCGCCTCCTGACACATGCGCAGAAGCGAGAGTTCGGACAAATATCATCGACTCCGCGACCCCCCCCACCCCTGCAGCGCAATTCCCACGAACCCTTTTCTGCGCATGCATCCAACACCATGTTGTCTCCGATCCATCAGCAGCAGCCCCAAAGCCAGCGCAGCCGAACGCATCGTCTGAGCCTGCTGCAGTGCCGAGCCCCGAGCGGGCAGCAGGCCCCGAGCCTCCCGTAGCGCCAGGGGGAGCGGGACAGCGGGGAGAGAGCTTGGTGAGAGAGAGTGAGAGAGAGAGCTTGGCGGGAGAGAGAGAAAGTTTAGGGAGCGAGAGCTTGGGGCGAGGGAGAGAGTGAGCTTGGGGGGAGAGAAAGAGAGAGTTTGGGGAGAGAGAGAGCGTGCTTGGGGCGAGGGAGCGAGAGAGAGAGCGCTTGGGGGGGGTGGGAGAGAGAGAGAGAGAGAGAGAGAGCGAGAGAGAGAGCTTGGGGGGAGAGAAAGAGAGAGTTTGGGGAGAGAGAGAGCGAGCTTGGGGCGAGGGAGAGAGAGAGAGAGAGCGCTTGCGGGGGTGGGGGGGGAGGGGAGGGAGAGAGAGAGAGAGAGAGAGAGCCTGGGAGGGAGAAAGAGCTTGGCGAGAGAGAGAGAGAGGGAGGCTCAGGGCCCATGGCCCGTTTGGCCTCAGGGCTGCTGCTGGATGGATCGGAGGCAACATGGTGTTGGATGCATGCGCAGAAAAGGGTTAGTGGGAATTGCGCTGCGGGGGTGGGGGGGGGCGGAGTCGATGATATTTGTCCGAACTCTCGCTTCTGCGCATGTGTCAGGAGGCGCATGCGCAGAGGGAGATTTAGTACAATTAGTTACTCCGATAAGTATTGGCCAGACACCGGGGATAACTCCCCTGCTCTTCTTTGTAATAGTGCCATCACTGTCATGGAATCTTTCACGTGCACCTGAGAGAGCAGATGGGGCCTTGGTGTAATGTCTCATCTGAAAGACGGCACCTCCGACAGTGCAGCGCTCCCTCAGTACTCAGTACTGCATTGGAATGTCAGCCGAGATTTTTGTGCTCAAATCTCTGGGGAGAGAGAGAGAGAGAGCCTGGGGCGGGGGGGGGGGGGGAGAAAGAGCTTGGTAAGAAGGGGGGAGGGAGTGCTTGATGAGAGAGAGAGAGGGGGAGCTTGGGGGGAGAGAGAGAAAAAGGCTGGGGGGAGCGGGGGAGAGAGAGCTTAGGGAGAGAGAGAGAGAGAGCGCGAAAGAGAGAGGGAGCTTGGGGGGGAGAGAGAGAGCGCCTGGGGATGGGGGGGAAGAGAGAGAGCCTGGGGGCGGGAGAGAGACACAGATGAGGGGGGGGGGAGGGGGAATCGGAGGGGAGAGAGGGAACTCAGAGAAGACAGATCATGTTCTTCCAACCCCCTGGTGCATGTAAGCTCGGTGCGAGTGTTAGGAAAAATAGAAAAGCAAATTATAATTTAAATGGAGCAAAATTGCAAAGGACTGAAGGACAGAGGGACCTGGGGTCCCTGTGCATGAAACACAAAGAATTAGTATGCAGGTACAGCAAGTAATCAGGAAGGCAAATGGAATGTTGGCTTTTATTGCAAAGGGGATGGAGTATAAAAGCAGAGAAGTCCTGTTACAACTGTACAGGGTATTGGTGAGACCACTCCTGGAGTACTGCATACAGTTTTGGTCTCCGTATTTAAGGAAGGATATACTTGCATTAGAGGCCGTTCAGAGAAAGTTCACTGGGTTGATTCCGGAGATGAGGGGGTTGACTTATGAAGATAGGTTGAGTAGGTTGGGCCTCTACTCATTGGAGTTCAGAAGAATGAGAGGTGATCTTGTCGAAACATATAAGATAATGAGGGGGCTCGGTAAGGTGGATGCAGAGAGAATATTTCCACTCATAGGGGAAACTAAAACTAGGGGACATAGTCTCAGAATCAGGGGTCGTCCATTTAAAACTGAGATGATGAGGAATTTCTTCTCTCGGAGGGTTGTAAATCTATGGAATTCTCTGCCCCAGAGAGCTGCGGAGGCTGGGTCATTGAATATAGTTAAGGTGGAGATAGACAGATTTTTTAGCGATAAGGGAATAAAGGGTTATGGGGAGCGGGCAGGGAAGTGGAGCTGAGTCCATGATCAGATCAGCCATGATCGTATTAAATGGCAGAGCAGGCCCGAGGAGCCAAATGGCCTACTCCTGCTCCTATTTGTTATTTTCTTATGTTTTTACAAGGAACACCGTTGGGGTAGATGAAATCCAGAAGTCACGACACTGTTCCTGTTCACTTCATACCCAATAAACCTGTTAACATAGAAACATAGAAAATAGGTGCAGGAGTAGGCCATTTTGCACTTCGAGCCTGCACAACCATTCAATAAGATCATGGCTGATCATTCCCTTAGTATCCCTTTCCTGCTTTCTCTTGATATCCCTTGATCCCTTTAGCCATAACTCTCTCTTAAATATATCCAATGAACTGGCATCAACAACTCTCTGCGGTAGGGAATTCCACAGGTTAACAACTCTCTGAGTGAAGAAGTTTCTCCTCATCTCAGTCCTAAATGGCTTACCCCTTATCCTTAGACTATGTCCCTGGTTCTGGACTTCCCCAACATTGTGAACATTCTTCCTGCATCGAACCTGTCCAGTCCCGTCAGAATTTTATATGTTTCGATGAGATTCCCCCCTCATCCTTCTAAACTCCATTGAATACAGGCCCAGTCGATCCAGTCTCCCCTCATATGTCAGTTCTGCCATCCCAGGAATCAGTGTGGCGTACCTTCGCTGCACTCCCTCAATAGCAAGAATGACCTTCCTCAGTTTAGGAGATCAAAACTGAACACAATATTCCAGGTAAGGCCTCACCAAGGCCCTGTACAACTGCAGTAAGACCTCCCTGCTCCTAGACTAAAATCCCCTAGCTATGAAGGCCAACATTCCATTTGTCTTCTTCACCGTCTACTGTACCTGCATGCCAACTTTCAATGACTGATGTACCATGACACCCAGGTCTCGTTGCACCTCCCCTTTTCCAAACACTGCCACCATTCAGATAATATTCTGCCTTCGTGTATTTGCCACCAAAGTGGATAACCTCACATTTATCCACATTACATTACATCTGCCATGCGTTTGCCCACTCATCTAACCTGTCCAAGTCACCCTGCAGCCTCTTAACATCCTCCTCACAGCTCACACCGCCACCCAGCTTCGTGTCATCTGCAAACTTGGAGATATTACACTCAATTTCTTCATCTAAATCATTAATGTATATTGTAAATAGCTGGGGTCCCAGCACTGAGCCCTGCGGCACCCCACTAGTCACTGCCTGCCATTCTGAAAAGGACCTGTTTATCCCGACTCTCTGCTTCTTGTCTGCCAACCAGTTCTCAATCCACGTCAGTACATTAGCCCCAATACCATGTGCTTTAATTTTGCACACCAATCTCTTGTGTGGGATCTTGTCAAAAGCCTTTTGAAAGTCCAAATACACCACACCCACTGGTTCTCCGTTGTCCACTCTATCAGTTACATCCTAAAAAAATTCTAGAAGATTTGTCAAGCATGATTTCCCTTTCATAAATCCATGCTGACTTGGACTGATCCTGTCACTGCTTTCCAAATGCGCTGCTATTTCATCTTTAATAATTGATTCCAATATTTTCCCTACTAGTGATGTAAGGCTAATTGTTCTATAATTACCCGTTTTCTCTCTCCCTCCTTTCTTAAAAAACGGTGTTACATTAGCTACCCTCCAGTCCATAGGAACTGATCCAGAGTCGATAGACTGTTGGAAAATGATCATCAATGCATCCACTATTTCTAGGGATACTTCCTTCAGTACTCTGGGATGCAGACTATCAGGCCCAGGGGATTTATCGGCCTTCAATCCCATCAATTTCTCTAACACAATTTCCTGCCTAATAAGGATTTCCTTCAGTTCCTCCTTCCCACTAGACCCTCGGTCCCCTAGTATTTCCGGAAGGTTAATTGTGTCTTCCTTCGTGAAGACAGAACCAAAGTATTTGTTCAACTGGTCTGCCATTTCTTTGTTCCCCATTATAAATTCAGCTGAATCTGACTGCAAGGGACCTATGTTTGTCTTCACTAATCTTGTTCTCTTCACATATCTATAGAAGCTTTTGCAGTCAGTTTTTGTGTTCCCAGCAAGTTTCCTCATACTCTATTTTCCCCCTCCTAATTAAACCCTTTGTCCTCCTCTGCTGAATTACAAAATTCTCCCAGTCCTCAGGTCTGCTGCTTTTTCTGGCCAATTTATATGCCCCTTCCTTGGATTTAACACTATCCTTAATTTCCCTTGTTAGCCACGGTTGAGCCATCTTCCCCTTTTTATTTTTACTCCAGACAGAGATGTGCAATCCGCACACAAAGCCCCATCTATGGGGGAAGGGTGGGGGGGATGGGGGTGGGGTGGTGGTAAGGTCTTGCGCTTGCGTAAGAGACTTTGGCTGGGGGAGGGATGCACTTTTGCTGGAGTAAGGGACTTTGGCTGGGAAGCAGCACATGTGCTGGGGTAAGAGTCTTCAGCTGGCAGAGGCAGCATTTACGCTGGGGTAATGGACTTCGGCTGGAACTTGGTGGCTTTTGGGGAGATCTATCCTCTGCGGCTTCTGAAGTCAAAATGGATCGAATTACAAATGGGAAACTCAGAAATTAGGCTGGGCGGTTACAGTTACACATGCCAGAGGAACGTCAGGGTGTGGCTTATCCTCCAAGGGGACCAATCAGCAATAGGTTATGTGAAAATGGAGAGCCAATCGGAGGAATGGCTGCCTTTGTTATTACAAATAAACGCAGCGAATATTTATCCCTCAATCAACATCACAACAAAAAAAACAGGTTATCTGGTCATTATCACTTTGCTGTTTGTGGGGCTTTGCTGTGCACGAATTGGCTGCCGCATTTGCTAAATTACAGCTAAAATTAAGTTTTAAAACACCGCCCAATTGCACTGGTTCATGAGATTATTTTTGTATGTTTGCAATCATTTTCACAGAATTTGCATTTGGCGATATGCAAATTAGTTTGAGCGAAAAATGGGCGGAATTTTGGGTGCAATTTGCCCTGGAATCACCGATTGTGCTCAAAGCGGAAACTCTACCACACACACTATAAAACATCTCAAATCTAATTTCTGCAAGAGCCAAACAACATTGCACTGAAAAAATGAGTCCTCAATATCATACAGGGTTGATGATAAAGTGCTGTGGAATATCATTGTTATCCTTCAAGTGGGATGACCTAATAATTCACAGGGAACAAAGTTAAGAGCCATAAAAACAGAAAATGCTGTAAAAACTCAGAGGGTTAGGCAGCATCTGTGGAGAAAGGAACAGAGTTGACCTTTCATCAGAACTGGAAAATGTTCATGATGTAACAGGCTTTTAAGCAAGTACAGAGGCAGGAAAAGGGGAAATGGAGGAAAGGACAAAAGGGAAAATCTGTGATAGGGGGGTTGGAAGGCAGGAGAGATTAAGGGAGTCAAGGGTTATGGGGAGCGGACAAGGAAGTGGAGCTGAGTGCACGATCAGATCAGCCATGTTCTTATTAAATGGCAGAGCAGGCTTGAGAGGCCAAATGGCCTACTCCTGCTCCTATTTCTTATGTTTCGGCCCGAGGCGGGGGAGAGGTCGGCTGTGGCCTGAGGCGGGGGAGTTGTCGGCAGTGGCCTGAGGCGGGGGAGTGATCGGCGGTGGCCCGAGGTGGGGAAGTGGTCAGCGGTGGCCCGAGGTGGGGAAGTGGTCGGCGGTGGCCCGAGGTGGGGAAGTGGTCGGCGGTGGCCCGAGGCGGGGCTCCGGGGTTTTTGGATTCCAGACGACCCCGCCACAGATCGTCCTGGTGTCTGGATTCCAGAGCAGTACGCATTCCGGAACTCCGGATTCTCAACGCTGTACTGTACAAAAATACATTGACACATAGGTAACAGATTATGTGCCAATATGATTTTGTTTTCATCATCATCACACCAAGAGTTTTGCAACACTGACGGAGTGCTGCACTGTTGGAGGTGCGGTTTTTTGGATGAGATGTCTGCCCTCTCAGGTATAAGTAAAATATACCATGGCACTGTTCAAAGAAGAGCAGGAGTGTTCTCCCCACTGTCTAGGCCAATATTTATCTTTCAATCAACATCACTAAAAGAAACAAATTATCTGGTCATTATCTTACAGCTGATTGTGGGATTGGCTAATTGCGCAAATTGGCTGCAGTGACGCCTACATTACGAAGGTATTTAATTGGCTGTAAATTGCTTTGGAATGTCCTGACGTCATGAAAAGTGCTATATAAATGCAAGTTTTTTTCTTTCTCACATCCCAGAAGTGAAAGAACAATATTCGAACCACTCTCACCACATTCATACCTACATACATTCCCAAGAAAAAATACTCTTTATAACCAGTAAGCTTTTCATTAATTCTGTAAATCCCTGTAAATTATAAACAGACAGTTGCAGCAACTGGAATTATCTCTTCAAGTATTAATTGAGCAGGAGCAGTGATCACAAAGGCATTTGTTTAGCTGTGTACCTGGTGTTTCCAAACATCGCTAACAGGACTGCACAGTGGAGTGGAAAAAATTCATTTGGTTTTATATTATCATATACTCAACAAATACTATTGTGTCAGGAACTGCATTATTCATTGCATCAGTTGTCATCCATGAAATACCATTTACATTGAAATAGTTCAGTGGGATTCTGGGATTTTTATTGGTGTCTTGGGAATTGCAATCCAGGATTCCGTTTATTTTTGCATGAAAATTAAAGCATTGGTCATAACAGAACAATGTTTAAACTCCAACACCCATCTTCACTTCAACTCACACTGCCCTAAACAACAGATGTTCTCTCGCCAACAATACTGACCTAAACTCACAGGGGGCGAACATCCATGTGATTCACTCGCTCGCTCGCTGTAATAGTGCAAGACCCGCAGAAAAGCCCAGAAAAATGGCGTTTACACATTTTAGCAGGGTTTCAGAGGCCCTCCCACCGAAGTTACAGAGGATGAGCGGGAGTACTCTTGCGCAATTTCACCCCAACTAATTGGAAGAGCTCCCTCGATGATTTCGTAAATAAATGCATCAGACCATTCCCCCAGTCTGTGCTGTTAGGTAATATCAGTTGGAAGGCTACCAGTGGTCTCAACATCCCTGAGTTTAAATTTTGCTTGATAACGCCCCTGTGAAGCAACTTGGGATATTTACTACATTCAAGGCACTATATAAAGTTGTTGTTGTTGGAACGGGAGCAATTAGCTGTAAAGTGCATTTGTGTGAATGAAAACAAGATGTGGTTTGGCTGTCATAGTCTGCCAATAGTCACACTGAAAATGACATTTGAGGTATTAGAGGATGGTGGAACTATACCCAATACTATCTTCCGGAAAGTAGGAGAGAAAAAAAGTCCTAATAGTCGCAGTCATGATAGGGGTGATTCTGTGAACTGGCACTCTCAGCAGGGGAATGCATCTTGTGAAATTGTGAATTGCACACATTATGGATGGACCATCATGGACTTGACGTCTGCAATATCCCACGGTCCGCCCCCGCCCCCGTCTTGATGAGACGATTGTGACATCATTTTATTGGGTACTATCCCTGCCTCACTCTGCTTATACTCTGATCCATTAAAAGTGTTAAAAAAAAATTATATTTAAATGTGACAGCGCATAACATGATTAAAATCTATTGAATGCAATATTCACTCAGCAGTTGGACTCAACATAATATTATACTCTCAGCTTCAGCTCACATGCATTTTTCTGTCATGTTCTCTGTTGGATAAATATATCCAATGGATCCTGAACCTGTATCCTCTATTTATAATATGCAAAGGCTATAATTCTGCTTCAGAGCTGCAGAATTATTCTCCTGTTCTTGTTCACCATGCGACAATGTCATTCTGCAGCAATAACATCACATTAGCCTTCAATCAAAAAAGACCCGCTCTGCTTTTAACCGTCACGAACATTTTTATTTTATATGTACCACACATTGTCCCATGGAAATGCTTATAGTATGCTCTGCCTTACCAAATCTTCCATCTACATGTTGCTGGTTCCATCCCTCTTTCCACTTCTGGTTCTCTTCACTTCTTTCTGCTCGTCTCTCGTTTCTTTTTTGCATCTGTCTCTGTGACTTCTTTGTTTCTTTCTCCGTTCTCCTTCCTCTCCTTTTTTTTTGCTTTCTATACTTTTTAATCTTCTTTGCTCCCTTTTTTTCTTTCGTCAGTGGGACAGAGGGGCAGGTCAATGGGAGATATGGATGATGATCGGGGTGGGTTCTGGCTAGGGTTGTGGCAATTTCAGGAGGGTGTGCCTTCAGTTGCCTAGGCCCCAAGCTCTGGAACTCCCTCCGTAAAGCTCTGCACCTCTCTAGCTCTCTCTCCTCCTTTAAGATGCTCCTTACAACCTATCTCTTTGTCCAAGCTTTTGGTCATCTGCCGCAATGTCTTCTTTTGTGACTTGGTGTCAAATTTATCTGTTTTGTCTGGTAACACTGTTGTGAAGTGCCTTGGGACGTTTTACTACATTAAAGGCGCTATATAAATAAAAGTTATTATTATCAAAGGTGCTACATAAATGCAAGTTGTTGTTGTTTGGGTGAAGCAATCTAGCTAAGGCCACAGGCAAGCTTTGGAATAATAGGTGATGGATAATGTGTCCTCGGTCCACTGGGTAAAAGCAGAAAGTAACATAAAAGGTAGTGTTCCACTTCCTTTGGCCACACTTCCTCGAACTTCCATACTCCTTCAGCCCATTTCCTTCTGTTGCCTTTCTCCCCGCCACCAATCCTACCCACCCACTCTCAGCACTCTGTACCTTCCTCCATTTTATTTACAGTTTAATGAGCATTTCAAAAACGAAACTGCCAGTTCTCCAGGTCAATACTGGGAAACTGGTGAAGAGGAGATAGCGGGTCAAAGGCAGAAGGAGGCATGAAACACAATAGCCATGAGTCGGCAGCAAGGATTGGAGGGAGGGATGTGAGAACAGGCAGCCAGGGGGAAACAAAAGGGTGGATGGCTGCATTGGGAAGTGGGAGGGAATCAGGCCAGGTTTGTGAACAGGTGGCAGTGGGGTGCAGTACCATCTAGCTTCAAGAGGGCTGAAAGGTAGGTACAGTGGTAAGTATTACAGCTTAAAATGAGCTTCCACCAGCAGGAGGGTGTAACTACAGCATGGCAAGCGAACAGGTAGTTTCCATTTTAAATATAAAGATAGAAAGTTATAATGGAAAAAGTTGATAGGAAGTGGATGCAGTTGTAAGATTTTAGAAAAAGGAAGATCTTGCATTTATATAGTGCTTTTCACAACCTCAGGATGTCCCAGGTTGAACCTCCCTTATCCAGAACTCCCTTATCCATTCCACCCCTCATCTGGAAATATTCCCGGCCACCGGGTGGCGCATGCGCAGAACTCCGACATGAACAAATTGAAATCCTTCCTCGCTGTCGACTCCTGCAATCGCTGGCCTGGCCACCGCGATCCACCGCCTCCTCCCCCCCCCACCCCCCCCCTCCACCATTGATTTCTCGATCGCATTCCCAGCCCCAAGCCAGCCAGCCCCGATATCCCCTTGCTTAGTACCTGTACCACTCAATTTAATGTGACCACCCCTCGTCCGGAAAAATCCCTTATCCAGAACAGGCCAGGTCCCGAGGGTTTCAGATAAAGGAGGTTCAACCTGTATATTGTAAATGATGGTGAAAGCTGAGTAAAAGGTTGTAATTTAACCTCAGGGCCAGATGATGTCCATCAACTCCTATCCTCTTGCAGTTTACAGCATGATCTGAATCACTAAGATGAAAAATAGCCCAACTCCTTTAAATATTCCTAATTTTCCCATAGTAAGTACAATAATTTTTAAATTGTCACTGTGAGGACTTTGAGGATTGTTTCAGCTATTTCAATATCGCAGCACGTCGATGACGCTCACGTTTGTTAAGGGCCACAATCCTGAACAGCAACTTGTTTTCTCCAAGACAGGCCTCTCAAATGCTGATTATTTTCAAATTTAAAAAATGGCTCTTCATGGTTTTTCTGCTCCCAGATTGAATCCTAGGTACGGGAATATTTCAGAACGACAAGGGCTGTGAATTGAAATCCAGAGACACGTGGAGCAACATGTCAACCAAGCACCACAGGCGAGGGGAATGTGGCTGCACGTGGCCCTCAGGCCATGTTGTAAGTACATTATATGTTATGCAGACCATGATTTAGAGCCTCCTGTCAAACCCCTGCTGCACTGCGACTGCTGACTGCTGACTGTGTTACGTTCCGGCCTGCAGGAGATGCCTTGATTTCACTCAATTTCTCAAAAATAAATCTCAGTTTTCATAAACATTTAAAAAAAACTCAGGACTGGCTGGTGCCGACTGGTCTTGTACCTGTAACTGAGTAAGTCTAAGCATCCGTTTATCACAGAGTTGCCAGGAAGCTTTAGCAGTGTTGCTTTACGCTGGGTGACTTGTGTAACTCCATTGTTACATACGATGTGCACTTTCAAGTCGGGCCACCAAATGGTCTGAAATGCTCTCCTTATAACTGTAAAGCACTGTGTGACACAGATCATTTGCGCAAAGGGGCCATATAGTCTCAGTGGGACAATTCCTTTATAATCCCTGTATTATTGCATTTGTCCATGTAGTGGCACTTTATGGCTACTCAATCAGCAATGCACTGTTATGTAACAACCTACTTGTGTGATAATATTTAATCCCAAATCATTTTTAAAATGTAAATCCTTCTTGAAAAAATGTTTGGCAAACCTTTTTTTTTCCATTTTTAGCTTTAGTGAACTGGGTGAAGGACCACTGCATTCCTTTCACTGCACTAAATGCAAGGCATAACAACATCATGCATTTATATAGCAGCCTTTAATGTGGTAAAACAGCCCAAGGCACTTCACAGGTGCATTATAAGACAAAATTTGATACCGGGCCACATAAGGAGATATTAGGACAATAGAGGTAGGTTTTAAGTAGCATTTAAAGGAGGAGGGAGACGTAGAGAGGCAAAGAGGTTTAGGAAGGGAATTCCTGGTTTAGCCACTCCCCAGATACTTTATCTTGTGCCAAATGCAAAGGGCTGTTTTCCCAGGTAAATCCACACTCTCCATGAACTGAAATGTAACTTTCTGCACAAAGTAACTATTTCCCATCAATATGCACACTAACAACGGCAGCCTCGAAATTCTGGGATTGGAGTCATTAGCATAAATGGGCAGCCACCTATGCTATCTGCTGTGCTCCTTGGAAATCTGCCTGCAGCAACTATGAGGAATTTCAGAGCAGCACCTCATTCCTTCATAACGGGGCAGAACATTCCGGTTGATGACCCGTTTATTTACATAGAAGATGAGCAAATTGGCATTTGGCTTTCAGAAACTCACGACGTGGGCCCCACTTCTGCTAGTATGTAATGCTGGCAAGGCAGGTACTACTGCATCATACAGGTCCACTTATTGGCCCCAAGTTTCCACACGCGGCGAAAAAGGTGTCCCTCAGAGCTGGGCGCCTGTTTTTCGCGCCGAGAACGGCGCCTGAAAATAAACGCGGTATTCTGAGAGCTCGATATCTGCTTGGCACGGCGCACAGGGGGCGGAGCCTACCACTCGCGCCCATTTTGTAAGTAGGAGGGGGCGGGTACAATTTAAATTAGTTTTTTTGGTGCCGGCAACCCTGCACGTGCACGTTGGAGCATTCGCGCACGCGCAGTCTGAAGTAAACATTGGCACTCGGCCATTTTAAACAGTGCTGCAGAAAAAGTGAAAATTTGTTTATTGAACCCTTACAAAGGCTTGTATTTTAATTTTCTTGATATTTCTGTGTGTGAGGGAGTGCTTTTAGCAGCACTGCTGAATAAATCACCTGCTGAATTAATGTTGGCTCTTTAACCAGTGTTACTGCAGCAACTGTGCATTTTAATTTAGCCTTTACAACTCGTTACCGTTTCAATCTCCACCACTCATTCTGTAATTAAAGATAGACTGTGATAAACGGGACACATGCACTTGTTTGAGACTATTCAAATTCTTTGTAGCTGTTCAATTTTTAAAATTTTTTAATAAAACCACATTGCCCTTCCATGATCAGCACTGAGGCTTCTTGCTGCTTTCTCCCCCTGCCGTCCGTCGGTCCCAACGGCAAACAGCTGCCTCAAGTACTGAGGCTTCCTGCAGCTTTCTCCCCCTGCCGTCGGTCGGTCCGACGGCAAACCGCTGCCTGAAAGGCCTGCCTGAAGCACTTTCGCACAGGTAGGAACATGGTTTATTTAATCTTTTCTTTGCTTATAAATTTTTATTCAGGTTGGATTTATTTGTATAATATTTGTATAAGTATAACTAAGGATTTATTGTAGAATTTAATGACTTCCCTTCCCCCCCTCCCCCCCCCCCACCTCGTTCCCAACGTCTAATTTGTAACCTGCGCCTGATTTTTTAATGTGTAAACAAGGTTTTTTCAAGCGTACAAAAATCTTCACTTGCTCCATTCTAAGTTAGTTTGGAGTACGTTTTCACTGTGGAAACTTTCAAATCAGGCGTCAGTGGCCGGACACGCCCCCTTTTGAAAAAAAAATTCTGTTCAAAGTGAAACTGTTCTACCTGACTAGAACTGCAGAAAACTTAAATGTGGAGAATTCCGATTTCTAAGATACTCCGTTCTCCACCAGTTGCTCCTAAAAATCAGGAGCAAATCATGTGGAAACTTGGGGCCATTATTAGGGGAAGTGCAAATGGAACTGGTAGGAATTATGACAGGTTACATCCTACCAGTCCTGTTTCCTCTTCTGATGTAAGCAAGAACTAAGAAATAGGAGCAGGAGTAAGCCATTTGGCCCCTCGAGCCTGCTCCGCCATTCAATAATATCATGGCTGATCTGATCTTTGCTCAACTTCATTTCCCTGCCTGCTTCCCATAACCCTTGACTCCCCTGTAGTTCAAAAATCTTGTCTATCTCAGCCTTGAATATATTCAATGACCCAGCCTCCACAGCTCTCTGGGATAGAGAATTCCAAAGATTCACGACCCTCTGAGAGAAGAAATTCCTCATCTCCATCTCAAATGGGCAACCCCTCATTCTGAATCTATGCTCCCTAATTCTAGATTCCCCCACGAGGGAAAACACAAGGAGAAGCACCGCAAAAAGAACAAAAAAAGGAGAGACCTCACCAGAACCCAAATTCCTCCCGCAGCCAACTAGATAACGGAGATTACACGTCACCCGATGCCAGGAATTTCTAGCCCAGTAACTCTGAACCTCTCCAACTGACAGACAAGTAACACACTGGTAGATTGTGGGCCCAAGTTTGGTCGACTCACTGCCGGCTGCCGCCAAGTTTTCTCGGCACTCTCCCCTCCGAGCGAGTTTGGTCAGGTCCTCATGCCAGCGGGGAGAGAAAACCGCTGGGGACCGTCCGCTAGTGTGCAACGCCCACAAGAGTCCTCCCGCCCACTGCATTCCAGTTTGGTCCGGGCGGTCCATCACTCCAGCAGGGGAAAATACCGCCGCGTGGAGGCAGGTCTTACCTGAACGGTAAGTATGAAAACCTACAAAAAAAGGTTAATGCATTTCTGTTCTTTATTTTTTTTTGCGGGGATTAGGTCGATGAAGGATTTCTGGTAGTTAAAAAACATTTTTTGAAAACATTTTAATTTCGCCATTCCCCCCCCCCTCCCTGGGCCCGACTCTATCCTCGGCGGTACTTTGCCGAGGATCGCATTTGCCGCTCAGAATGGGCCCTACCGCCTACTGCCACCCAGAATCAGCGTGAAAGGCCCATTTTTGCTGCCAGGTGGTTTTTTCCCACATTTTTTCACAAAATTTCCATCCAAAGTATCGTCAGGATCTTAGCGGTCCTTTGGACGGTACATGGGCTGCACTTAGCTTTCACCAAACTCGGGCTTCAACAACAGATCAGATTTATCAAGAAATAAAATTAGCTGAAGCAAAATTCAAAAGCAGCAGATTAGTAAATCACAGTGGTTCACTTCATTCACAAAGTCTGTTACAAAACAGTAAAATGTTGTAAAGCTTCTGAAATTCTCGGAACTTAGGCAGCATATATGTGAGGTAAAGCTCATACGTGTACACTGAGATTCACAGGGGGATAAATACGTGAGCGCCTATTTGTGGGCACTTCACCTGCTGGCGCTCAAATAATGAAGTCTGAACAGCCCTGGACTTTGGGCCTCAGAACTCATCATAATGTAGTTGATGCTGCGGTTGGAACCCGCACAGGTTAGTTTTTCCAGGTCCAATTTCCAGGTAAATGATCGGGTTGGGGGTCCAAAGCAGGAACAGGTGGGCCTCGGAGTCTGTGATCGGGGTTTAGCGGACTATTTAGGTAGGAAATCAGAGGCCTCGGGAGTATTGTTGGGTGGTCGGGAGTGCCGTTGCCGGGGGCTAGGAAATTGGGGAAGGATCAGAGTCTCGGGACAGGGAGTGGCGGTGATTATGGTAAGAACTTATCCTTTTCTACTTATGTGGTGTTTAGAGCTGGTTTTCCTGGAGGCAACCAACACTGCCACTGGCTGCCTCAGGACAAACCAAAGTTGCAGCAGGAACCAGAAGTAGGCTCCTTATTTGCATATGCAAATAACTTAACACCTGCTTCAGGACGCCTCCTGTTTGTCCTTAACCAATATTGCATCCAGCGCACTTACAATCAAAAGTGTGCGTGTGCATCTTGGACCCCATTTTCAAGCATTAGGAGGCCACTTAGCTCCTAAAAAACAAGAGCTAGAGAGTCCAATTTCTCCCCCCTCGTGTTTCACCAGACCCAACCCTTCAGCTACCTGGCACTGTTGAAATCCACTAAAGGAACTTTAATAAGGGAAATAGTAACACCCCTTCATTCTTGTTCCGTCTGTGTTGCCTGCACTTATCCAAACCTGAAGCTATGCAAATGACTAATCTTAGAAAATTCAGCGCACTACTTTTTGACTCTGTCTAAAACCAGCCAAACTCCATTTCACATTAAACTACAACAGACCAAGACTGAAAATTGAGGTTGCAGTCTGTTATGACCTGAAACAGGACTAATCCCCAATGAAATGTTTTCGCCATAGTGTCAAAAGAGAGATTTTACAAGTCTACCCTAGCACAAGGCATAATCGTGAATTCAGGAATGCGCTTCCCGTAATTTTCCATTCATTTTTAAATTAGCCTTGCTAAGACACAAAATATAAGATAATGATCAAAATCTTTCTTCTTTGCCTTGTACTTTTTTGCTAATTTTAAACTTTCCTTTCCCTTACTCTTTTTTTTGTAAGATTCTTGACTTCCCCAGTTAACCCCACAGTGTCAGGTAACACTGCCTAGGTCAGAATGAGCAGCCAACTTGTCCCCAAGTCTCTCCTGTAATGTTAGCTGCAATGCAGACACGCCCTTCTTAGTCCAGTTTTCAAAAATTTCAACAGATCAACCACAGATGGCTTTTGAAAATCACAGACAAGGTCTGTTTCTTTATTATTAACGGCACAAAGAGTGTTCTGTTAAAGGTTCAGTGAAAAACTATTTAAATAATTGTACTGCTATCTCAGTACAATGTAATAATGTTTTTGTCAGTGATTAAATGATAATTTACAGCCCCATCTGAAGTCAGAGAGTGACAACCTCCATTTTTCACATTCCATTCGGATTAAAATAACATGATCAAACAGTACAGACGAGCAGACTGAAAGTGAACTCTGAGCATCATACGCGCAGCATTACAGCATACTAATGGAAAGTACTGCAGTTAACTTCAAGGAACGATACCATTCCGGCACCCAGTTTGCGGTCAGCAATGATAAGCACCCAAGCAAATATTAGTGTGAGGTAAATATTACTGCAGGATAAATATTACTTCAGCATAAATATTACTGCGGCATAAATATTACTTCAGCATAAATATCACAGCAGTATAAATATTACTGTGGGATAAATATTACAGCAATATAAATATTACAGCAGTGTAAATATTCTTGTGGGATAAATATCATTGCAGTATAAATATTACTGTGGGATATCACTGCAGTATAAATATTCTTGTGGGATAAATATCATTGCAGTATAAATATTACTGTGGGATATCACTGCAGTATAAATATTACTGTGGGATATCACTGCAGTATAAATATTACTGTGGGATAAATATCACTGCAGTATAAATATTACTGAGGGATAAAGCATGAAGGGGCAGCAACATATTCATTCACCAACAGGGCTATATTTATTCAAGAAATGTTTTGATGGCTCTATGGCCCTGTGTCACTTGCTTATCGGAAGAAAGCAGAATAATCTGAAACTGGGGGGTCTTTGCAAATCCACTTAGTGGTCTTGTCAAGTTTACGTCACTTTAGATTTAGTATCGACCCAGTTACAAGGCATTACCAAGCGAGTGCTGAGTTTCCCAGGCTCAGTTGCCTACTGAGTGGCATCAGGGATTGGTCTGGATTTCAGTGGAGCCACTTGCTGATGAGTTCTGTCACTGGTATCTCCTAGCTTTGTACAGAGACATGAAATAGTAGATCTCCAGGGGAGGAGAAAAGGAAATGATAGTACAAATATCTTTTACCAGAAGCAAGATTTATTTACAGTGCTTTCACATTACCTAACTGGAGAAATAATTTATACTGAAAGTAGTCCTTCTACAAAGGCGGCAGGCTTATTTCAGTTGTAGCACTCTAACCTCTATGTCAGTAGGCTGTAGGTTCAAGCTCCACTCGAGAGACTTGAACACCAAATCTCGGTTGACACTTCAGTGCAGTACTGAGGGAGTGCTGCACTGCCGGAGGTGCTGTCTTTCAAATGAGATGTTAAACCGAGGACCTGTCTGCCTGCTCAAATGCTTTTAAAAGATGTCATGGTACTATCTGAAGAAGAGCAGAGGAGTTCTCGCTGAGGTCCTGGCTGAGATGCATCCCTCAACATTACTAAAACAGATGATCCGGTTATTTATCTCATTGTGTGCACATTGTCTGCTATGCTTCCCTACATTATAACAATGACTACAATTCAAAAGCACTTCATTAACTGTGAACTGCTTTGGAATGTTGTGAAAGGTGCAATATCGATACAAGTTCTTTGTTACTTTCTTTAAAAAGACCCCCCCTACCCGTGGTCAACTTGACTTTATAGTCACTGACTTCATCTTGTACCTCTATTAAAGGCCTGGGAGTAGATTTTGACTTTGTGCGATCTTGACTTTCCATTGACTTCAATGCAAATAAAAATGGGACGAGATGTAAATGAGTTGCCGACTCACTATTACCCTTTTTACACTATCACTCAATTCAAAGGCCTACCACCTGGTGCTTTGTGAATTGCTCATTTGTTGACAAACATTTCTCACATCCAGAGATTGGTACTGACAGAACTGTCAGCTTAGTAATATCTGAGCTGCTGACAGTCAAATTGAGACTGACACTACTTCTTACGACAAACATCACTTTAACAATGTTGACTGAAGGATCTTCATCACATCCTGTTTATGTGAGGACCCCACAAGTGACAAGGTGTCCCAGTGGCTTGTCACATGCAACACTATAGAGAACAGTAAGATGCTACTTTCTGATTACGGTTTCCTATTAAATGGCTTGTGATTCGAACGGTGAGAGTGGTGGAGAAGTGAGACAGGGAAAGGGTCTGTGGAGAGAGCAGAGGGAGGAGGAGTGTGTGTGTGTGGGGAGTGGGGGGGTGGGAGAGGGAGAAGAGAGGAGGAAGGAGAGGGAAGAAGAAATGAAGGGGGAGAGTGGGAGGCAAAAGGGAAAATGAGAGAGGTGGAAGAGGGCAGGAATGGGGACAAGGGGAAGTGAAGGAGGACTAGGGAGAAAGTGGGGGGTTGAGGCTCGCAAAAAGTAGGGACACGACTCCGGTGGATGGGCAGCAAACTATATCAATGGAGGAAGGGAGATTCCCTTATCGTCCACTAGGCCTAAATTTTCATCTCGGAGGGGGGTCCCTCCTCCATGGCTGGGGTTTTCAATGGGTGCAGCGGAATCCCCATCATTTATGGAATCCCCATTATTTATACAAGCCTAAGTTTCTCTCTGAATCGGGGAGAGGGAGTGTTCTTCCGTCCCACAGGGGCAGCTTTCCGGTTCAGTTAGTGAGTGGGCTGGGGAAAGGCTGCTGTACCATGTACTGGTTTAGCTGTTTAGTGGAGGGGAAGTAGGACAGCGCCAGGGACTGCTTCTCTCTTCAGTGGGGGGAGATTGCAGGGTGGGTTTGTTGCTTGTTGTTCTCCTTGGCCCCACCCCACTGAAAGAAATACTTCAAACTAATATTTAACTGCTGCATATTCTGGGTGGCCAGAGGCAGAGAAAGAGGCGTAGAAGGGTAAAACATTTTAATAAATATTTTAAAAGGATTTTTAAAAACTTATAAAATAAGTAACTAAGATATTAAAATAAATAGTTAAAATTTCAGCACCAACTGTGTGTGGCACAAGGCTGGATGAATCTGTGACAGGCAAAATGTGACATTGAACATTGAAAACGCCCATTACAGGGCCACCTACAGGCATAACTGGTACTGCAGATAGTATAATGGTTTGCCCATAGGGGCAGGACTTCCATGAAACTTTTCGATGAAACGCTCGCCCCACATACCAAAATTATGGACCACTTAACTAATGAATAAAGTCAACGTTATCAGGGCATTTGCTGCAGTGAGGCTCCCGACACAGACCAAGGAAACGTGGGGAGGACAATTCGTGGCATTTCTAGTTTTCTGGTGACTAGGAACATGCTTTGGAAAATCAAATGTGGAGGTCAGCACTGGGAGTGTGACTTCACAAAACCGGCCATTTTATGTGGACATATTTCCAAGAGGAACAACAGTGCTGCTATGTGCATTGTAATATAATCTCTCCCTGTTCTGACAGAGTGGTGGAGTAGAGTGATCGAACGATTCCAGGAATAATTAACTCTTGCTACATATGCTTCCATTGCCCCTTCCCTTACATTATCAAAACAGTAAACCAAACAACTCGGCCACAAAACTAATATATTCTCTGACAGCTGTTTCATAACTCAACATCACACATCTCTACTTTCAGCTGCAACCAGCGACCTTATAGTTGATTGAGGATCAAACTTGGGGACCATCCTGGTCTGTTGGTTCAGTTACACACTGCCCTTGCTAACTGAGCTATCAAAGAGCTTTATTCCCACTTCTAAATGGCACATATGCCACGAGTGTTCTGTTTGCTTCCACTGCTGCGTCAAGATATTCTGCTCTAATGCAGAATCAGTGGGGGAGCTGAGTGTGGCAGCATGCAGCAGACATGTAGAACAATGCACAGCTGTTGATTAAAAAGCCCAACAAGATAGAAACGTCTCATACATTAAATATAAAACAGCAAGAAGGAGGCACTTCAACAAGAAGATAGTTGAGGCTGATGTGCTCCAGTCTTGTGTTGTTAAATTGATTTATCTCTGTTTAAATAAATTCCCTGTTGTATATATTCATGGCACTAGATAGATATTGATTGTTGCTACCTATTGTACCTTTACATTTTTGTTAGCAGTTTGCTTTTAGTGACAATGCAATTAACTGTAGCATCGGAGATGAGGGCTTTTGTGAAAGGTCGCTAAAAAAGAATAAACTCTTTTGCAGTAGCTGCTTTTTCATGTAGTGAAAAAGTCTCATTTGCACAGCTATTATTCAAATCTGGAACAGCCCTGACAGCAGCAGATTAGGGGAATGCTTGAGGTACTGGCTGTAGTGTGAAAAAGCAACTGTGCAGGGCAGTGTATAATGGTTTGTGAAAATCAGGGACACCTTGAACAAAATGAGAGGGAGGCAGCTTCCCCTGTCCTACTGGGAATACCACAGTAATCCAGCCAGGTGGTGATTTTGTTTTTAGTTCATTTTACCCTTTTGAAAAATGGTGCAGGTTAATAATGGTCTTTAGAAGAGAGCTTTGCTTCACTTACCCTTTTTATTGTCCTTTATTTCCCCCCACTGAGGAAATCACAATGTTGAAGTTGGTTTTCTCCCATCTCCCCCACACTTTGACAATCTTAGATAAGTTGGTTAATGCGTATTTGAAATATAGAAATGTTGAAAGCACATTCCATATAAATACGCAACTCTGCTGAATCTCTTCATTTACCCTATATAAGGTTGAAATGTACAGTTAACTGTGTATATTGTAGAAATTAATACAGCATTAGGTAAAACTTAAATTATAAAAATGAAACAGCTCATATCAAACGACCTACTTGCTTAATTACTATGGTCCTTCAGTGCAAAATTCTTGAATACACCATGCCTGCTGATATACCACATACTGTACTGGGAGGGGGTTTGACACAGGAGCTATAAGTCTAACACGACATTGCTTACATAACCCATTACTTTGCCAAACATGTGTCCATAATAAAAGGAACACAGAGCCTTTCTCACTAAAGGAATAAGTTATATTTGAGAACATTCAGTAGTTCAATGGGCATAAAAGTATAACGAAAGGATTAATTGTATTAACTGGAGACCGCTTTTAAATTACATTTGGTTCTCTGGCTCTTTTACACATCTCTCTATTTCCCTTCCCGTAATCCCAAACTCCAACGTCTCTGAATGTTAACAAGTGCTTCCTATTGAAACCCCAGGAAAAAAATCTGTCAGACAGCACCTTCCGAGCAGCTACTGCGTAAATGTGGTTTTAATAGTGGTTGGTCTCTATTGTGAATGATATGTATAGACAAGGTTACTTCTCTGAGAGCACCACCAATACAGTTTGATGGACACTGAGGGAATCACTCACAGAGCCACTTACAGCTTCATTACCTGGAAACCCACTTTCACTGAACATCTCACCATGCTTTTAGCAGGGACTTTTCATATTTTCTCCTGGTTTTTGTTTCATGTGCCGTTGTCAAAAAGTCCTGCGGATAATATTCCTTGTGCTGGCACCACAGCAGCCCTCTTTCATCTTCCTCACTAACACCCATCTCCCCAGGCATAATTACTAAGGACAATGCAAAAGGGAAACAAGCCACACGGATTCCATAATCAGTCAATGGAATATGCACCATCATATCATTCAATGAACACATCATATTTCATATTTCATACTTTTATATTTTTATATGCAGCAACTCATAGCTACGGGATACAGATTGGGATTTGCAAAATACGAGGCGCTATGTAAAAAGATGAGATGCAGAATTTTGTCCCACTGCAATGACATTTTTTGTGCCCTTTATCTGCAGCAAATTGATTTGCAAAGAATTCGCATCAAATCAATAGAAACGGGAGTAAATCGTCTGTCAAATGTACAAAGCTGCTTGCATATTTGGAAATCATTATAGAAATAACCTTGATATTATTAGCATTTTTAATTGCAAAATATATTCCTGAAGTTGGTTACAAAAATTAAAAGTAAAAAAAATGCTCACGAGTGTCATTGTAATAAAATTTTTCTGGATATCAAGAAATGTGACTGGAATTAGCCAATGTTAGAAATTATTACTGAGTTTTTAATGACACTGTTATTGCTTACTATTTTTTAACGTTAGGAAATTAAAAGTGGTGGGAATGGAGTTTAAACCTCTGCCCTGATTGAAATGGAATTCTAGATCACAATGGCATTGCTCTGCCATTAATAACCACAGCAATCCTCCTATAAACCGTTCAATTTCACTGGAATTTTCCTAATCTGTGAAGAATATCAAAGAAACATCCTTTATTGGGTGCAGGTGGGAAAGGGAAAGAAAAATAAAATTTGCACCTTATCACATCCTCAGAATGTCTCGAAGTGCTTTTAATCTTGAAATGTACTAGTTAAACATGGCAAAGAACAGCACACAGCAAAGGCTCACAAACAGAAAATACATTTTTTTTTTGGTGGTTTTTGCTGAGGGAGGAAAATTTGCCAGTACACTGGGTAAACCCCCTGCTCTTCTTTATATAGTGTCATGGGGTCTTTTACATCCTCCTGAGCAGACATGTCTAATGTCGCATTTAAATGATTGAGAGAGCAAAGTACTTCTAAAAAGCCTTTGATAAAGTTCCTCATCAAAAGCTGTTTTTGAAATCAGTAAGGTAAAACCAGGGTGTGAATATGGAATTGGTGAAGAAAAGAGAAGAGTTACTTGTTAGGGGAGTGATGTCAGGATGGGGGCAAAGTACTGAGTGACATTCTACAGGATGGGGGCAGGGTCCTTGCTGTTCCTAATCTATGTGAATGGATTCAGAAACCCAATGCAAACTAGTCAAATTCATGTGCCCAGGTAACAGAGAACCCTCTGTCATTTATTTCAGCTTCTGATTTTATCACTTGGTCTTGTAAGTTCTTTCTTGTCTTTGGAAAGTGGCTGGATAACATCACAGTAGAATTCGACTAAGGCTTTAACTGTCGGACAAATTTATTGATCCCTAGCCCCTGCCAGAATAGAATCCACCAGCCACTGGAATCTAGCTGATGGATTATTAATTTTGAAAGCTGTGACTATAAATGTGTACAGCCCTGAATTAAATAATATTAACACCGTTATGGGCTCAAGTTTCAGCCTGAGTTGCTCCTATTTCTTTTGAGCAACTAGTTTAGAATGGAGCATCTTAGAAATTGCAATTGCATTTAGTTTGCTCCAGTTCTAGTGAGTTAGAATAGTTTCATTTGAGAACAAATTTTTTTCCAGCCACTTACACCTGCTTTGCAAGTTTAGGCAGTGAAAACTTACTCCAAACTAACTTAGAATGGAGTAAGTGTAGATTTTTGTACGCTCAGAAAAACCTTGCCTACACTTATAAATTAGGTGTAGGGAACGAGAGATGGGGGGGGGGGGGAGGAAGTTTACAAGCATTAAACACGTCACTTTTACAAATAAAAAGCCATCATCAATAATAAATGAAAAATAAATCAATAAATCAACCAATAAATCAATCCAAAAAAAAATTTAAAATAAAAAAAATCAATCAATAAATAAAAAATTACGTTTCTACTCACCTACTGCAGCACCGGGAGCCCTCCAACATCGTGCATGGATGGGCCCCCCCCCCCCCCAGGAGATGCCAGTGAGGTGGGCCCTGCAGCCGCTACTTCGGGCGGGGCCCGCACCCAGCAGATGATCATCGCCACCGAAGACTTTGGGCGGAGCCCACCCCCAGCGAGATGCCAGGCGGGCGGGCCCCACCGCCGACAACAACGCCGACGCCCGCACCCAGAAGAAGCCGGGCCGCCACCGAGGACTTCAGGCGGGGCCCGCTCCCAGCGAGATGCTGGGCAGGCAGACCCCACCGCTGACAAGGTAAGGGCTGTCAGGCCACTCGGCCCAGGATAGGGGCGACGTCCCTTCGGCCAGGGATAGGGCCGTCGCCCGGAGACAGGACGTGCTGGGAGGGCCAGGAGCTACTGCGCACGTGCGCAGTCTCCACTGTGCACGCGGGCAGCTGCCGGCACTGTTTTTGGCGCAGGGCTGTAGCTCCGCCCCCAGCAGCTCCTGCTGCGCCGCGCGGAGTTGGAAATGGGCCAGCAGATATCGGAGAATCGCGAGGCAAGTATTCGGCGCAATTTCTGTGCTACAAATTAGGCGGGCTTCTCCAATGTGCGCCGTTCTAGCGGGGGTCTGAAATTTGAGCCCATAGTTTTGTGTGGAGTAATTTATGACAAAACAAGAATTGTAGTCATTGGATTGGGCCAAGGCTGTAAAAGGCAGAAATTAGGGCAAATTCCAGTTTTCTTAACTTAGTCCACTGCAGATGACAAATCAGGAGTATTTAATATGTGCAGCCCCAATGCGACAACAACAGAAGAGGCTTTCCTTCAAGAAATATTCAAGTGATGAATGCTGTTCATTTTTTTTTAATCATTAAATAGCTACCCATACTAATTTCCAATTGACAAAAGTTCCACATGAAAGGCTATTAGCTAAACTTGAAGCAGTAAGTAACCTTGCGAATCGACAACATATTGGCGGAAGGTTAGAAGGGGTTAAGATGAGTTATTTTGGGGTGATAGGAAGGACTGAGTGGGCTGCCCAATGGGCTCAGTGCTGGGATCACTACTGTTTCTAATTTACATAAAGTGTCTGGATTCAGGAACTCAATGCAAATTGCTCAATTCTGTAGATAAATTATGAATGTAAGAGGGGCAGTAGAACTGGAGAAGGCAGCTTAGAAATGAGTGAATGAGTTGGATGAAATATGTATGTAGGCAGAACAATGGCAGATGACATTTAATGGAGTCATGTGTACAGTATTACACGTGGGAGGAAAAAGTGGTTGACACACATGAATGCTGGCTGAAATAGCAAAGGTTGAAGAGTCCTTAGAGTCTGAGTAGACTAAACACTCAACATGTCGAACCAAAGCAGAGTACCAATTAACAAAGTTGATAGAATGTTGAACCATATCGCCAAAACAATAGAATACAAGTCAGAGTAAGTCATGACCAAGCGGCCCAGTGCTTTGGTCAGACCACGTTATGAGTACTGTGTTTAATTCTGGTTATCAGGACTCAAAGGACACATTCAAGTTCTGGAGGCAGTGCAGAGAAGAGACAGAAGACTGATTCCTAGTATCAGGGATCTGTGTTATGAGGAAAGACTGGAGAGACTTGGGCTTTTCAGCCTAGGAAGGAGGCACCTGAGGTATATAAGATAGGTCTGTAAATAGTAAAAGCTAACCCAGAATATCACTTTAAATTAAACTGTAGGAGTAGGGCAAAGACACACACATTCAAAGTAAGAAAAAGGTACATTTTGGACTTTTATCCGTAAGTAGTTCTTCACATAAACAATGATTGGAATAGATTTCCAGATATAGAAATGGAGGTGAAAACTCTGCGTTCATTTAAAAACAATTGGATACTGCAGTTGAGGGGCCATAGGGCCTTTTTGTATGGATGAATTAAGAGGGGCTGAATGGCCTTGCTCACCTGTAATTGATATCAGGTATACCATATTGATATTTAGCTACCAAGCCATCTGGGGAACCACCCATGCTCATTTAGGAGAAGTAACAGCATTGGCTTAATTTGTAAAATTCTGGTAATACAGTTCATTGGTGACTTGCTTGAAGTCTATTATCAGCTGGTTCTCTTTTTATTTTGTACAACCAGCCATGATCTAAAAATGGAGACTGCTTTCACAGCAGCAAGATGATTGTTGCATTTATATTCAGAAGAGGTAAGGGAAGATGATAATGTGACAAACAATGAGCTAAGAAAAACATTCTCTCTAGAAAACGCAAATGCACTCATTGTTATAACCTACAGTTCTGAGCTACAAGGTTAGACATTGTTCTGCTTAAGGACACTTTGGCCTGGTCGCTTTTCGCACTACAATAGAAAGCTGCATCTTCTGATTTTTTCTTTCTCTATTCTTCTAAAGTTGCATCTGAAAGTCTGTAGGGAGACAGGGCTGTAAGTAGTTCAGAGCTCAGCCAGTCTGCAGTAGCTCGAACTAACACAAGAAATTGTGTCCTCTTCAGAGAGAGAATAAAAATCACAAAAAATAGTGATTTGTCAGGCTGTTCATTTTTAGGCTTGAGGCGCTTCAGTTCAAAGTTTTCTGATGCATAATCAATCACGTCCTCAAATCCCAATTGTCTTTTCTTTCTTGCTATACCTCACACCATCATTTCCAGCATTTCCAGATGGCTCTTGCCAGGGTGTCGCAGAACTCCATTTGGTTAGTGTGACCATACATCAGTGAAGTCATGTAGATAATCTCGTCACTGGCTTTCAAAACTATCTGGTTCATGTCATCACTAGTTAGTGGAATCATGTGTTAACTAGTAGTAGGATCGTTAAGACCAATGTGATCACTAGTTATTGGAGTCGTTTGGTTAACAAATCCTTCAGATTTCTGTCACTGTTGGATTTGTTTAATCCTCACTTACTAAATAGTTTAATGGTGTGATTATTTTCAAAAGAACCAAGTAATACAATTATGATAACGGGAACAATTCAACTAATCTTGTGCATGAAAAAATGTAATGAAGATTTGTCTCCTATGTCGTGCAGTGAAGAGAAGTGTGAGCCTCTTACTAAGCAGATTTTGAAACGTATTTTCCATTGAACCAACTGAAAATGTGGATTTAAGAGCACATTTAAAGGGAAACATTATGGTTTGCAGGAATGCTGGACAGTTTCAATTCCTGGCCTAGCATGCCACAGCCTGATCTGAAAGCTCATTTTCACATTGGCTGCAAGCTGGAGAAACTTGGTATTGATTATAACTTGATAAAATTGGCATTAATGAGGCGAGAACAGCCTCAGAATGGGGTTGGTAGATTTACTGTCCCGTTAATGCTGATGCTCTGCCCGATGCTCCCTTTACAGAGTCCTGCCATTGGGTGGCCTGATCACCTGTCTGTTTCAAGCTGTAGGCCCCTTTGAATATACCAATCAGGGTCCTATGACATACCTAAGACCTCAACTGCCATTTTAGGATAGAACTGGTTGGGGCATGCCAAAGAGGCCCCGAATAGGTAAACTTTAAATTATTTTAGCTGGGCCAGGAGAAGCAGGAGTGCTCCTCTGGGCCCTACAAAAATAACGTGAGCCTCTGCCACCCTGGGAACCAATTGCCACCGCACTCGCGATATCCCCTCGCCAGGACGTCAATACAGAGAAACGTCACAGAGGAGCAAGGGGAAAAAAAGCAAGTTTTCAGAAATGGTTCAGTTGTCAAAATGTTTATCGATGTAAAAAGGGCAGGGAGTGTAGAACATGACTGACTCTTAATTGCCATCTGTAGTGGTCTAGGAATCCACTCAGTTGTATCAAACCACTGCACCACAGCAGTTCAAGAAGAAGGCCCACCACCACCTTCTCAGAGCAACCAGGGATTGGCAATGTGGAGATACTAATTAATTAATTATTTGAATTATTATCAAATAATACTGGGAAAAAAAATAATTTTATATTCCCCAATGGCAATGAGATTGGCCATTGGAAGCAGCACAAAAGTGGCTCAAGGTGCATCTGGTTTTCCTCCCCTCTCTCTCCCCCCCCCCACCCCGCCCTCCTCTCTCCATGTCACTCTCAGTATGATGAGCCTATCCTTGGCTGCCTCCCTGATAGCGGAAGCTTGACATGTGGGGGGCATAAATCTACTTCCACCAGTGGATAGTGCTGACTATATTACTGGGTGCTGCAGGCACTTGTAAAAATATACACAGAAATAGTCAGCACTTTAGGAGGGGAGGGCAGCAAAGGGGAAACAATTTAGGTGAAAATAATTTCTTACAATGTGAATTAGATGTACATGCCTTTATTTGGCCTTCCAGTTTGGGGCAAGATTTCCTGATCTCCATTTATACTTACTTCCTCTAATGACCCTTTCCGCACAAAGTAGTTTCACTTTGCTTGGAGCGCTAATATTCTATTCCATGACCACACTGCATGCAATGCACATCACTTGATGATACATTATCTATGCACCATCCATACTTCTTTGAGATGAGCTTTCTTATCAATAAAGGAGGCTTCAATGAGATATAATATAGTAGAATCAGATTATTAAATCAGACAGGGTGAGGGGGTAACTGTATTTATGAAATATATATTTTGAACATATCAAACACAAGTCCAGGTGGGCCTGGTAAACTGGAACTATGGGCCCAAGTTTCGGCCTCAGTTGCTCCTGATTTTTTGGAGCAACTGGTGTAGAACAGAGTATCTTAGAAATTCAAATTCTCGGCATTTAGTTTGCTCCAGTTCTAGTCAGTTAGAACAGTTTCACTTTGGAACAGAATTTTTTTTTCAAAGGGGGTGTGACCGGCCACTTACGCCTGTTTTCAAAGTTTCGGCAGTGAAAACTTACTCCAAACTAACTTAGAATGGAGTAAGTGAAGATTCTTGTACTTTCGAAAAAACCTTGTCTACACTTTAGAAAATCAGGCGTAGGTTACAAATCAGGCGTAGGGAATCGGGGCGGGGGGGGGGGTTTAAAGGGAAGTTTACAAACATTAAACACTTCAGTTTTACAAATAAAGAGCCATCATCAATAATAAATGACAAAAACATCAATAAATCAACCAATAAATCAATCAAAAAAAATTAATAAGAAATAATGTTTTTTTTAAATCAATAAATAAAACATTTTCTACTTACCGACTGCAGCACCGGGAGCCCTCCAACAGCGTGCTGGGATGCCCCCCTCAGTGTGTCTCTGTCAGTGTCTCTATCGCTCTGTCTGTCAGTGTCTGTGTTTCTGACTGTGAGGGGAGAGGGAGGAGGGAGGTAGAGGGAGAGAGGGGGGGGGCAGGGGGTGGGGAGGGGGAGAGGGGGGAGGAGAGGGGGGGGCAGGGGGGGAGAGAAGCGGGGGGAGAGAAGCGGGGGAGGAGAAGCGGGGGAGAAGGGGAAGGGGGGAGAGAAGGGGAAGGGGGGGAGAGAAGGGGAAGGGGGGAGAGAAGGGGTGGGGGGGAGAGAAGGGGAAGGGGTGGAGAGAAGGGGAAGGGGGAGAGAAGGGGAAGGGGGGGAGGCTGAACGGGGGCGGGGGGAGGCTGAACGGGGGGAGGCTGAATGGGGGGGGGGGGGGGCTTCGGGCAGGGCCCGTCCCCAGCACCAGATTTACAGGTAGGTGGCATTGGGTCGGGTCGGGTCCGGGCGCGGATTGGGGTCGGGAGCGCGGGTCGGATCGGGTCGGGGCCGGTCCGGGGGGTGGGGTGGGGGGGGGGCGGTCGGGAACACGGGTTGGGTCAGGTTGGGAGGAGGGAGGTCAGTTCGGGTCGGGGACGGGGGGGGGGGGGGGCGGTGTGGGGGGAGGTCAGGTTGGGTCGGGTCCGGTCTGGGTGGGGGGTCGGGAGCGCGGGTCGGGTCCGGTCCGGGTGGGGGGGGGGGGGGGAGAGGTCGGTTCGGTTCGGGTCGGGTCCGGGGGCGGGGGGAAGCGGGAGTCGAGTCGGGTCGGGAGGAAGCAGGAGCTGGGCGTGGGAGGCAGCCTTATGCATGCAGCCTCAGTGAGGCCATTGGGCCAGGGCTAGGGGCTGCGTGCTTCGGGCCCCTCCCACACAGTTTTGGGCGCCTGGAGCTACTGCACATGCGCGCCCACTGTAGCGCGCATGTGCAGAGGTCCCTGCACTGTTTTCAGCGCAGGGACCTAGCTCCGCCCCCTACAGCTCATGCTGCGCCCCGCTGAGGGCCAGAGGACCAGAAGGGAGCCGGAGAATCTGGAAGTTTTTTTTAGGCACACTTTGTAGCCCGAAAAACGGGCGTCCAGGTCGGGGCTGCGCCGTTCTAGGCGCGGCCCGAAACTTGGGCCCTATGCTTCTAGAAACATAGAAATTTACAGCACAGAAGGAGGCCATTTCGGCCCATCATGTCGATGCCAGCCGACAAAGAGCCACACGGCCCTCAGTCAGCAGCCATGAAGGTTACATATAAACCGACGAACAATGAACAATGGCGGAAAGGCAAAGAGCACCCAGCCCAACCATTCCATCTCACACAACTGCGACATCCCTTATATTAAAACATTCTGCACTCCACCCCAAGCCGAGCCATGTGATCTGCTGGGAGAGGCAAAAACCAGATAAAAGTCCAGGCCAATTTAGGGTGAAAAAAATCTGCGAAAATTCCTCTCTGACCCATCCAGGCGATCAAAACTAGTCCAGGAGATCACCTTAGCTGTATTTGATTCCCTGCAGTACTTACCATTATATCTGCACCAGCCAACAAAACGTTATCCAGTCTAATCCCAATTACCAGCTCTTGGTCCGTAACCCTGCTGATTACGGCACTTTAAGTGCCCATCCAACCATCTCTTAAAAGTGGTGAGGGTTTCTGCATTCACCACTCTTCCAGGCAGTGAGTTCCAGATCCCCACAACCCTCTGCGTAAAGAAGCCCCCCCACCCCTCAAATCCCCTCTAAACCTTCCTCCAACCACCTTAAAACTATGCCCCCTCATAATAGACCCCTCTACCAATGGAAATAGGCTCTTACTATCCACTATGTCCAGGCCCCTCAATATTTTGTACACCTCAATGAGGTGTCCTCTCACCCTCCTCTGTTTCAATGAGAACAAACCCAGCCTATCCAATCTGTCCTCATAACTATGATTCTCCATTCCAGGCAGCACCCTTGCAAATCTCCTCTGTACCCTCTCTGGTACAATCACGTCCTTCCTATAATACTGCGGCCAGAACTGCACGCAGTACTCCAGCTGTGACCTAACCAAAGTATTATACATTTTAAGCATAACCTCCTTGCTGTTATATTCTATGCCTCAGCCAATAAAGGCAAGCATTCCGTATGCCTTCTTAACCACCTTATCCACCTGGCCTGCTACTTTCAGGAAT
Organism: Pristiophorus japonicus; assembly: GCF_044704955.1. Classification (NCBI taxonomy): domain Eukaryota; kingdom Metazoa; phylum Chordata; class Chondrichthyes; family Pristiophoridae; genus Pristiophorus; species Pristiophorus japonicus. Next base: position 144,250,044 of record NC_091983.1, read on the forward strand.
CTGTGGACAAGCACTCCAAGGTCCCTTTGTTCATCTACGCTATTATGTGGCCTACCGCTTAATGTGTATACCCTTTCCTTATTAGCCCTCCCAAAGTGCATTAACTCACACTTCTCTGAATTAAATTCCATTTTCCACTGCTCTGCCCACCTGACCAGTCGATTGATATCCTCCTGCAGCCCATGACTTTCCTCTGCGGAACCCCACTGGAAACATCCTTCCAGTCACAAAAACATCCATCAACCATTACCTTTTGTTTCCTACCTCCAAGCCGATTTTGGATCCAACTTGCCACTTTGCACTGTATCCCATGGGCTTTAACCTTCGTGACCAGTCTACCATGTGGGACCTTATCAAAAGCTTTGCTAAAATCCATATACCCTCATATGCATTACCCTCATCGACCCTCTTGGTTACCTCCTCAAAAAATTCAATCAGCACAGTCAAAAACGATCTTCCCTTAACAAATCCGTGCTACTGTCCCTAATTAATCCTTGCCTTTCCAATTGTAGATTTATCCTGTCTTTTAGGATGTTTTCCAATAATTTTCCCACAACTGAAGTTAGGCTGACAGGCCTGTAATTACTCGGCCTATCCCTTTTTCTGGATGCTGGATTAACATAAGAACATGAGAACAAAAGAAATAGGAACAGGAGTAAGCCATAAGGCCCCTCGAGCCTGCTCCACCATTCAATAAGATCATGGCTGATCTGATCATGAACTCAGCTCCACTGCCCTGCCCGCTCCCCATAACCCCTTATCCCCTTATCGTTTAAGAAACTGCCTATTTGTCTTAAATGTATTTAATGTCCGAGCTTCCACAGCTCTCTGAGGCAGCGAATTCCACAGATTCACAACCCTCCGAGAGAAATTTCTCCTCATCTCAGTTCTAAATGGGCGGCCCCTTATCCTAAAATCATGCCCTCTAGTTCTAGTCTCCCCCACCAGTGGAAACATCCTCTTTGCATCCACCTTGTCAAGCCCCCTCATAATCTTATACGTTTCGATAAGATCACATCGCATTCTTCTGAATTCCAAAGAGTAGAGGCCCAACCTACTCAACCTTTCCTCAAAAGTCAACCCCTTCATCCCCGGGATCAACCGAGTGAACCTTCTCTGAACTGCCTCCACAGCAAGTATATCCTTTCGTAATTGTGAAAAACAAAACTGCACGCAGTATTCCAGGTGTGGCCTCACCAATACCCTGTATAGCTGTAGCAAGACTTCCCTGCTTTTATACTCCATCCCCTTTGCAATAAAGGCCAAGATTCCATTGGCCTTCCTGATCACTTGCTCTACCTGCATACTATCCTTTTGAGTTTCATGCACAAGTACCCCCAGGTCCCGCTGTACCGCAGCACTTTACAATCTTTCTCTATTTAAATAATAATTTGATCTTTGATTTTTTCTGCCAAAAAGTGACTTCACATTTTCCAACATTATACTCCATCTGCCAAATTCTTGCCCACTCACTTAGCCTGTCTTTGTCCTCCTGCAGCCTCTTTATGTCCTCCTCACACGTTACCCTTCCTCCCATCTTTGTATCGTCAGCAAACTTGACTACGTTACACTCAGTCCCCTCTTCCAAGTCGTTAATATAGATTGTTAATAGTTGGGGTCCCAGCACTGATCCCTGCGGCACCCCACTAGTTACTGATTGCCAACAATCACTATGTGAAAGCAGCAGTCGGAGGAGCCAGCGGGAGCAGGAGGATCGAGGCCTAGTAAAGGCCAGCGGCAGTTGGGAGAAGCAGCGGAGTTCGGAGCGGAGTAGGTCGGGAGCGGTGAGGCCCAGAAAAGAGGCCCAGCAGTCGGGAGCAGCTAGCTGGTGCAGGGGCAAAAAGCAAAAAGCAAAATAGAAGTAAAAAGAAATCAAAGTGTGAAGTCACAGCCAAGCGGGTAAGTGATTGGCTGGTTGATTGGTGAGTATTTTTTCTTTTTCTTTTTCTTTCTCTTTTCTTATCAGCAGGAAACCTTTGGCATTGTTGCCAAATTAAGTTAATCTAAGGGTTAAGTCATGGCAGGAGAGCCCAGAGCTGTGTCATGCTCCTCCTGCGCTATGTGGGAAATCAGAGACACTTCCATGGAGCTGCGCATGGATTCACTCTGGGGCATCCGCGATGCTGAGGACGTCGTGGATAGCACATTTAGTGAACTGGTCACACCGCAGGTAAAGGTTACACAGGCAGATAGAAAATGGGTGACCATCAGGAAGAGCAGGGGAAGGAAGGTAGTGCAGGGGTCCCTTGCGGTCACCTCGCTCCAAAACAGATATACCGTTTTGGATACTGTTGAGGGAGGTGGCTCATCAGAGGAAGGCAGCAGCAGCCAAGTTCATGGCACCAGGGGTGACTCAGGAGGGCAGGAAGAAGAATGGGAGAGCTATAGTGATAAGGGATTCTATTGTAGACAGGCATTTCTGCGGCCGCAATCGAGACTCCAGGATGGTATGTTGCCTCCCTGGTGCAAGGGTCAAGGATGTTTCGGAGCGGCTGCAGCACATTCTGGAGGGGGAGGGTGAACAGTCAGTTGTCATGGTGCATATAGGTACCAACGATATAGGTAAAAAATGGGATGAGGTCCTACAAGCTGAATTTAGGGAGCTAGGCGTTAAATCAAAAAGTAGGAGCTCAAAGGTAGTAATCTCAGGAGTAGGAATAGCAGGACAGTTCAGATGAATATGTGGTTTGAGGAATGATGCAAGGGGGTGGGATTCAAATTTCTGGGACATTGGAACTGGTTCTGGAAGAGGTGGGACCAGTACAAACCGGATGGTCTGCACCTGGGCAGGATCGGAACCGATGTCCTAGGCGCAGTTTTTGCAAGTGCTGTTGGGGAGGGTTTAAATTAATATGGCTGGGGGATGGGAATCTGTGCAGGGAGGCAGAGGGAAGTAAAAATGGGGCAGAAGCAAAAGGTAGAAAGGAGAAAATAAGAGTGGAGGGCAGAAAAATCAAGGGCAAAAATCAAAAAGGGCCACATTACAACATAATTCTAAAAGGACAAAGAGTGTTAAAAAAACAAGCCGATAGGCTCTGAGTCTCAATGCGAGGAGCATTCGTAATATGGTGGATGAATTAACTGCGCAGATAGCAGTTAACGGATATGATATAATTGGGATTACGGAGACATGGCTCCAGGGTAACCAAGACTGGGAATTCAACATCCAGGGGTATTCAATGTTCAGGAAGGATAGACAGAAAGGAAAAAGAGGTGGGATAGCGTTACTGGTTAAAGAGGAGCAATAGTAAGGAAGGACATTAGCTTGGATGATGTGGAATCTATATGGGTAGAGCTGCGAAACACCAAGGGCAGAAAACGCTAGTGGGAGTTGAGTATAGATCACCAAACAGTAGTAGGGATGGCATCAAACAGGAAATTATGGATGCGTGCAATAAGGGTACAGCAGTTATCATGGGTGACTTTAATCTACATATAGATTGGGCTAACCAAACTGGTAGCAATACTGTGGAGGAGGATTTCCTGGAATGTATAAGGGATGGTTTTCTAAACCAATATGTCGAGGAACCAACTAGAGAGCAAGCGATTAGTAAAAGGGGAGGTGCATTGAGATCTGGGTGTCATGGTACATCAGTCATTGAAAGTACGCATGCAGGTACAGCAGGCAGTAAAGAAAGCAAATGGCATGTTGGCCTTCATAGCGAGAGGATTTGAGTATAGGAGCAGGGAGGTCTTACTGCAGTTGGACAGGGCCTTGGTGAGACCACACCTTGAATATTGTGTGCAGTTTTGTTCTTCTAATCTGAGGAAGGACATTCTTGCTATTGAGAGAGTGCAGCGAAGATTCACCAGACTGATTCCCGGGATGGCAGGGCTGACATATAAAGAAAGACTGGATCGACTTGGCTTACATTCACTGGAATTTCGAAGAATGACAGGGGATCTCATTGAAGCGTATAAAATTCTGACGGGACTGGACAGGTTAGATGCAGGAAGAATGTTCCTGATGTTGGGGAAGTCCAGAACCAGGGGTCACAGTCTAAGGATAAGGGACAAGCCATATAGGACCAAGATGAGGAGAAACCTTTTCACCCAGAGACTGGTGAACCTGTGGAATTCTCTACCACAGAAAGTTGTTGAGTCCAGTTTGTTGTATATATTCAAAAGGAAGTTAGATGTGGCCCTTACGGCTAAAGGGATCAGCGGGTATGGAGAGAAGGCAGGAGTGGGGTACTGAAGTTGCATGATCAGCCATGATCATATTGAATGGTGGTACAGGCTCGAAGGGCCGAATGGCCTGCTCTTACAACTATCGAGTCAATCCAATAGGAATGTTTTAATATTCGTTTCTCTGTATTTTGGAAAATAAGAGTTGGCATTTCTGCAGAACTCCCATCTGTTTTGAACGTTATTTTTTAAATTTGGGTCCTTCCGGTAGCTTCCGGTTCGTTGGCAGGATTCACTCCTGTTCAAAAAATGAGGGGCTAAAAATCCAGGTGCGACCCAAGCCATTCAATACTTTTCCACTTTTCCCCCTCTTTCCTTTACTCTTTCTCCTTCCCTGACCGTTCTCTCCTGTCGTCATACCTCCTTTCATTTCACCTCTCTCAGATACTTTGCCCTCCCAAATCCCTACCCCAATCCTTCATTACTCTTTGACCTTCCGACTCTCCTGCCACCATCCCAGGCTTGACTCCCTCCTCGCTAAGCCTACAGCTTCCCTCTGTGCCTCTCTTGGCACAGACCCCGTGTCCAAAGCGGCCGCACAAGAAACGCAGACATTTTTTTACAAATAGCCAACCACCTCCCCTTTTACTTTCACCCCGCTAGCAGCCTGTTGCCCAGTACATGTCCCGTGAGGCTGTCGCTGTCATCGTCCGGCGCAACTTCAGGGGGCGATACCCAATTTCGGGTCCGGAGCTCTAACATCAGCATCGCCAGTCATCAGCATCAGCAGAGCTTCGGCGGCGCTATCAGGAGGTGCGAATGACACAAATTTCTCCCCCCAAATGTGTTGACATGATCTGCAAACACGAATGGAAATCAGAGCAGCAAAAAAGATGACATTTTTGCTACGTTGCTAGACGGTGTTAGCTCCAATCTATCCTAGAAGTTTAGTGTAATCAAATAAATATTAGATTTCTCTATCCCTGATCAGAGACAGAGTTAGATTGGAATGAGTGCAGCTAAAACAAATGATACCTACAACAGAAATAAATAGCGGTAATGGCAGTAGCAGAGAAGAGGGTTTTGGGAGGAGGAAGGAAATATATCCCTTCAAAACCAAATCTGCACACCACTCCAATTAAATTAACTGTACATTTGAACAGATCACAATCTGCTGCAGACAAATGCTTCATTCAGTGAACTGCCTCGGCTTTACAAAGATTAGCAGCTATTACAGAATGCCACTGAATGGTCCCATATTTTCATCAGCAGTGCTCTGCACTGCTTTTGGGCTTTTTGGCAAACAACCGAGCTCTATGTTGTCATAGTTAATCATCTTTACTGAGTAAATATGCTCACAGTAGACTGCAGGTAGGGACTTACTGAATAATGAAATGAGTGGTGTTAATAAGCCAATCTAACAATCCATTTACATTGCAAAACTGCCTCTGCTTCAAGAGGTTCTGTACTCTGCACTGCGAGTGCTCTCACTTCGCCCCATTGGCAGTGCAGGGTAGAATCCAGAGCCTCAGTGGAGGATGCGAAACAACTGCAATCATGGATTTATATAGGTGTTTAAACTGTGAGCCATTCCAATGTCAGAGGAAGGTGTATGTCCGCCACCTATGCATGCGGTTTGGGAGCTTAGTCAACTTAGTCAACTGTGGCCAGAAACAAAATGGTGGCCTACAGCATCCATTGCTGCAGCCATTTATGTTCCAGTCACTGTTGCCTCTTGAAGAGACTCGGAAAACCACCTCCAGAGTGATTCTTCGCCATCTGGCAGCAGCAATTCTTTCTCATTTACATTGTAGTGCTGATACTGTAGTTGGGGCAGAGAGTTTTAGTATAAGTGAATGGAGTATGTAACGGGTTTGTCTGTTCTCTACATCACTCAGTGGTCAGAGCAACTACACCAATGACATTCAGTGGCAAGCTGGATGAATGGAAATAAAATAATGAACTCAAATTCTAGCTGACTCTGAGACAAGGAAAGAGTTAACATCAAAGAATAGTATTTTTCTAACATCACTGTGGGAAAATAATAGTAAAACGTTGTGTAAATGGAGGATATCATGAGCAGGAGTGTGATATCTTCACTCGTGAGCCAAGCCATAACCCAAATCCTAACTTCATTATGCATGAGGTATTTAGTCAGACTCAGTGGTGAAGATATTTATCATATCATAGTCCTAATATGACTGATCTTCTATTTACAATATGGGCTACACTATTATGCCACAGAGATAACGAAAGACATGAGGAGTGGGGTGAAATTCCTACTGTTGGTAATTTTGCTGAGCCAAATCAGTGTGATAGAAAATGGAACAGACAGACAGACAAACAGATAGATAAGTAGGCAGGTGGCATCTTGGCACTCTCGGTAGGGAGCTTTGACCAGGTAGCTCATATCACAAATTTGGGCAAGATCCTTTGATCCGCTGGTTTGGTCAGGAAATCATATGCATCACATGCCCAGATTTACAATATGGGCTTTTGGAAGGAAAAACTTCCTGTTAGAAGCATGAAGATGGAAAATTATCCCCTATAAATATCCTTCGTTTCAGAGGCATTCAAGTAATAAAGACAAGGTAACAAGGCTTTCTATAGGTCTGAAAGTCTGCATTACATTACATGTATCATGGGAGCTTCTCACCTCAAAGAACAAGAAGTCTTTAATTAAGCTACTAATTCTATGAATTGCCCTTTTCATTCAGTCATTCGTTCACCAACTTACATGGATTCACATGTACAGCAAAATAATTTCACACCATTTTTTGCTTAAATCCTGCACGTGCATTTAAAACCTTGTCAGACGATGAAATGGTTGCAAATATTTCCTGCTTACCACAATTTTTTTTTCTTTCTTTGAGGACCTGTCTGGATGATGGAATTTTCATGCTGCATGCCTTTCCTGCAGACTTTTCTATTCAAAAGATTTTTTTTTAATCACAGATATGCTGACAATGTGATGAGCAATGAACTGCCGTCCATACAAGTCATTTCCATTGAGATCCGAGGCAGAATAAAGTGTAAATTAGCCTTTATTCCGGAATAAAGAGAGCGGGTTACAGGTTCTGCCGAGCCCCACCCCACCCACCCCCTGCACTGCCACTGAGACTAATAAGCAAGAGAAAGAGCCCATCTCCTGCCGAGGGTGTTATCTGTTCATTCACTGCACACCCTTCCTACCCCTCATGCTGACAGAAACAGCTGGACTGGGTGACAGTGTCAGACCAGCTGTTGGCACTGTCAGCGTCCTTTGAAACTGTTTCAATATTTTTTTTTAAAGGATACTCTTTCCACACCCAAGGGTAAGTTTGATCTCTCTGCTGAACCTCGTAGGCTTGTAGCTCAGCAGAAGTTTTTAAATCCTCGTCTCTGACAATGGGGTCAAATTTTGCTGTCGCAGGGCATCTAATGGCATCTGCCGTTAGTTTGACTTGCCCTTCCATGTATAACTTTTAAAACTTTTTGTGTGGCAAGTTGCTGAAAGCGCGAGCTGATAACATCGCAGTGAGAGAGCTCGGGCATTTGGGACCTGAGCGAACAAGTCAAGCAACTGTGTATCTCCTTAACCAATCAGATTGAAGGATTGAGAGATAAATAGAGCAAGGACCGAGAAGGAAGTGTAAATTAGAGCGGGTGAATTCAATGGCAAATCAGGTAAAGAAAGAGAAATAAGGAGGGAAAGAAAGGTTGGATTAAGATGGAGCGAAAAAGAGAATCAGAGTGTAAAAGTTTTTAAAAATTTACATTTTTAATTTGACATTTTTTAAATCTCCAACAATTATAACCTGAAGGAATGAGACTCCACGCTTGTAATAGTTAATTATTCTGTGCCAGAGAGGCTGATTGGCAGTCATTAACACTTCGCACATCGTTAAAAGGGCATTTAGATTGGAATGCACAAGTTTAAGGGCTGGATTTTCTGCTTTGATCATTTCCGGGCGGTAATGGCGGCGGGGCGGTAACATTTGCGCCGAGGAACAGTTTGCGCCTCAGTCAGCAATATTCGGCAGCTGGGCCCGGAGTGTGGGGCGGAGCGCTGTGGGAGGCTGTTGCACACCTCTCTTCGGGCGCTAGGCCGGCTGAGCATGTGAAAATCCCGAGCTAAACAGCCGGCCTTGGAACGCTCTGAGAGAGGCCTCAGGAGAAAAAAAAGACCTGAAAAAAAACACCAAAAGCATTCCCAATAAATAACTCACACCACCATAACATAAATCGCAAAAAAATTAAAATAAAAATCAATCACACTTACCTGAGGTCGGCATTACTTACCTCACTGCAGCCGCTACAGCTCGGACCGCCCGCTTTCACAGGCAGTCCCAGCACGGCGCTCTACGGAGCGCTACGGATCAGGCAGGAGCCAAAAATCGAGCCGGTGTCGCAACCAGGGACATTGCACACTGGTTCGCCTCTTCCAGTCGGTAATGCTCCGCGCCCCGCCAAAACCGGCCCCAAAAACCCTGACGGGGCGCTGGAAGCTGGCTGCCCTCCCAGAAGAGCTTACCGCCGCCATTGGCGCCCCTCCAGGGTGAAAATAGAGGCAGCAACAAACCGAATATACAACCCTAACTTTCTGTCGCGAGTTTAGATCGTATCTACCGCGCAAATACAGTAACTTCACACCATTCAATGCATGTCAACGGTGAGCCAGAAAGTGAGATGCCGTTTTTCATCGCGGCCAGCAAATTTAGGGTTTTTGTGGTTAACCACACAGCTGCCCCTCGCCTGAAGTTGCTGTACCATTTATGCATAAATATTGGCGAGCGCCATTAGCCTCACCGTTATTTTGACACAGAAATCTGAGCCATTATATTTTATTTAATAAAACAAAGATTGAGGTGCAGCATTCTAGCTCAGTACACCAACTTCCCGGGTGCTCATTTTAAAACAGACCTTGACTTTGTGCGATAGTATAAAATGGGCAATAGTGAATCAATGGAAAGGAAAATTAGTAGTGTAAAATGGGCTTCTGATTCGCCATCACCCATTTTACACCAATGCACAAAGTCAATATTACGCCCCCCCACATTCTCTTTTGTGATGCTTTTCAGTTTATTTCCCCTATTTGTAGTTTTCTCCAATTTGCCTTTCTTTCCTCTGCACTGATGACTGTTCAGTTTCAATCATCCTCGTTTAATATTGCCTTTTTTCATTCTTCCTTTCTACTCCCTCAGCCATGACCTGCTCCCTCCTTCTCCACCTATCTTTGCCTCATAGATTACTGGAAGATTGTGGGTTCAAGCCCCACTCCTCAAATGTGAGCAAAATATTTAGACCATTACTCCATGCAGTACTGAGAGTAGTCAACTTTTAATTTTTTTCAACTGGCTGCCCGTTGGGCGGAAAAGCCTGCGGCACAAGGTCGCAGCCGGGAAACAGAGAGGAAAGAGAGAGAGATCTAGAGATCTCACGGGGAGGGAGAGGAGTTGGGGGGTGGAGATCAAGGTTGGGCTCTTCAGATGCAGGTCGCGGGGAAGATCGTGAAGGCTGGAGGGAGATCGGGAGGGAAATGGTGGATATTGGGGGGAGATCGGGGGAGTCGGTGTTCAGGGGATGGGGGCTCTTTGAGATCGGGGGTGTAGTCAGAGATCATGGGAGATCGTGGGGGTGGGGTGGAGGCAGGGTGTCGGTCAGCTGATTGCGGGGTCTGTAAAGATATTTGCTTGTTGGTTCTGGAGGAAACACTCCTGCTACTGGCCTACAAGTAGTGCTGTAAAAGTATTTACCTCATGGATCAGGCCCTTCTCGCCTCCTTTTTTACCGAGCCCCAGGAAACCTACCTCCATGGATTAAAAATAAAAATCATGTTAAAATTGGGGCACATAGATGTCTTAAAAATGTTTACAGGCTGCCTCCTGAGAGCAGATTGGTCGCCCACCTCCGAAACTGCCTCTGTTAAAACCGGACGTGGGTGTGTTAGAGGCAGGTTGGGGTCAGGTTTGAGATTTTTAAAAATTTGTTTTCCATCTAAACCCAGCCCACCCGTCCTGAGGGGTTAACATTTGCCTCCATGTAACATTGTATAACTCTATGTAAGTTTTTCTTTCATTTGAAAATATTAGTGGAGCTCAAACAACATGTTAATCTGAATTATTTCAACAGAAGGTTTCTTCCAAGTGAATATTGAACTGAAAGAAACCATAATTTCCTCAATTTGTACAAATAAACATGTTCAACGAGGTGAAAAAAATCAATGTGTTTTCCTAAGAAGTAATTTTGAAGTTGTTTAAAAGGGAAATTCAATATAATTCTGATGTGAAATAACTCTGATGTTGTTCACATTTAAAACCACAATAAGCCATTTTTTGGAAGGGAACTCATTTTGATGAGACTCTTCAGTCTGTAGAACATGGAATGTCACACAAGACAGATGCAAGGGCACGTGGAACATGATACTGGAAAATAGTGAACCTACTGAAATTAAATCTCAGATTAAAATAAAGAATTGTTTTCTTTTATTTTAGCCTTCTTTTAAAATTCATCCACCTCCTGGCCCATCCTCAACCCACCTCTGTCCTCTGAAGTAGAAAGCAGATGCAGGCGACAACAGCAGTTGGTATATAAGAGCAAGGTTGACTCATGGTTCTAATAGTCTGCCTCTCCCGACAACAGCACGAGCCATTGGGATATCATAAAGGCAATCCCACAACCTACCACTCTGGTATGGAAGATGGGAGCTTCAATTCACGACACAAATAATTCTGTGTTAATACCAAACTCTGGAGCGATTGAATTTAGTATTTTGTTTAACTCTGGGAGGCTCACCACAAGTAAGCTATCAAACTTCAATTGTTGTTCATGTTTAAAATTATAATGACATGAGGGATTGGGTAGTGCAGTGAGTTGGAGTGCTGGCCTTTCACCTCTGGGACCAAAGTTCAAATCCAGCCCAGACTGCAAGCATGAAAAGTCTCCTCTCTCTGCCAGCTGTGCTGCCCTATGTTCAATGAATTTGAACAGTGTTAACCAATTCTTAGTGATACAGGCTCACAGTACAATACAGCTCTGACTGGAAGTCTGTCTCTCATTCTCAGTGAGATTTTACATAGAACTACATAGGATATCCCAGCACAGAAACAGGCCATTTGGCCCAACCAGTCCATGCCGGTGTTTATGCTCCACTCGAGCCTCCTCCCTTCCTTAGTCATTTAACTCTGTCAGCATAACTCTCTATTCCCTTCTCCCTCATATGTTTATCTAGCCTCCCCTTAAATGCATCTATACTATTCACCTCAACCACTCCATACGGTAATGAATTTCACATTCTCACCACTCTCTGGGTAAAGAAGTTTCTTCTGAATTCCCTATTTTATTTCTTGTTGACTATCTTATATTTATGGCCTCTAGGTTATAAGGTATGGAAAATGATTTTAAAAATCACACTTCTTTTTACGATTGTGCATCAAACCTATATAAAGAAAAAATATTGGCCGTAATTTTCACAGGAAGAAACGGGTGGGTTGGATGCAGTGGGGCAGGTGGGGAGTCGGGGTGGGTGGGGAGTGAAAGTTGCATAAATCTAAAACCCGATCCCAACCTGCCCACTTTCATCCTTCACTCAGGTGTGACGGGTGGCGGGGCAGCCAACCCGCAGCCAGGAAGCAGGGCCAATTTAAATATGATGAGGCCTGAAGCCTCTACTTTACTGCAGGCAGCCAAGGACCCTGAGGCTCGGGATTCCTGGTGGCTGCAACGAGGCGGCCACAGTGTTGGGCAGCAATCCTTGTGGACCGGGACGAGTAGGAGTGCTTCCTCCCAGCCCCCCAAGCTCACCCACCATCAACCCACACACCTCAGGATTGGGGTTCGTACCCCTTGGGATCGGAACGCCCCCCAGCTTGGAACACCTCCCCCCCACCCCCTCCCCTCGGGATCATGACTCAGCCCCAGGGTCAGAGAGAAAACCGTCCCCTGGGCTTGGATTCCACCTTCCCTACACTCCCCCCCCCGCCCCCCACCCCCCCCCCCCAACCACCATCCTGGACCCAGCACCTACATGGTCCTGCAACCTCTCCTGGTCTGCGCTCCCTGACTGGAAGTCAGCCTGTCAAAACTCCACAGCGTGCCGGAAATCCGAACTTGCGGGTTTCCTGCCATCTCGCGGGTTCCCTTGCACCGTGCGAGTGGGAAGTGGGAAAATCCAGCCTATATTGAGGATTTCCTCAGAACTGCTCCCATTGTAACTTCACAGGAAGTTTGCTGGAAACCCCATTTACACGTGTAAATGCACTTCCGGTGAAGCTGTAGTGCCGAGCAAGAGAAAATTTCCAGCCTCTTTGATTTGATGCTTTCGGATGAATAACGTGACTTTTTTTTTTGCAGAGAATGCTATAGCAGTTTCAGAAAGAATATTCCACTATCTGTATCCTCACAGACCCATCACTTCAACTATGAACAGTTTTTAAGACTTCCTTTTGTTTTATCTCTTCTTGCTCCTCTTGCTTCCTATTCCAAATAGAATACCACAACATAGAACATAGGCAGGCTCCATGACCAGTCGCTTGGAGAAGAGTGATAGTGTCCTGGAGTGATGAGAGCTTTGATTTCCCTCACCCACTCTGTAGGTTGGCAACTGGCCTTTGCCAACACCTCTTCTTGAAGTCACAGCTGAGATTGGGAATTTGATGTGTGAGGAATCAAAGTCGGACAGACATATTTCTTCTTTTTCTGTGGTATAGCTCACACCAAAGAGTTTAATAAAACCATTACCAGGAGCTACAGTCTTTTTTGTTTGCTTCATCCTCAAAGAGCCACTAGAATCGGCACAATTTATTATATAATTATTTAAAGAAAACACTAAAATGTAAACCACTCATATTGAATTCCTTTCTATAAGAATGTTATGTTCCTTATAAGTAAACATTTATAATGAAACTTTATCAGGTAAGATTGTATTGCTTCAGCATAGCTCGTGTTCCAATCCCTGAAGGTAACACAATATACAACTCAAAGACGTGAAGAGAATTGAAAATAAATACAACGATCCTTGGTAAAACTAAAGTTAGTCAAACAACTTACATTTGCTTTTGAAAGTGTTGAATTCCATTATTTCCAAGGCATCACTGGGGGCTCTCATTGGCTATGCATTAGGTCAGTGAATATTAACTTCATTTACACTTGGCTGGGAATTGGCTGGTGTCAACAATAGGAGCCCTGCTGCCTCTGCTGAGGGGGGAGTTAGCCAGGACCTGACAGAAAGCTGCCTCTGAAGAAGATGGATGATGAGGCTGGCTGACCTTGGCCCTGTGTACACCACCATCACAGGCACTCTCTGCTCAACAAAAGAGCTCTCCAACTTTCTCAGTTGCCTTTATCATTATTGGTGCTAACTGGTCCAGACATCTTCATCGATTGAGCGCCATACTTTTTAAATCTGCAAGCTTCAAATAACTAAATCCCGGCAGAAATGTCTCCTTTTTTTTAAAGTCTCCTGTACAGGTTGCGGCAAGGCAGCTGAACGTTGTGTCGTTGAGCACAGTGTTCCATCACTTCTCGGAGTTTTATGATCTGAAAGGCTGTACTTAGTGATAAATGACAATTAGTGCTCGAACCCTTTTCACTAGGGAATTTCATACACTGCGGAGCCTTTCAAAAAATCATCTGTAACAAGGTTATTTCAGAGGTTCAGGAATGTTGAATTGCAATTTGATGCTTTTTATTGATTACCAAAATAGTTAATGCTCATCTGGTACTTATATTTCACGTATCCACTGGTATATTGACTATACCATTCCCAAACAAGGAAGACTGGATATAGCTGAGAGGATACAAGTCATCAATATAGGCCCTGATATTGATATTTCCAATACTGACACCAACAGAAATATATTTGGACCAACTGATATATAAGGAGAGAAGAGGGTTAATCAAACAAGTATCACATTAAAATCTGGTTGAAGTGACTAGCTATGGAAACAACAGTAGATTTAAATTGTAAATAACATTTACAATTTAAGAAGTTTTTTCATATATGCAGCTTTTCCCTGAAAGGTGAAGACAGAATTTCTGTTTTTTTATGTAAAAAGGACTGGCTATCGATCACTGTCAGTGAAAGCATGTTAGCCTTTTACAGTCCTTGGATATTTCACACAATGTCAGGTTTTTGCAAACATAAACCCGTTAATATTTTTGCTTAAAGACTCAGGGGGTCTAACCAAGTTCAATATTCAGGTGGCCCTTACGATATGTGCCCTGCATTTGGCATTCTTCTTTGGGTTTTATCTGGTGAAGTGCAATAGTTGACTGCAGTAATTTGAAGACATTTGTCTCCAGCCTGTACAGAATGGTCTCTTCACAAACGTGTGACCCTGAAATTCCAGTCGGAGGCTTCCCGTGGGCAATTGCCTCCGACCGGAGAATTTTTCCGTAAGTACCTGGTGGTCCCGGAGGAGCGTGAGATTCTGTTGGGGAGGCCTTCTCTTCCCATGTTGCGAAGCGTGCTCCCATCCTCCTGGTTCCCATGCAGAAGATGCAGTCATGTGTGACTGCTCAACCAATCAGGTACAGTATTCTCAATTAATAGCAATGAGAACTCCGTATCTACAAGTTCTCATTGCTATTAATTGAGAAAAAAAACACAATAACACCAATTAAAAAATAAAAACCACATCTCACATAATTAAAATTAATTGAAATTAAAGTTAATAAATATCTGAAAAAAATCTTTTCTGAGTTTTTAAAAAGTTTTTAAAATTTTGGTTTCAAATAAATTTACCGTAGTGAGCAGGGTTTTTCATTTTATTTTTAATGTTTTAAGTGTGTTTTAAGACTCTTACACCTGTAAAAATAGGCTATGTGCCTGTTTTTAATCGGGCGCAAGAGTTTTGAGGACATTTGCTGGGCAAGATATGGGTAAATACCACAATCTTGCCCTTGCAAATCTCCTTGTTCCCGAGATACGGAGGATCTGTCAAGCTCCAGCTTGACAGATGGGAAAAGCCAGTTTTCAGCGCATGCGCATTGTGCGCTGAAAACTGGCTTTTCCGATGCCTTCCCGGGTCAGTAGAAACTCCGTACAGACACAGGGAGGCCGGAATTTCTGGGCTGCATCATATCCTCTTTTTAAATAGCTATTTCCTCCCTTCTTTTCGGCCCTCCTGCACCATTCCTTCAACAAGATGGTGGTCTTCAAGGCACATTTCTCAGGCAATATCTACGGTGGCCTCAGTGGGACTTGCTTTCTGATTTTACCACTTTTCTTGTTAAAAAAACTACCTTTCCTTCACTTAGCATGAACAATCAAGTGTGTGATAATTACTGTATAAAAGCAACAACCCCCAGTGTCATGCACAAAGATCTCGCCAGGAAAAGGGAAGCATAATGGTTCACAAATTGAGAGTTTTAAATACTCCTAGTTACTAACAGTAGGTGACAGCATCACCCGCAGCCATCCTACCCGCCCCCCCCCCCTCCCCCCGATAATACTCACCATAATGATACCAGGGTTAAAAGACTTAAATTATGAGGACAGGCTGCACAGACTAGATTTGTAGTCTCTTTATAAAAGATTAAGTGGTAATCTAGTTAATGTGTTTAAAATGATTAAAGTAGGGTAGACAGGAGAAACCATTTCCTCTGGTGGAGGAGTCCAGAATATGGGAGTTTACCTTAAAATTAGAGCTTGGCCTGTTCACGGTGATGTCAGGCAGTACTTCTTCACACAAAGGGTAGTTGAAATCTGGAACTCTCTCCCCCAAAAAGCAGTTAAATTGAAAATTTCAAAATCGAGATTGACAGATTTTTGTTAGAAACATGGAAACATAGGGGCTGAAATTGATCACCTCACCACCCACTGTCGCCGACATTCCTCTGCAACACCCGCCCAGTGCCACTTTCAACGTGGCCTGGAGCGGGTGGGAGGGGAGGGCTGATGCACGTAAGTACACTCCCACCCGCTGAGATGCCAGATTGGTGCGGGCGGGAGTCGGCGGCAGGACGGCGGTGGACCATTGGGTGCAGGCAGCTCTGTCCTCAATGGTAATTGTCAAGATCCTGTAAAAAAAAAGTAAGTGGAATGGTTTTAAATGATTTCTTTACAGGTACTTACTTGGATGGGGTCCCTTGAAGGTCCTCAGATGTTTCTTTTTGTTAATGGTTTTTATTTTTAGGTCTTCGACCCTCCGTGAGCCCGACTCCATCCTTGGCGGCACTTGGGCGGCAAGCGCCTCTGCCGCCGAGAATGAGACCTTCCGCCCGCTGCCGCCCACATTGGCGCCGTACGTCGTTCATTTGCCGCCTGCCGACCTTCAGTAGATCTCGGCGATGAAAGCCCCGCCGAAAGTACCGTCCAGTACCTCGGTGGCCATCAGCGGCACTTTGGGCGGCACTTGGGCGGGCGGAGGTCTTGACCAAATTCGGCCCCATAGAAACATAGAAATTTACAGCGCAGAAGGCGGCCATTTCAGCCCATCGCGTCCGCGCCGGCTGACAAAGAACCACACGGCCCTCGGTCAGCAGCCCTGAAGGGCCTGACCCCTCCGGATCTCCTTCCTGAATGCCTATCATTGTTCCGACACTGATTTACCTTCAAGAACCGGTTTGAGAGGCTGTTTCTATATTCCTTTTATGTTCCTAATGTATTTATTAGAAAGAGGGGAAATATGTAAAGTGATGGAAGGTAAGCCAGTGAATCATTCCTTCTGCTTCGGAAAGGTTGTTGGTCTCAATGGAAGTGAGTTACCGTATTGGTAAACTAGACCACATTCTGTTAAAATGTAGATCAGCAGATAAATGTTGAACAAAAGCAAAATACTGCAGATGCTGGAATCTGAAATAAAAGCAGAAAATGCTGGAAATCACAGTGGGTCAGGCAGCATTTGTGAAGAGAAACAGAGTTAACGTTTCGGGTCGTTGACCCTTCGTCAGAACTGGCGAATGTTCGAAAGAACAGATAAATGTTGAACTTGGTGACTAAATAGTTAGACCTCCAGTTGGGCTGTATTTCACTTCAGTGCTTGGCAAGGAATTTATATTGCTAGTACAGTCAGAAAATCTCTTACATCTACCTCCTTAACATTCTTCGTGTCTAATTGGGATGATGGTGCAGCTTTCTTGATATTTTAACAGACCGTGGGCTTGTACCCAGTAGCACATGCATGGGGCTTGGGATAAAGTGCCAGCACACTTTCTCTGGAAGAGAAGGGTGCATAGTCCAAGGAGAAGGAAGGAGAGGAGAGAAAGGAGCAAATATGTTTTTAGTGCATGTTCATATTCAGTTATTTTCAACAGCTGTTATTGGTGCGTAATTATCAAACTGGAGCCCCCTGATGTATGTAATTGGTTATACCTTTGAAATAAAATCTTCTGTATTGACTAAAGCAAAAGAATCCCATGTAGCACTTTGCCAAACAGTAGATTTCAGCTCACTTGTGAACATCTAATGCAATAGAAGTTCACTCATTTAGTAATGTCCAGCATGGCAGTGGAACTTCACCCAGTTGCTAATATTTAATATGAGAGTGGATTTCCACTCGAATGGGAATGTCGAACGACAAGCACAGTGGCGATCTGTCCACTCGGCAATGTCCAATAAAGTGGAATTCCACACAGTTGGCAATTTCTAACTAAAGCAATGAAATTCAAATCTTCAAGGATCTATTCAAAAATCTCAAAGAAAATCTGAGCGGCGGTCACAGCATTTAAACTCTTTCAAGCATTATATTATTTAAGGGCTCACAGCAGCCACCATGCTGAATAAGTGTCACCGCTGTCGATTACAAGTTAGGTTAGTGCAAATTGTTACCACATCTCCATTCCCTTACATTCCTCAATGTCCTTTTCATTTTACAGAAAAGGGGGAAGAAGTCATACTCTGGAAAGTTTTTTTTTTAAGTACAAAGAGCAATTCTATGTGAAAGAGGTTGACAGAAGACGGGAAGCAGTGAAAGATGAGTTGGCCCCTTTCCATGGACTGTGATGAATGAGCTGATCACAACACGTTTTAGTGAAAGCTGAAGCCAAGCTCAGAGGAGGCTGCTCGAGTGACATGACTGGCAGCCCATCTCATTTACTCACAACTTATTTCCGTTTAATATTTTATGCAGCATGTTTAAAGTTGTATTAATTCCGTCCTCGACTCTACAATGCTGCATTTGCTTTTCAGGCAGTTATTTCAGAAAAAAACCCAGCTCTCTGACTAAAATGCCGATCTTTTCTCTAAACCTTTTACAGCTCCTTTCAAGAAAAATAATAGCATTTTTCTCTAAAGCAAAGCTCTACCCTGCACAGATTGTATGCATCTTTAATTTATTGCTGCAATTGGCTATAATGATTAATTAACATTTATTTATACACATACATTGCATTTTAATTCAAATTGATGAAGGACACCGGCCCTGACTTTTTAATGATATCATGGATCAGGCACCCATGTTTTTGTCTGACTGTTTACAATTTTAAGTACCTTTATACTGATGTCAAAAGGGGTGCTATACGCTTGCATACACTAATATGCAAATTACATGAAAGTCATGTGTGTGTTTTTCACATCATTTTCTACATTGCTAATTTGCTACAAAATGTCTGGATGTATATCATTGCTCTGCCAGGTCACACTGGAGCCAAGTTGCACTTATTTATCTCAAATACATACAGATAAAGTGGGGCAGCCGTTGCACTTTCTTTTTGTTTAAGTGTGTGTTATATCTTTCTTCCCTTTTCATCTCCCTGCACTACCTCAGGCAGATTGTATGCTCTCATGCCTCTGTCAGTGGCCATTATAAGAGGGACAAGAGTAGCACTGGGCTGCCTCCCTCCAGTTGTCCCTTCCTGCCTTGGAGGAAGAACCTTGTGTCCACTCTCCTCCTTTCCCCAAACAGCACAGTCACGACTGGGAATACATTGTGGGGCAACTGCGAGCTGACCAATCCATCACAGAACATCTTACCACCGTGCACCACTCCACTGTTGCGGTTTCCCTTTCAAGAAATGCAGAAGGGGAAGTGAAAACTCTAGTTTTGCTCTCTTGCTTGCTGTGCCCTGGTTATTTCGGGAAGATACTGCAAGATGGTCAATGAACGGGGCTTGTCAGCCCCGCTCAATGTCTGGAAAATGATCCAGGCTTAAGAATGTGCTGCTTGTTCCGGGAAGCAAAGCCGCACTATTGATCTGTGTAAAACATTAAAGGGATTGATCACAGTTTCTGTTACACTGATTCACTGCACACTATTGGTCCACAGGGAAGCTTTAGCTCAAAAAGGCATTCTTGGAAAATAATTTTTCTCTACAATATTACATTTTAGACTGTTCAACAAAGATACTGAAAACAATAAATATTAGCTTGTTTGTTATAAATTACAACTTCTATACTGATTTGCAGAATCTTTCAAAAATATTTTTGCTATGGAATATTTTTTAAATTCTTTTAAAAGGACAAACAACATGGATTGCCATCAATACCTTCTTAACTGAAGCAGATGAATAATTAACATTGTTACCACTGGGTCCCAATTCTTCACTGCCAAGCTTTCACATCACCTGGGCAGAGTGCAAAGAGGAAAATCAGCCAGCGAGAATTGAATGGCTGTAACAGAACCCAACCGATTTTAAATTAAATGGAAAGGGAACGGGCAGCTGTGTTATGGGTGTGCAATGCTCCCTGCCTGATTTTCCTCTCTGTGCAGGCAGTAAAGATGAAAATCCACCCAGTTATTTCTTTCATATGTTACTTCATAAGCTTTTTTATTCATATGTTCTTGATACATCCTCAGTGCAAATTACATTCAAGGAAGCATAAGGTTCTAAACGACTCAACTATTCAAACTGGTTTAGTTCAGAAGGCCCCATGTATGTGCAACGCATCTTGGGATCTTTTAGAGGCATTTATTTATTTACATTTCACATGATACCTAAATAGTCCAACACATTGCACATATAGAACAATCTTCAGAAAGTATCTTACACAGCACAGTATCACATTAATCTGCAACCATTATGCCACACTGCACAGCGATACAATGAATCCCAAATTGATTAGCGATTGGATCTGGTAGTTGATACGGCGATTGAGCCCACTGGTGACCTCTGCTAGTGATCCTGCCAACGCATGACGGGTAAGTGGAAGGTCATCCTATTTTCATGGGCCCAGTTAGTATCTGCTGCACTAGGGGCACATCTCAGGCACTCACCTGCCTCAGAAGTCTACAAAATCTGGCACAGGTGGGATGCAGAAAACACAATAACACCCATGCCAAGTGGACTTCTCTAAATTGTGCCCTTACTTCCTCATCGGGGTTCCAGGCCATAAATCTGGCCCGACCTCAACTTTGGCAGAGTTCATTTCCACCCATTCGAAAGCCAGTGCACCTTTTCTCATTCAGCGCATCAGCCTCCGAACCTACACTGGTTCCCTACAAGGCCGAGGACACAGGAAGTACCCGTGTAGGGAGTCCACACCCTTAAACACACTCTCTCCATATCAGTGTTCTCCTTTGGGCCAGTCTGTAGTTCTGCTCACTAAAAAGGCCACTGAAAACTTCAGCATAAGTCTGGGACCTGGTATACCTAGGTTCAGGTGGAGTTTACATCCATTCCATCAGATTCCTCCAGTGTTACACCAGGAGTCAGTCAGAACAACTGA
Source organism: Pristiophorus japonicus (assembly GCF_044704955.1). NCBI lineage: Eukaryota > Metazoa > Chordata > Chondrichthyes > Pristiophoridae > Pristiophorus > Pristiophorus japonicus. The sequence goes on from NC_091983.1 coordinate 144,270,757, forward strand.
GCAATTTTGAGGTCAATATAGTTAAAGGCTGGCTATCAATAATATGCAGTGAACAAAACATTTTATGTTGCACTGCCCAATATTTAGCCCTCAACTTTCACCACCAACTCTCATTTATCTCATTGCTGTTTATGGGACCTTGCTGTGCACAAATGGGTTGCCATATTTGCTTAAAAACCTAACAACAGTGACTACACTTCAAAGTAGTTCATTGAGCAAAGAGTACACTGGACATCCTGAAGTTATGAACGGTGGTACAAAAATGAAAGTTCTTTCTTTCAAAGTGACACATTTAAAGAATGATTTAATGTTCAGCATTAATATGATAAAAACCAACATGAATTCCCAATTTCAATGACTCCAAAAATCTTTTGAACAGGATAATCTTTCACTTTCTGTTTTGTAAGATAAACCATTACCATTATTATACTTGTATTCAGTCATGGTATTGTATGAATGCACTTTCAATACAAAATATGACCCAAGCATATTTTGCCCCAACAAAAATTGTATTTTTGCTATTCCAAAACTTTAATTTGCTCCAAATAAGAAGGCGACTGATGTAATGCTGCACCCAAAGGCTGAAACAGCCGTATTGCTTTAAAGACAGCACGCCTCCTGTGATTGCAGTGCCTACATGTTAAACAATATCTCAATGAGAGAGTTTCAAAGAAAAACAAATTGACTCCTGTACTGTGTGACAATGAGATACACAAGCTGGGAAGGTTTCATGTTTGATCCCTGGTATTTGCTGAGTGATGGCAACATTACAATTGTTTTCAGTGCCCCTGGGCTAGGGAGGAGAAAAATAAAATCATCCAGGGTTCCTAGCTCCTGATTGCTATCCTTATCCCTGATGGAAGCAAGTACAGATTGCCACTACAGTAGATGAGAACAGGATCAGGCTCAGTTCTAATGTCCCACTTGACTGAACGACCTTTCGAAATTGTCATGGCTTACAAAATGAAAGTTCACATAAGTATGTCACAAGAGGCTGCTGTGTATCTGCAGCCCACTACGAGTTCCTCTTTTCAGGAAGCAGGGGCCAAAATTGGAAAAAAGGAAAAAAGTGACTTGTGAGTTTGAAGGTTCACTAATATATGAGCTTTCAGGGTGTGAAATTCATTTTGGCGGAAGTAGAAAATGGGCAATAGTGAACCGGCAACCTATTTTACACACTGTCCGAGGTCTTCTGCATTGAAATCAATGGAAAAGAAATTCAGACAAGTGGTAAAATGGGCCGTTGATTCACTATCTTCTGTCCAAAATGATTTCATCCCCTTAGTGTCAGATATCCCATGCACATTTTTGAAGAACTCTTTGTTCAAACAAAGAACGTTACATGTTAACCTCTGGTTGGAATTGGAGGCTTTGCACCATAATCTCCTAGTAAAGGATCCCCTTGGAATGAGTGATCATAGCATGATTGAATTTCAAATTCAGATGGAGGGTGAGAAAGTTGGTTCTCTAACCAGCGTACTAAGCTTAAATAAAGGATACTATGAAGGTATGAGAGCAGAGTTGGGTAACATGGACTGGGAAAATAGATTAAAGTGTAGGACGGTTGATCGATAGTGGTGTACATTTAAGGAGATATTTCACAACTTTCAAGAAAAATATATTCCAGTGAGAAGGAAAGGCTGTACGAGAAAAGATAGTCATCCGTGGCTAACTAAAGAAATAAGGGATGGTATCCAATTAAAAACAAGGGCATACGAAGTGGCCAAAACTATTGGGAGGACAGAAGACTGGGAAGCTTTTAAAAGCCAGCAAAGAACGATTAAAAAAATGATTAAGATAGGGAAAACAGACTATGAAAGTAAACTAGAACAAAATATAAAATCAGATAGCAAGAGTTTCTATAGGTATATAAAAAGGAAAAGGGTGGCTAAAGTACTCTCAGGCCCTGGGGATTTATCGGCCTTCAAACCCATCAATTTCCCTAACACAATTTCCTGACTAATAAAGATTTCCTTCAGTTCCTCCTTCTCGTTAGACCTCGGTCCCCCAGTATTTTCGGGAAGTTATTCGTGTCTTCCTTAGTGAAGATAGAACCAAAGTATTTGTTCAATTGGTCTGTCATTTCCTTGTTTCCATCATGAATTCACCTGATTCTGACTGCAAGGGACCTACATTAGTCTTTACTAATCTTTTTGTCTTCAACATATCTATGGAAGGTTTTGCAGTCAGTTTTTATATTCCCTGCAAGCTTACTCTCATACTCTATTTTCCCCCACCTAATTAAACCCTTAGTCTTCCTCTGCTGGATCCTAAATTTCTCCCAGTCCTCAGATTTGCTGCTTTTTCTGGCCAATGTATATGCCTCTTCCTTGGATTTAATCCCTAATTTCCCTTGTTAGCCACAGTTGAGCCACCTTCCCCTTTTTATTTTTACGCCAGACAGGGATGTACAATTATTGTCGTTCACCCATGTGATCTTTAAATGTCTGCCATTGCCTAACCACTGTCAGCCCATTAAGTATCATTCTCCAGTCTATCCTAGCCAGTTCACGTCTCATACCATCGAAGTTACCTTTCTTAAAGTCCAGGACTCTAGTCTCTGAATTAACTGTGTCACTCTCCATCTTAATGAAGAAATCTACTATATTATGTTCACTCTTCCCCAAGGGGCCTCGCATGACCAGATTGCTAATTAATCCTCTCTCATTACACAAGATCCAGTCTAGGATGGCCTACTCTCTAGTTGGTTCCTCGACATATTGGTCTGGAAAACCATCCCTTATACACTCCAGGAAATTCTCCTCCACGGTATTGCTACCAGTTGGGTGAGCCCAATCTATATGTAGATTAAAGTCACCCATGATAACTGCTGTACCCTTATTGCACGCGTCCCTAATTTCCTGTTTGATGCCATCCCCAACCTCCCTACTACTGTTTGGTGGTCTGTACACAACTCCCACTAACGTTTTCTGCACTTTGGTGTTTCGCAGCTCTACCCATATAGATTCCACATCATCCACGCTAATGTCCTTCCTTACTATTGCGTTAATCTTTTCTTTAACCAGTAACGCTACCCCACCTCCTTTTCCAAGGACACAGAGAGGCTAAGTGAGTGGGCAAAAATTTGGCAGATGGAGTATAATGTTGGAAAGTGTGAGGTCATGCACTTTGGCAGAAAAAAAATCAAAGAGCAAGTTATTATTTAAATGGAGAAAGATTGCAAAGTGCCGCAGTACAGTGGGACCTGGGGGTACTTGTACATGAAGCACAAAAGGATAGTATGCAGGTACAGCAATTGATCAGAAAGGCCAATGGTATCATAGCCTTTATTGCAAACGGGATGGAGTATAAAAGGAGGGAATTCTTGCTACAGCTATACAAGGTATTGGTGAGGCCACACCTGGAATACTTGCTTTGGAGGCAGTTCAGAGAAGGTTCACTAGGTTGATCGGAGGCGTGAGTTCGGGAGGCAAGCGGCCGACAAGAGGCCCGTCAGTGAGGAGCGGGAGTTCGTGAGGCAAGCGGCCTACAAGAGGCCCGTCAGTGAGCAGCGGGAGTTCATGGTTGGAGGCGGGAGTTCAGGAGGCGAGCGGCCAACAAGAGGCCCGTCAGTGAGCAGCGGGAGTTCGTGGTCGGAGGCAAGAGTTCGGGAGGCCAGCCAGTGCAGCTGCAGCGCGGAGGCAAAAAAGTAGAAAGAAATTGAAAGGTGACATCAAAGCCAAGGGGGTAAGTGATTGTCTGGTGATTGGTAAGTAGTTTATCTTTTTCTTTATCAGTAAGTAACCTTTAGCATTGTTGTTGTTTAATTAAGTTAATCTCAGGGTTAAGTCATGGCAGGAGAGCTCGGATACGTGTTATGCTCCTCCGGTACTAAGTGGGAAGTCAGGGACGCTTCCGGTGTCCCTGATGACTACATGTGCGGGAAGTGCATCCACCTGCAGCTCCTGACGGACTGCATTGCGGCACTGGTGCTGCGGGTGGATGAACTCTGGAGCATCCACGATGCTGAGAATGACGTGAATAGCACGTTTAGTGAGTTGGTCTTACCACAGGTAAAGGGTACACAGCCAGATAGGGGATGTGTGACCAACAGGAAGAGCAGTGCAAGGAAGGTAGTGCAGCGGTCCCCTGCGGTCATCCCCCTGCAAAACAGATACACCGCTTTGGGAACTGTTGGGGTGGATGACGCATCAGGGGAGGGCAGCAGCAGCAGCCACGTTCATGGCACCATGGATGGCTCTGCTGCAAAGGAGGGCAGGAACAAGAGTGGAAGAGCTATAGTGATAGGGGATTCAATTGTAACTGGAATAGATACACATTTCTGTGGCCGCAACCGAGACTCCAGGATGGTATGTTGCCTCCCTGGTGCAAGGGTCAAGGATGTCTAGGAGCGGGTACAGTGCATTCTGAAAAGGGAGGGTGAACAACCAGTTGTCGTGGTGCATATAGGTACCAATGATATAGGTAAAAAACGGGATGAGGTCCTACAAGACAAATTTAGGAAGCTAGGAGCTAAATTAAAAAGTAGGACCTCAAAAGTAGTAATCTCAGGATTGCTACCAGTGCCTCGTGCCAGTCAGAGTCGGAAATGCAGGATAACTCAGATGAATATGAGGTTTGAGGAGTGGTGCAGAAGGGAGGGATTCAAATTCTTGGGATATTGGAACTGGTTCTGGGGGAGGTGGGACCAGTACAAATGGGACGGTCTGTACCTGGGCAGGACTGGAACCAATGTCCTCGGGGGAGTGTTTGCGAGTGCTGTTGGGGAGGGGTTAAACTAATATGGCAGGGGGATGGTAACATATGCAGGGAGACAGAGGGAAGTAGAATGGGGGCAGAAGCAAAGGAAAGAAAAAAGAAAAGTAAAAGTGGAGGGCAGAGAAACCTAAGGCAAAAAGCAAAAAGGGCCACATTACAGCAAAATTCTAAAGCGGCAAAGTGTGTTCGAAAGACAAGGCTGAAGGCTCTGTGCCTCAATGCGAGGAGTATTCGGAATAAGGTGGACGAATTAACTGCGCAGATAGCAGTGAATGGGTATGATGTAATTGGCATCACGGAGACATGGCTCCAGGGTGACCAAGGCTGGGAACTCAACATTCAGGGGTATTCAACATTTAGGAAGGATAGACAGAAAGAAAAAGGAGGTGGGGTGGCATTGCTGGTTAAAGAGGAAATTAGTGCAACAGTAAGAAAGGACGTTAGCTTGGATGATGTGGAATCGGTATGGGTGGAGCTACGGAATACCAAGGAGCATAAAACGCTAGTGGGAGTTGTGTACAGACCACCAAACAGGAGTAGTAAGGTTGGGGACAGCATCAAACAAGAAATTAGGGATGCATGCAATAAATGTACAGCAGTTATCATGGGTGACTTTAATCTACATATTGATTGGGCTAACCAAACTGGTAGCAATGAGGTACAGAAGGATTTCCTGGAGTGTATTAGGGATGGTTTTCTAGACCAATATGTCGAGGAACTAACTAGGGAGCTGGCCATCCTAGACTGGGTGATGTGTAATGAAAAAGGACTAATTAGCAATCTTGTTGTGCGAGACCCATTGGGGAAGAGTGACCATGACATGGTAGAATTCTTTATTAAGATGGAGAGTGACACAGTTAATTCAGATGGTTTGAGGCGTGAATTGGCTAAGATAGACTGGCAAATGATACTTAAAGGATTGATGGTGGATAGGCAATGGCAAACATTTAAAGATCACATGGATGAACTTCAGCAATTGTACATCCCTGTCTGGAGTAAAAATAAAACTCGGAAGGTGGCTCAACTGTGGTGAACAAGGGAAATTAAGGATAGTGTTAAATCCAAGGAAGAGGTATATAAATTGGCCAGAAAAAGCAGCAAACCGGAGGACTGGGAGAAATTTAGAATTCAGCAGAGGAGGACAAAGGGTTTAATTAAGAGGGGGAAAATAGAGTACGAGAAGAAGCTTGCCGGGAACATAAAAACTGACTGCAAAAGCTTCTATAGGTATGTGAAGAGAAAAAGATTAGTGAAGACAAACGTAGGTCCCTTGCAGTCGGATTCAGGTGAATTTATAATGGGGAACAAAGAAATGGCAGACCAATTGAACAATTACTTTGGTTCTGCCTTCACGAAGGAAGACACAAATAACCTTCCAGAAGTAATAGGGGACCGAGGGTCTAGTGAGAAGGAGGAACTGAAGGATATCCTTATTAGGTGGGAAATTGTGTTCGGGAAATTGATGGCATTGGAGGCCAATAAATCCCCAAGGCCTGATAGTCTGCATCCCAGAGTACTTAAGGAAGTGGCCATAGAAATAGTGGATGCATTGGTGATCATTTTCCAACAGTCTATCGACTTTGGATCAGTTCCTATGGACTGGAGGGTAGCTAATGTAACACCACTTTTTAAAAACTGAGGGAGAGAGAAAGCAGGTAATTACAGACCGGTTAGCCTGACATCAGTAGTTGGGAAAATGTTGGAATCAATTATTAAAGATGAAATAGCAGCGCATTAGAAAAGCAGTGACAGGATCGGTCAAGTTAGCATGGATTTATGAAGGGGAAATCATGCTTGACAAATCTTCTAGAATTTGTTGAGGATGTAACTAGTAGAGTGGACAAGCGAGAACCAGTGGATGTGGTGTATTTGGACTTTCAAAAGGCTTTTGGCAAGGTCCCACACAAGAGATTGGTGTGCAAAATCAAAGCACATGATATTGGGGGTAATATACTGATGTGGATAGAGAACTGGTTGGCAGACAGGAAGCAGAGAGTCGGGATAAACAGGCCCTGATGGCAGGCAGTGACTAGTGGAGTGCCGCAGGGCTCAGTGCTGGGACCCCAGCTCTTTACAATATACATCAATGATTTAGATGAAGGAATTGAGTTTGCAGACGACACTAAACTGGGTGGCGATGTGAGCTGTGAGGGAGACGCTAAGAGGCTGCAGGGTGACTTGGACAGGTTAGGTGAGTGGTCAAATGCATGGCAGAGGCAGTATAATGTGGATAAATGTGAGGTTGTCTACTTTGAGGACAAAAACGCGAAGACAGAATCTTATCTAAATGGCAGCAGATTAGGAAAAGGGTGTCATGGTTCATCAGTCATTGAAAGTTGGCATACAGGTACAGCAGGCGGTGAAGAAGGCAAATGGTATGTTGGCCTTAATAGCTAGGAGATTTGAGTATAGGAGCAGGGAGTTCTTACTGCAGTTATACAGGGCCTTGGTGAGGCCTCACCTGGAATATTCAGTTTTGTTCAGTTTTGGTCTCCTAATCTGAGGAAGGATGTTCTTGCTATTGAGGGAGTGCAGCGAAGGTTCACCAGACTGGTTCCAGGGATGGCTGGATTGACATATGAGGAGAGACTGGATCAACTGGGCCTTTATGCTTTGGAGTTTAGAAGGATGAGAGGGGATCTCATAGATACATACTAGATTCTGACGGGACGGGACAGGTTAGATGCGGGTAGAATGTTCCCGATGTTGGGGAAGTCCAGAACCAGGGGACACAGTCTTAGGATAAGGAGTAGGCCATTTAGGACTGAGATGAGGAGAAACTTCTTCACTCAGAGAGTTGTTAACCTGTGGAATTCCCTGCCGTAGAGAGTTGTTGATGCTAGTTCATTGGATATATTCAAGAGGGTGTTAGATATGGCTCTTCCGGCTAAGGGGATCAAGGTAAATGGAGAGAAAGCAGGAAAGGAGTACTGAGAGAATGATCAGCCATGATCTTATTGAATGGTGGTGCAGGCTCAAAGGGCCAAATGGCCTACTCCTGCACCTATTTTCTCTGTTTTTATTCCAGGGATGAGGGGGTTGACTTATGAAGAAAGGTTGAGTAGGTTGGGCCTCTACTCATTGGAGTTCAGAAGAATGACAGGTGATTTTATCGAAATATATAAGATTATGAGGGGGCTTGACAAGATGTATGGAGAGGGGATGTTTCCACTGATGGGGGAGACTAGAACTAGAGGACATGATCTTAGAATAGGGGGACGTCCATTTAAAACAAAGATGAGGAGGAATTTTTCCCTCAGAGTGTTGTAAATTTTTGGAATTTGCTGCCTCGGAGAGCTGTGGAAGCTGGGACATGGAATAAATTTAAGACAGAAATAGACAGTTTCTTGAGCGATAAGGGGATAAGGGGTTATGGGGAGCGGGCGGGGAAGTGGAGCATGATCAGATCAGCCATGATCTTATTGAATGGCGGAGCAGGCTCGATGAGCCGTATGGCCTACTCTTGTTCCTATTTCTTATGTTCTTATGGCACACATTTGTTGAAAAAGTGTTAAAATGAGGATATCAATATTTATTTGTTGGCACAATTAGTACATGGCATGCAGAGACTGCAAAAGAATAATCAACACATGCTGCAAAAGTACTTTTATTATGAAATCCTTTACTTATTTATCCTGGACTTTGATTCTACTTCAGCTTCATCTACCTTGAAACAGCTAAAAGGGAGGGCAAAACTATTTATATCAAGAAGAGGCACGTCAATATTGGGAGATAATTTTCTCTAGAACCCAGAGGAAAATTTCCAACATATACTATTCACGGGGAAATCATAAACACATCATTTACATACAAGTTTACGATTTTGCTATAATTAGTGAACAGCAGTGATCTTCCCCCTAGTTACTTATCTGCAGCACAGAAACAAGCCATTTGATTTATGTCATGTTCATATTCCGCACGAGCCTCCTCCCACTCTAATCACTTTTAATAAACTTCCACCCCACAGCCCCCCTCCCAATTATCGCTCTATTCCCTTTTCACTCATGCATTCATCTAGCCTCCCCTTAAATGCATCAATGCTGTCGGCTTCAAACATGTCATGTGGCCGCGATTTCCACATTCTCGCCTCCCTCTGTGAAAAAAATTCTTCCTAACTCCTTTATTTGATCTGTTAATGGCTATTTTATATTGGTGTCCAATTCTTTCTGGGCTCACCCGCACGTGGAAACGCTGGGGTGGAAACTGGTCTTCGTGCTTTTCCTGCGTGGAAAAACTGGGGCATAAAATACCAATTTTGCAACTCCACAGTACTCCTGAAGTCAGCTGCCAGCCAACAATCAACCCCCATCCCATTGTCGTCGTTCCCCCCATCGTCCCGACCCCGCCCACGGCCCAGAGACTTACTTATGGCCACCGCCGGTGAGGCTCACAGACAGAAATTGACCACTTGGAAATCAACGAGCTGCTTTGGAGGGGCGACAGAAGCAGGCAGCTCGCTTAAAGAATTGAAATAAGGCGCAAGGTCCAATTTAAGATGAGCCTTGTGCCTCCTGGTTCTGACTGCATGCAGTTGGTTATGCTCCCCCAAATTGGGCCATAACCAATTTCTACCACATTAACTCCAGCCTTTCAAACACTTTCATAAATTTAGAGACCTAATGTGAGCATCAAGCACTTCCATGCCAGATACTGCAAAATTCGATGCAGAGCACATCTTTCTCCAAAATTCTCTGTCCAATAATATGCTTTAGTTCAGTTCAGAGAAGGTTCACGAGGTTGATTCCTGAGATGAAGGGGTTGTCATATGAAGAAAGGTTGAGCAGGTTGGGCCTATACTCATTGGAATTTAGAAGACTGAGAGGTGATGTCATTGAAACATATAAGATTCTGAGGGGACTTGACAGGGTAGATGCAGAGAGGATGTTTCCCCTTGCGGGGGAAATCTAGAACTCGGGGCATAGTTTCAGAATAAGGGGTCGTCCATTTAAAACGGAGTTGAGAAGGAATTTCTTCTCTCAGAGGATCGTGAATCTTTGGAATTCTCTACCCCAGGGAGCTGTGGAGGCTGGGTCATTGAATATATTTAAGGTGGAGGTAGACAGATTTTTGAAAGATAAGGGAGTCAAGGGTTATGGGGAGCGGACAGGGGAGTGGAGTTGAGGCCAAGATCAGATCAACCATGATCGTATTGAGTGAAGCAGGCTCAAGGGGCCAAATGGCCTACTCCTGCTCCTATTTCTTATGTTCTTCTTTTTAATCCAACTGCAAAATCGCAACCCCGACTGCACCAGCGTGACATTTCCCATTTCCTGAACCAGCCAATCTTGTGGCTTTTCCAGGTAAGGGTACGAAATTTATGTTGACAGCAATTTGAAAACGAATTCATTGCGCTTTGACACACTTTGCCGTGAGAAATAGCTTATGTAAATGCAAGTGTTATATTATTATTAAATTGTGGTCCGTTTTGTGCTGTAGGGCCCGTGCCAATTGGGAAATGAGTTGAGGTTGCCCAAACTCATCTCACATAGAAGTTCACGAGGAGAAGTCCTCAATCCCATCGGTTTCGGCTGGATCTGAACCCATGTTCCTAAATTAAAAGCTGGGATTTTCCGTTTCTCAGCTCGCTAGCGAAAGGGTGGAAAATGATGGGCTGGTAAGCATAGGAAGCAGGAAACCCCAGCCAAAGGGACAATGCTCTGTACTCACTATATCACCCAATCCCTTCTGAAGCAACTACAGGGCATTACCAAAATTAAACAAGCCTTAAAGATTTTGTCACTGAATACAGAATGCAGCGGGATATGTGAAACTTAGCATGTGACCTTGCCGTTCATCAAAAAGTAAAATACGGCAGATGCTGGAAATCTGACATAAAGAAGAGAAAATGCTGGATACAGGCAGCAGATCAGGCAGGCAGGTAGGGGTTATGACCCTTCGTCAGAACCGCAAGTTCATCAGTTGCTTATGGGGTGCATTCCATATCCATAGGCTCAATGTCTAACATGTGCCACTCCCATGAGGTGCTACCTTCTCATTCCCACACAACAGCCAGAAAGTCATATTGTCAATTTCAAGTTGTTTTTCTTAGGAACTTGAGAAGTTTCAAATGAGAAACAGCTGATAGCAGGTTTATAATTCAAACTGAAGCAAGCCCGAGTGGAGCTGGGGTAGGAAGGCTACTATCATACAATATTTAAACAAAACAATTGGAGAACTTGATTATAAATGTTATGGGAATTGTAAAATATGCTTTAATTGGGTGCGTCAATATTAAAGAAAGGTTAAGAGTAAAATTTATCATCATATATAGATTGCAAAAGCCATTTAAGAAATGGTGCTGGTTATGTTTAATAATAGTATATATATATCATATCAAACTAAACTGAGTGAGATGTGACGAGTCTGAAATGAATCCAAGATCCCGCCACCCCCAATGTACTTAATGATAAAAGTTCAGGAAAAGGGGACCTGCAGCTTTTCAGTTAGGAGAGCCTTGCTGTTTTTATAGGTTTTTTTTTCTTCATCATTTGTAACTTTCTTTTTCCTGAGCTAAAATGTTCTCTTGAAGTAGAGCTTTCAAAGGGCTCTTTACCTCACAACAACATACTGCTCACCCCTGCTGCTGAGGAGAAATGATTCAGGATTTACTTGATTCTATAAAACCTTCAATGGGGGGGACTGGCAGCTTGTCAATGTTACATACTGCAGGGAGAAAAATCAAAGTATAACATTGAGGTCTCACTAATAGTAATCTACAAAGGCTCTTAAGTGCTGTGTACACGGGAAACATCAGGCCATCAGGCAAATGAAAAAAAGAAACGGCAACTTGAAACTCCTGCCGTTTTCAACAAGACACAGGACTGATTTATGATCCACCTACTGAGATAAAATGGAAATCTTCGGAGTTTGTTTATGGTAAAATAAACATGCCAGCATTCAGTTGTTTTTAAACTGGTCCCTTTAATAAAAAGGTTTAAAAAGTCTTTCCATTGTTCTCCCATTTTTCATAAAGGTAGAGAATGCCTGCCAGGCTTCAGCCGACAGCCCAAGACACGGAGACTGATTGCAACACAGTGCCGAAGCTTCACAACATTGAACGCATCTTAAAGCAGTGTCTAAAATCAAGGCAATGCCACGTTTAACAGAGCTGTGTCACCATATTGGACAAGCTTCAGGTGAGGCACTGGTTCTGGAATACTCAGTTAAACCATCTCCCCAGTCGGCTTATATTGCAGCAACAGTTATGGCTACTGTACTGCAGCATTTTTTTTAAAAAAGATAATGGTTCATTGTTAATCTAGAGCAAATGAAATAAGATCACATGGCTCTGATCATGCCATTGTACACTTCTGCATCGGCAAACATTTTGAAAGGTCTTGAAGAACACTTTACAGGGTAAAAACATTCCTTTAACAGGGAAGATTAAATAGATCACCGACTTCTGAATTTACTAAGTAAGATAACTGATTCACTGCGATGAGCCCCATCGCCTTCGCACATTTTGCCTACCCCATTATCTCATAAGCACTCATTCAGTATTATCTCCACACAGACCCCCAAAAGGTTTGTCATTCCTCAGTCAGTGCTTTTATGCATTTCCAAATGTTAACAGGATTGCTGAAAGAAAGAATTGCTGTAAACAAGGTGTTGGCTTGCTTCCAAAATAGCGTATTCCACAAATGATTGTCTTGGATTAGTGCCAAAGATGGAAAGTGCATGTGCACATGCACACTGCTATATTCAAGTGCAAAGACAACATTCCTCCGTAATAATACTAATGTCAACAAAACTGTGGTTTAAATTAACAGCCTTGGGTTATTAAAATCATTTACACAAAATCCAATTAGAGCACACAGCTTCTTTATTTTTATCCGATTCCTCCCCTCCACTCCTGGAGGCATTATGATTCAAGCCGGAATACCATTGTACAGGCACCAACATCCCTCCACTACCTGATGCAAGTGGCCTATCTTCATGTGTGAACCTAGACAGAGAGTGCAAGCAGCCTTTTTGGCCGTGCAAAGTGTCATAGACAAACCCAATTCTGTCCTGGGGTGATGTCCATACCTGTGCGTGTTCCAGTAAGGATAAGTTGAATGGCAATTCCAAGCCCAGGATTCTGTTGTGCTTCCACTGCTGCCCTACCGAGATCAGCGAACTCACTGCAGACCACACATCATCAGCCTTGTGGCCTTCCAAATCTGTGTAGTCCAGTAACAAACCAAGTGGGACACTTACCAACAGAATCACCCAAGCAGCTCTCCCCAAAAAGATTATTTTTGCCCTTTTTATAAACAACAGGGAAAAAAAGAGGGGAAGCAGTGATCTGATGTAACTATATTCGCAATCAGTAAATCTGGAAGAATAAATGAGTCATCTGAATTAGCAAGTCAAATTTGCAACGAATAAATTATGTTAAAAGATGGCAGGTCAAAAATAATGATTAAACTAAGTCTGCTAATTTGCTAGTAAACTGAACAAGTGCTTAAACTTAACATCTTGGTTAATCAAATTATTGCAAATGACTTAAGTACCACAAGCAGGTTCCCACATGACTCACCCACAAGAGAGCTGTACATAAGGGGTGTTGGCCGAGCGATCGAGAATGCACTGAAATGGACACTGTAGTCATTGTGAAGCTGGAACAGTGGTTCCAAGGACACAACATTATAGTTATACGTTTTATGGTGGCTGCTGTTATTATAAGTGTCCATGGGGATATTATTCCAAGCACAGCCCAAAAATTATTAACCCAACAGAAACAACACAGTAGTAGCAATGCAAAAGCAAAATACTGCGGATGCTGGAATAAAAACAAAGAATACTGGAAATCTCAGTGGGTCAGGCAGCATCTGTGGAGAGATGCTGCCTGATCCACTGACAGTAGTAGCAATACCTGCGCACTCAGTGAAACGGTGCAACCTAAGCATTTTATTATTAATTCATTATTTATTTATTTTTAAAACAGGTTGGCATTATTAATTATGCATTTATTTTAAATGGTATCACATACTTAACATAAATTATCTCCACTATCTGTACTATGTACTGCAGACAAGTCTGACTAAACTCTGTGAGGCGTGCTATTTGTTAACTCCTCATGCGCCTCTTGCTGCATCCAATGTGCAAACTGTAGGAACTGTCTGACTTATTTAGGGGGTGAAACAGCTTAATGGTCTGGCATTTTCTGGAAAGTTGTGGTGTAACTATGCCGCAAGAGCAGAGTCGTGCCATTATTTTTTGAGGAAATTTGTGCGTATATGCTTGGTTTTACACCGAATCATCGTTACATGTGAATTTCCTCATTCATTTGAGCCACTCGAGTTACGCCTGCCAAACTTCCACCTGGTTATTTGACACAGGTATAAAGCGGGCTGTCGATTCGCTATCACAAGTTTACACTATCACATAAAGTCAAAATTACCCCCACTATTTCTAGTATTTTATCGTATTTAAAAAAAATTATCTTTACTGAGACTAGGAGAACAGGCAGGAAAGTGGAGTTGAGGCCAAGATCAGATCGGCATGATATTATTGAATGGCGGAGCAGGCTCGAGGGACCATATGACCTACTCCTACTCCTATTTCTTATGTTCTTATGTTGCACTGTTTTTTTCCATATCTTTTTATTTGGATCAGAATCTGTTACATTAAAAAGAGAAATGTTTATCTTACGACAATTGCATTTACTTAAACATGCATAAATGATGGTCTGATAGCTTCTAAATGTAACTTTCATAAGATCAATAAGATAAAGGGACACTTAAAGAAGGAAGATAGTGTATGTTCCACGCTTTCCTTGGGGCCCCGATTACTTCTGGTGGGTTTATGCCTGCCTTTACGTTTCGGCATCTGCTACTGCATATCTCAGGACATTTGGGCATAAGTTCCCGTTGGTAAAATTGGTATAGAAGCCGGCATAAGTAATAAAAGAAAGACTTGTATTTATACAGCTCCTTTCACGATCACTGGACGTCCCAAAGCACTTTACAGCCAATAAAGTACTTTTTGAAGTGTAGTCACTGTTGTAATGTCGGAAATGCAGCAGCCAATTTGCACACATCACGCTCCAACAACAGCAATGTGATAATGACCAGATCGTCTGTTTTAGTGATGTTGATTGAGGGACAAATATTAGCCATGGATAATTCTCCTGCTCTTCTTCAAAATAGTGCCGTGAGATCTTTTACGTCCACCTGAGAGGGCAGACAGGGCCTCGGTTTAACGTCTCATCTGAAAGAATGCACCTCCAACAGTGCAGCACTCCCTCAGCACTGCACTGGAGTATCAGCTGAGATTTTTGTGCTCAAGTCTCTGGAGTGGGATTTGAACCCACAACCTTCTGACTCAGAGGTGAGAGCGCTGCCCACTGAGCCACAGCTGACAATTTGGCATAATTTCTGCATAAATGCAATCGAAGAAATTCTGGAATATCTTCTTTTCTATATGGAAAGACTCCCCTTCTTCCCTTACTACTTCCTCCTAGGTCACACTCCCTCTGTTAATGAACATGAAGTAGGTAACCAGCAGTAACAATGCTGCAAAGTGTACACAAGTAAATTGATGAGATTTTGCCTATGATTTCCCTTCACAATTCACGAGGATATCCCAGACCCACTTAGCACACTTCTCAGTGACACAGCTAAGATTAGGAATGCAACAGTGATGAATGAATTTTCTGAGAATTAAGGTGAAGAATACTATTACTGATAGATAGAATAATATCCATTAGGGCCAGCATCAGCTACTTCCAAGTCAAGTGTTGCATAATTAGATAGAAAGTTAAGTTCCTACTCTATCCAATGGCCACAAATTTTCTTGGAGTTGATCCCCCTCCACTGCTATAACTTCGCCTTATTTCCGCACTCCGGCGAGATTATAGAAACGGAGCAGGAATAGCTCTGAGGATATTCCCAGGCACTGTTCTTCAGTCCTAATCTCAGGACAGCAGCCTCCACTGCACCGATATAGCATTTCTCCATCACTCTTTCGAGCGAGAGTGCCAATTTGCTGGCACTAAGGGCAGTTTTGTGCGGTAGGCCCATTCACAGCAGGAACTGCATTGAAACTGCCCAAACTCGTGTCAGATACTTACAACCAGCAGATTTTCAACCCAACTGTCTGGGCTTGTTTTTCAAAAAGGTGCACGACCTAATCCCCATCCCAGAAAATGGTGATTTAAAAAAAAGAAAGACTTGCATTTATAAAGCACTTCATCACATCTCTCAGAAGGACCACAAAACAACTCACATGCAATTAATTATTTTCATCTGCTGTGACCACTGCTATGCAGGCAAATGCTGCAGCCATTTTACACACAAATTCTATAAACAAGAAAATTAGCTGAATGGCCTGTTAATCTTGTTTTAGTGACTGAGGAAAGAACATTGGTCTGAATCACATAGAATTCCATGTTCTTTCTCAAAATAGTGCTATGGGATATTTAACGTCTGTCCTGGCCATTACTTATCCCTAATGTAACATCACTAATGCAGATTATCTTTTCATTATCTCATTGCTGCTTACTGTGTAGAATTGGCTGCCCTTTAATGAACTATTTCAGGCTTTTATTAAAATATATATATATTATATATATATTTGTAGGGCCAGGAGGAGTATGAATCTTCCTACCTGCTATCAGCCCCAGTTCTCACCCCGCGCCCACACCTCCCGGAATGGCTCCACACACCCCCACCCCTGCTACCCTAACAAGCCCAACCTACTGCCACGCCATGTAAAGGTCAATCGATTTTAAGCCTTCTGCTGCAGTAGAGCATCCATTTGGCACCCACCATTCGCTGGCTGAATTCAAATGAGACTCGAACCTACAAATGGTACAGGCCTCCTGACCATGGCTTTGGCTGGGCACAATGGGCACCACATCCACTTCGCGCCCGTTATTGGGGACAGTTGAAAATCTTACCCCCCTTCCCCACCCTGTGCGCCAATAAATCAAAGAAAATGCAATCATATTTTAGTGAATGGGAGCTCGCTACAACTGTACAGGCAACTGAAGGACAAATAGGAAACTGGTTGGACTGTATTCCTGGTGGACGCCAGTAGCATTTCTGCATCTATAAGACCCCTTATTTCTGTATGATTACAGTGAATCCTCTTCCAAGAATTTTACACAATGAATACGTAAGTTTTTTGAAATGAAGTCCATGGACAGCCAGAAATTTGTTGTTTCTGAGTGTGTACTGTACATGAAATTTGACCAAAAATCCAGTGAAATTGTAGTCCCACCAAGTGTAATGGTACCAATATACTGAACAGGCCTCACATGGAAACACTGCTACAGCATACAGTTCTTAAAATAAGGCGTAATGGTTTCAGAAATACTTGCTCCTCTGTCCTAATTATGCATAATTCCTTGCTGTGAAAGCTAACAGTTTTTCTCAATGAACATGTGTTTAATCCACAGATGCAACACTTTGCAGTAAATACAGATGGTGATTATGTTCATATTGTCAGCGCTGTTACTATGTAATTTGATTTAAAATCACCGAAAATTTCTTGTTTCTTCGAAGCAGCATTAAATCTGCAGTGCTTCAAAGTGATATTTTTATACTTAAGGTATGAGCTAAAGAAGCTTATCTTTGAAAAGAGTTGGTGTTCCATTCAACCTTGATGTGTTTTGAAGATTATTTTGTAGTTTTCCATGCAGGACTGACATCACCAAGCAAACACTTTTGTGTAGACACGTAGCATTACCCTGTGCACTTGCCTAGTTCCTGTTTTGTGATTGGCAGGAACCAGAGATCAGCACGTGCCAGCCATGCATATTTCTCCTGTCAATCCTAGCTGCAGTAAAGCCAATTGTCGCAAATTAATCACGAGACACGTGATTTTTAATTTAAAAATTTGCCCAACTCGCGATCTCGCGAGTCAACTGTAAAAACTCATTATTTTCGCAGCAAAGAGAGGATTGCGAACCACGCCGCAATACTGCTACTGCAAACAACTTCAGCTTTGAATTTAACTGACCCCACGTGACCACTGAAACCATTAGTAACCATTAGTTACTGCAGATCAATAGGAGGAAGGGGTGGTAAAATGATAGCCAATCAAAAATATACTTCTGGCCGCGCGGGCGAGGACTGGATCTCGGCCATCACATGACTGTGAAGGACCAAACCCAAGGCAGGCAGCATGCTGTCACAGAGATTCAGAGTCGAGGAGTTTAGTGATTAAATATTTCAGAGCGAAGCTTCCTCTCCTCTCTGAGCGGTCAAATAGCTGAGTTGGAAAAGTGAAGCTTATTTTGTTGCAATAAGAAAGATTTTGAAAGACCATTACCCAGGATTTTAAAAATAAAGTTGGTAAAAATAATAACGTGATTGTAATGTAATTTTGTGTTGCTATCCCCGAGGGGTCTTCTCTCTGCTCATTATGCAGATTAAGTTTTAGTTTATAATTTGTTTATTTGAAAAAAATTGCCTCTCCCTGGGGTTCATGCTGAATGTGAAGTGACATCTGGGACCCTGGACTATACTAGGGAGGAGAGACCACTGCAGAGACTATTATATAGATTAATTTTCAGTGATATCCTAGATGGATTAATGCAAGGGATGAAAGTATTTCTAGCTGACTCTGCCTGTATTATAACATGGGATAAATGAATCAAGCGGACTGGAATAAATGTACTGTCTGATTTGTCTGCATAAAGTGCAAGGAATTCTTTTGATTTAAAGGGTCTTTTATCAATTCACAGGATCAGGCTCCAGATCAGGGAGTTAAAAAAATACTTTGAGATGCTTTGGGTCAAACTCATTCATAATCTAAAAGCAAAAGTAACTTTTAAAAATGGTGTTTTTAATCATGTGAAGCAGAGTGTTGATCTGTAGCAGTTGTGACATAGCAGAATCAGTAATGCCAACTGTCGCGAGTTAATCGCAAGACATGCAATTTCTAATGAAAATTTACCCCAAATCGCAAAGGATGGTGATAACGGGTAGGTTTTTGTAAAGCATTTTCAGATGTAGTAATATAGTTTTTGTAAAGAGCTGTGACCTGGTAGAAATTAAATAAAGCCACTAATGAGGTTTATAAACAAAAAATAACAACTCATGATTTCTTAACAAATCTCATGATATTTAAGAGTTTGTCTCATGACATGGTGGGGTTGGCATTACTATGATTTGTAAACATTTAAATATCTTTAACACTGATCAAGTTTGCAACATCATTTTTGTCACAGCTAGACATTGGAAAATGACATGATGGGCTGGCTGCTGGAAGTGGAAAGGAGCTTGAGACCAGGAGCACGATTAGTCATGAGCATTTTACTAAGTTAAATAGTTAAGCCTGAAAGGCTTTTTGCCTGATTTTTAAAACTGTACTTTTACTTTTTATATTGCTTTTCTCCACTTTCTATCCACATACTAATATAATATTGCCCTTCCACCTAGGGTTTAGGGTTTTGGCATGGTCGTACAATTCTCTATAAACTGTCAAGATCAGAAGCAGGAAGCACAATCCCAGAAACACTGGAGTGGATTGGATGCTCTCAGAATTAACTACCGCAACACCTTCTTGTTGATCTAACACCGGAGTTCTATGGGATTCTCCATTTAGTGACCCAGCCAGAAACTAGTAAAAGTCATTTCACTGAAGCAGACAGATTTGAGTGACATGCAGACCTAGAACTATCACCCATAAATAACTTCTTGTTGGAAATCAAGCATTCCAACAACTTGAGTAGTGGTTTAGGAATTATGTCCAACAATCCAAAAGCTTAAGTTTGATTCTCAAAACATTACCTTGTTTCATCTTCATTTTTTGTAACATTTAATCTCTGGAGATAGGGCCTCAGGCCTTATTTATAAATAGTTTTGATAAATTACAGCTGTAACATTTCCATGTAAAATGGAGCACTTACCCTCGCATTCATCCCCTTTCTGCTGAAATCCTGCTTTGCAGATGCACTTGCCAATGGGCACCAGCCACTCACCCTCTGCACTGCAGTGCATCTTAGGGGGGTTTTCTGTTTCCTCTTCCGCATTGCTGACACATGTGCCACGCACCTCCACCAGGGATGAAAACTCAGATCCTGTCACTGTGTCTGGGAAAACTGCCAAATTTTCCACAATAGACCAACACTTTTTATAGTAAACGCGCACAGACACCAGGGCAATGCAGGCACCCACATCCTGGAAAGCCAAGTAGAATCCCTTTTTCGACAAAGGACCGATTTCTCGCACCTCTGTGTTGAGCTTCATTACACGCTCCCCAAGATCCCCTTGAGTAAAACTTTCATCTGCTGCAATAGTATCTATTTTGAGGTACTGACTCTCCTTAATGTTCCTGCCAGCATCTGAGTCGCTCTCAAAGTAATATAGGTTAAATGTCTCCTTGCATGTCCCCAAGACTCCTGGAATGCTATTACAATCCCTCAGGGTAAACTTCATCTCCACAAATATCCTCTGAGCATTGCCTCTTGCAATCCAGTTAGTCCGCAGCCAGTTGTTCTGATTAGGTTCCATTACTCTGCACACCTGGTACGTGCGGATGGGAATGTAGTTCTCGTCTACTCCGCTGATCTCTTCCCACTGAAAGGCAACAATACAAGGTGTAACCTTACATGGTATAACAATAAACTGAGGCCGAAAAACCAAAGAAATACATTTTGTATTTTGAAACATTAAAAAAACAAAATTCACACAAGAGCAATTGAAAGGGATCAAAATGCATTGTGGAATATTGTAAATTCTCTTCTGTCCTTGACAAACCAGAGAGTGCTTTAGACTGGACAGGTTGGAGTATTGGAGATGCAAAGTTTACAATCAATGTGTTCTGAATGGTTTCAAAAGTGGGGTCATTACACAAAAGCTTTCAGATAAAAGCTACCTATATCAAACTATCCAACATCATTCATAGCTTCTAACAAATCTCTACCAACATAGAGCTATTTCTACACCCTCACTATGGGATGGCACTGTGCATTTAAAGCAGCATCAGGATGAATCTACATTATGGTAATGGTACCAACAGTCTGATGGCAATGACTGGGATCTGTTACAGATTGGCTTGCTGAGAGCACAGAAGAGGAATTTGGGTGTGGAGCTCAGCATGCCCCATAGGAATTTCCTTGTATTCATTTTAATTGATGGAACATCCTGCAGGACCCACTGCCAAATTGCTGTGCCAAATTCTCAATCTGAGTTTCCAGCATAAAATGCTCTACACCAGGAATGCAAATTCTTAATATGACCCTAAAATGTCACTACCCTGAACATTCATCCACGTTTGTTGGGCGAAGCATCAAGAATTTCCTGTTCATCAGGTCAATCGGCTCTCACTCCCTTTAAGCAAGCTCATCTTATTCACTTCACAACAAACATCTGTGTCAAACAAGAATGGCTGAGTGCTGCTTGAAGTAACCTAATATTGGACCTAGATTATCAGATCTGTACATATACTGCACAATTTGGTTTCTTTTGGAATACCGATTATTGAAGGTGTGCTGCTGTGCAATTTATAAAATGGCTCCACCAGTGGCTAGGTGAATTTATCCAACTAGCAGCTGCTCTATGCAGACCAGGAAGGACCTAAATTGGATCTCCAGTCTATATGCTCAGTTAGCTGATCTTCAGTTTGGCAGCGGCTGAGGTGCTGCAATTGACCTCAGTCCCTCTTGGTTAAGGTAGGGCTAATCATACTGGGTTCCTATCTATACACTCGAAATGCATGTGTGGAGGTCAGATGACAATGGAATTGAGTTTGTCACGTGCCACGCAGTTGAAGTACTTGTCAACACTCGCTGTCAAGCCTTACATACAATTAATGGGCACTTGAGCAAGATACTAAATGAGCAACCAGTGCCAATGGAACTTTACTCCAGCAAGAAGGCGACGAGGCCAGTGGTCATCTATGGCTGTCAGCTGGGTGCCTGAGCAGCACAGAGGAGGGAGTGGGTGGAGGGAGGGGGAAGCTCAAAACTTAGAAATATTTTGGTGCCTGATTAGGTTCTTTGATCTACAGTCTGCCCCAGGACAGCAGTAGAGTCTCTGGTCCATGGGGGTCTGAGGGTTGGCCCTGACACCAGGTTTCTTCGATGGGGCGCTCAATGATTGTGTGATGCAGAAAGTAAGGTGTGATATCAGCTATGCCCCTCACACCTTAGTAAAATGGTAGTTTTGCACCTTGCCCATTGATATTCATGCCCTAAGAATTTCTGGAACAGAGAAGTGGGGGCAGAAACCTGACGGAACAGGGCTCAGACTCTTTTTTTTCTCCTCACTTCACCTGAAGAGCACCTATTACCAGGTGCAGCAAAGAGGAAAGTCCACCCTAATATTTTCAGAAAGGGAGGGGGAGAAAAAAAAACTGGCAGAAAAATTTGGTAAGGAAAAAAGCAGGAAAGGAAATGGAGCATTTGAAGGATATTCTGTATTCTTTCAAACAAAAATCTAATCCTTTTGTCACAGAAACTAGAGAACAGGATAGAGTGCTTTTTTATTTTTAATTTTACAGTATATTAATGTGGACTGAACCCTGGCTAGATGAATCTATCAAGTATAACAGGCTCCAGGTTCATTAACTTCCCTCTAACTGCAGCCTGAAAAAGCTTCATAATTAATTTTTTTCCAGGTGCAAATAGGAAACAAAAAGGCCAAACTACACTTTATTTTTTAATCACGTCCTGAACAATCACATATCCAGGTATTTTCTGATTGAGATCTATGTTGATGAGTGTATGGTTTGCATGTTTACAGAATTCTTCATTAATTTCCACCAATCACACACATAGAAGGGTAGAGCAAGTGCACAAACCATACACTTTCCAACATTGAGCCCTACTGGAAAAAAACGGGTCTTCCAAAATGAGAAGATATGGAACGTTTGTTCTCACAGTTAAGCTTCTGTAGCTCATAGCTATTCCAGGAGAGAAATTAATTTATGAATCACTGCAGATTTAATTTATTCTGTGGACATGCCTAACCTGGATTTCCATTAATTCTATAAGAACATAAGAACATAAAAAATAGGAACAGGAGTAGGCCATACGGCCTCTCGAGCCTGCTCCGCCATTCATTAAGATCATGCTGATCCGATCCTGGATTCAGCTCCACTTCCCTGCCCGCTCCACATAACTCCTTATCCCCTTAACGTTTAAGAAACTGTCTATTTCTGTCTTAAATGTATTCAATGTCCCAGCTTTCACAGCTCTCTGAGGTAGCGAATTCCACAGATTTACAACCCTCAAATTTCTTCTCATCTCTGTTTTAAATGGGCGGCCCCTTATTCTAAGATCGTGCCCTCTAGTTCTAGTCTCCTCTATCAGTGGAAATATCCTCTCTGCATCCACCTTGTCAAGCCCCCTCATAACCTTATACATTTCGATAAGATCACCTCTCATTCTTCTGAATTCCAATGAGTAGAGGCCCAACCTACTCAACCTTTCCTCATAAGTCAACCCCTTATCCCCGGAATCAACCTAGTGAACCTTTTCTGAACTGCCTCCAAAGCAAGTATATCCTTTCGTAAATATGGAAACCAAAACTGCACGCAGTATTCCAGGTGTGGCCTCACCAATACCTTATATAGCTGTAGTAAGACTTCCCTGCTTTTATACTCTATCCCCTTTGCAATAAAGGCCAAGATACCATTGGCCTTCCTGATAATTTGCTGTACCTGCATACTATCCTTTTGTGTTTCATGCCCTATGGTAAAAAGATTTCCTCAGTTCATTTGCACAGGACCTGATTTTATACCCATTGATGTATATCCCAATGCTTGAACCTTATGCTTCCATTTATTTTTAGAGTAACCGCACAGCACAAGTGGCCAATTGAAAAGGTTATTACTTTATAAATATAAAGGCAATCTGCAGAATTCCCTTCACAATGGGTTAATTGTCAATTTTCAGTCAGTTTCATGTATCCAAAAACAACCAGTTGATGATCTGTGCACTTATAAAAGGGACTGACATCTGGTAGAGCAGTTAAATTAAAATGTATGCAACATCATTAATCAGGAAAAATAATTGTTGGAAATAATGATGGCAACTTAAATAGACAACAATGTAATTTGTAGAATATACATATATATATATAATTCAAAACCAAGAAAGTTAATACACAAAAGACCTACCTGGGCAATAATATGCTTAGTTTTTCATATGCTTTGTATTGGTGGGGCAACATATTCTTGCCTGGTAAGCTTTAGTTGTATTTTTACATTCAATATCAAAGATGACACACTCGAATTATTTTATTCATATTCTCCAGCCTATTAGTCACACAGGCTTAAACCACATTTTATCTTTATTTTGCTTCTGCAGGATTCCTGCTTGATGACTTTCTTTTTCATTGAACTGCAGTAATGGAAGGACTTGTTTGTCACTATTATATAGTGACAATTATCTGAATGAGATGTAGGCTCAAATTAAAGGAAGGCTGACAAGTCGAGAACAATGACAGCGCGAAGTAATACCTGTTGGTAGTGAGCAAAGTAACTGCATTAAAGGCTGTCATGTGAACCAGAGCAAGCAGGGAGGAATGTTCTGACTAAAACACAGTCTAAAGAGGCAAGCTCAGACAACAAAGCCACTCAATACAACCACCTTTTGCCAAAATAGAGTCCCTTTTATCTGATTGCCTCGAAGATAAAGTGAAACCTTTCTGAAGAGCTGAGTAACAATCCTTTCTAAATCTCATTTATGAAAAGCCCCCTGTAATGGTGCGGACAACTTCTGGAATGTCTAAAGCATTGATATTCATTTACCTCAGAAAACACCATATTACTGAAGTCCTTCTGCAGATTCCATATCACAAGATTTGCAAGGCTCTCAAAAGAGCCTCTGCTGGATACCTGACTGCAGAGTACACAAGCCATTATGTTATAGTGCTAGGTGAATTAACTCCTTATATGCTGGGTGCATTTGCTCTGATCTCTCAGAAATGCATCTTATGCATCCACTTAGAAATAATCAGAAGTTTGAAATATGATTGTTATGAGAAAAAATGCTGAAAATTGTACGGCTTGGGAATAGCAGGAAGCTTTTGTTCAGGTACAAACATTATGTATGGATTCATGTGGTGCAGTAGGTTGGCACATTATCTTTTCATTTCTGGAACCTGGATTTAAACATAGCCCAGTCTGATTGGATAAAAATTACCTATTTTTTGCCAGCTGTAAACATTCTACATGGCATGAGCTTGGGCGAATTTGAACATGGTTCCTAAGGGACATGGGCACGGAACATAAAAATGCCCGGTTCAAGAAATTGTCTGACAGAAGTTATAAAGATGTCGGGTGTGGTAAGTGAGGAAATTCATGCCGGTGAATAAGTTAACGCATGTTACTTGGCAGTTATTCTATGATTTACCTGGGTTTGGAATGGTTGATGCTGTCATTGGACGAAGAAATAAAAAAGTATTCCATTCCTAGCACTACCATGTCTCATCTTAATGAGCACAAAAATCAAAATCATCAAAGACAATTGAAATATAATGATACAGATTATTAGTACATAGCACTATTTTTTGTTTTAGAACGTTGTGTTTTGTTTTTTGTTGTTGATGCATTATACAAATCATGCTGCATTACAAAACAGCCAATTGCAATCTAATTCACAGCTTTTCCATGATGTTCAACCTTGTGATCTTCTATCTTTGTCGTTTTAAGTTATTAGAAGTGGGGCATCACATATTTGTCTGGATGATTTAACATTTTGGCTTTTTCAGAGAGTATGTGCAAGTTTCAAACACAAAAAAACTCCACACATAGCAAGGCAGCACTCCCTATCTACAGAAATGTGTCAATGCTGGTGATCTGTACATCATGATTTAATCAAAAAAATTATTTTAATATGCTTGAGACTTTAACTCAGGAAGTTATGTTCTTGACCTTGCTGCAAATATCTGCCCAACCTACGACACCAACAAGGTGACATATGCAATGTTGCACTGTGCAAAGAAACTTCCAGTGAGATGAAGGGAAATAAAACATATTTCGAACATCAGATGCTCTCAATTTCTTTGCTATATCCAGACTAATACATTCAAGAAGAATGCCACGCACGATTTTGTGTATCTAGGAATGAAATACAATTGTTAAATTACCTTGCATCAAAAGGATAAACACATAATTGAAATAAAGAGAGAGTATTATTCATACTGACAACAGGTGTTCTCTGCAACTAGCTGTTGTGTTCATTGTCCAATGCGTCATTTATATGGTAATTTGCAAACCACAACATTTTCCATTTCTAGTGCAATCCAATTACCCTATAAACACCACAGATATTTTGTGAGTAAAGCAGATTCTAGCTGACCTGTGATCCAGAACTGGCTATGGGTTTGTCTTGAGGTAAAATTAAATTCTCCCAGATCCACCCATGGGAGGCAGTATAAACAGGGCATTATTCCATCAGAGGAAAAATTTGGGGCAAAGTCTAAACAGCCTGCAGTGATACTCCAGTTACATATTACACACCACTCGTCATTGAAATGCCTATTTGCCTAAAATGTATTTCAAAACTCCAAGTTGTTCTACATATGTTCCTTTGTTATGTATTTAGCCAATATATTAATAAATATATTTGATCATTAAAAAAAACATTTTTTGATTTTTTAGTATTTAATATATCTGATATTGAATATATTTTAATTAATTGGCCAAAAAAACGTCCAGTTCTGGCAAAGTTAGTTACAGCAAAATTTCCCAGAAGCAATTAAAAAATGCTCATTCATTTCTGTCATAATGAATAGTTAGACAACAGGTTATTCTGGGGATAAGAATAATGCCAGTTGTATTGTGTGTGTGTGTGTGTGTGTGTGCGTATTGGAAATCAATTGATTGCTATTTATTAAATTTCCATTTGTCCCTCAACTATATAAGTCTTGGAGTGTGTGATTTATGTCTGGCTCTTCTATGTTACCCGACGTAATATAACATTCTCTTTTAGATTAATTCCAATTACTTTGAGCAGTTGATCTTCTCGCCAATTGAGGCGGGGCTATAGACACAAAGGGGCACTGTAATGAATTACTTCGAAGTCCTCTTGAAATTCAGAGCCAACGGCAGGAATACATAAATAGCCATTGGCGGAATATATGTCATTTGAAAAGAGTTTGAAGACGTGAAGGCTTACCCCATCAGGAGGAGACGAGATCCACTCCAGCTCTGTCTGCTGTGCTTTGGAATCCAGCAAAACAACTGCCAGAGAGAACAAAAATCAAACGAAAAGATTGAAACTGCAGTTACCTACTTACATAAACACAATACAGGTTTATTTTGGATCAACTTGTAAAAGAATGTCTTCCGTTTGATATACACCCAGAGCCTATAAAAAAGAACAATATTTACCGAAGCGATGCGCAGTCCACCAACTAAAGTTATTTTAGTTTCAACAAGGACAGTTTAAACGATTATTTCCAAAATTGGTAGCATTTGATTTCAAAATTGAATCTATAAAAGCTGCATTCTGTGCGTGTTTAAAACGGTTTGTTTGCATATCAGAAAGAACCGTTCTGATCCCCGTTCAGCCTACCATTAATCGCGAATTTTAAAAATGAGCACTCAAATGAACTAAAGATGTAAATTCGTGGCGTCTGCTCTCCAGACAGCGAACTGTCCCACATTGCGGTGCCTGGCTGTCTGATCCCGAGAGAAGACAAATTTATCATCACCGCTACAGTGTGCGTCTTTGGCCGTCCGGATTTATTTACAGCAAGAGGTGGGAGATGTCACAGCCAATGGTTTCAAGCGAGACTGCCCGCTGGCTAAACTTTTCTCTCATTGACGAGAATTCACTCTCAATTCTGCTTCTGGGAACGGGGCAGTTCAGATCCAAGTGGGATCTGATTCTGGCGCCTGCCACCAAAACCAGTTGTCCGAGCCTCTAGCACGGGCATTCTCCACTGAAATACACTTTACATACCGCACGGCACAAGGCATTTTAAACTGTCTCCGAACGAACTTTTAAAAATAACGATCGCCTTTTCGTTTACTTCTTTCAATGTCACTTTAAATTGTCGTTAAAATCGGAAATCGAAATAGTTGATGTTGTTAAAGTGGCTGAAAAGTTCGGATGTCTGAGGACAAGTTGTCAGGTTAGTCCTGAGGTGATTTTCCTTATAGCTGAGCTCGGCTTTATTCCGGCATCTCACACTAAATACAAATCAATACCAGTTCAGGGCGACTGATTTCCCCTTTCTAATAATTTTGACCCTGTCTCTCTCTTTCTCTCCCTCTCTCTTGAAGAAAGCTATATTGACTTCGATTTACATGGTGCCTCTGTGTGTCTGATCGGTGCAGAGGTGACCAGAGTTGGTTTCGAATGAATGGAGAAATGAACGAGCTTCTCTCTCCGTCGGGAGGGGATGGCGCTTGGAGAAGCTGTTTGCCGATCGCTGTATCGCCAGTCAGGGGAGGGCTGGCCGAGAGGTCTGTGGTTTCAGGTGTAAGACAGTGCGGGGAGAAGCTGCTGACCGCCTCCAAGCGACAGGTAACCGGTACAGTCCCGCTCACACAGCCACACCGCGCCGGACCAAACAAACTACACATTCCCATTCAAAATAGGAAATTACTTTTATTTTACACAAATTGTATTTGTTTTTTTTCTCGAAAGGTTTTACTTTATGCATACATATGCGGGCACAGCACATCTTTCCCGGCAGAGCAATGAATATGTAAATATTTAACGTTATTGATAACTTTGGCAACAAGCCCTTTCAGAGACGGCCAAGGCGATCTAGCCGGGCTACCTCGGGCTGTTTTCGGATTATCTTTATACAGCAAACATTTCATTCAAATTTGTGCACAATGGTTGGGGTTTCGCGGTTTTTAAAATATATTTATACTTATTAATGCCTTGAGCACAGAAGCGCCGGGCCACTCGAGATGGATCCTGTCTATTATTTCGCGGCGCCGCTCTGGTCCCAGTGCGAACTTTACACAAGTTTAGTCTCTATAAACATTCCCAATATTTGATCTCTTTGACTGAGCTTTCGGTGACTGCCAGACTGCAGCACTTTTGCGTCCTGGTGACGGGGGATGTGAGAAAGGGCAGTGAGAAGGATCTGTGAGGAGAAGGCACACATGAGGAGGGACAGGGGCTGTGTGACTGAACGCAGCTTTCTCACATACAGCGCTGCCAGATTATTATCGGGTATTTTTTAAATGTAAAAATACGTTCTCTCCGTCCCCGGCCCACTTCCTCGACAGTGTCAACCGCCCTGCTCCCATTGCGCGGCACGTTTGCGAAAGTCCCGGGAACGGCGCGGCCGCTGTGTGAACGGACACCGCCGCCCCTCACATCTGCAGCGCGGGCGGGCTGTGTAACCCAGGACCTTCACAAACTTTCCCTACAACTCGCAGCGTTCGCCAGCGGAAACTCTTTCACCCAACTGCGCTCGCATTTCCGCAGCTAGTGCCGACACTCCGGGAAAACTGTGCAGATTGGGCCCGGACCGTTCAGTATGTGCACCTCTGCGGCGGATTCCGCCGCTCGGGGCAGCGCCACAAACTCGGGCCCGCCACCGTGTCCCGCAGTCCGGGAGCGCTGTGTGCCAAGCTGGCTATCCGCGGGACACAGCCTGACACATCGCCCACTGCAGCCACTGCAACCGGCACACTTCCAGATTAAAAATGAATGAATAATAGTGGGCCGGCCGTCTGTCCTCAGATGCAGATGCCTTCATCCGCTTTGCACAGTAAGACTGAGGTCGATCTATTTTAATGCCATTTATGTTCCCTTCGTCATTTACCAAGTGAGACAAATTCTGTAGTCAAATCTGAAAGTGTGCAGTGTCTCTAATTTCTGAAAGGTGTCTGTGTGCAACATATAAGCCCCACTGCCGGGGGATGCTCCGGCTGCCTTTACTGGGAAGGGAATAGCTGGAGCCGGGAGTTTGAGGGGAGCAGGGCGGCGGGAGCTTTCCACTTGT
The DNA here is from genome assembly GCF_044704955.1 of Pristiophorus japonicus. Classification (NCBI taxonomy): domain Eukaryota; kingdom Metazoa; phylum Chordata; class Chondrichthyes; family Pristiophoridae; genus Pristiophorus; species Pristiophorus japonicus. Next base: position 144,300,333 of record NC_091983.1, read on the forward strand.
GCTGTCCCGTCCCAAAGTAGCGGACCGCTCACGCAAGCAGCATCTTGAAGAAAGGGGGAGGAGGACTTTTCTTCTGTTTCTTACCTTCTCTTGCAGCCTGCGTCAGATGTGTGAGGATGGTGCTGAGTACAGAAATGCAGCAGCAGATAATCCAGAGAGCGTGCCTGAGCTTGGAGCTCATGGTGTAACCGGTGGCTTGTATGTTTTTTTTTTGGAGAGGGCAGCTATGTTTTTTGTGTTGTTGTTGCAGCAAAGTCGCCGTGCCTCGACGCTTTAGGTCCCAGGCTCTGCCAGCAAGCTTGGGTTCCACACACTCTAATAGCGCCCAGTGCTGGCTGTGGGCGGAGAGCTGGGCAGCCACCACGTCGATCAGCCGGCCCCAGCGTTGAGTGACAGTCGCCTCATCCACACACCGACCGCAGCTTGGGCCCCAACCGGCCGAACCGAGCACGGAGCCCACCAATCCGAGTGCGGCAAGTGAGGCGCTTCTTTTCCCCAATAGGACCAACCCGAGACACTAACACGCGTGGTGGCGAAAGAACTGAGATGGGATTTTTTTGGTTGTTGCAAAAATCCAGGACCTAAAACACATGCAAGGGCAGTTGTATGCGAGAGTCCGCTGAAGGAATCGGGGCCGGGAAAGGCACAGGCACCTGTGAAAGGGTCACTCCAACAAAGGAGAGAGATACATAGTTACACGGGTTTAAAAAGTAACCCCAGGGAGTGAACAGAAAGAACTGACGCGGGCAAAGATATAAGCCAGATACACTAGTGAGTCAATCCAGGGAGTGTGTCGAAAGAATGAGGGTAGGGAGAGATATGAAACAGTTCCACTAGTGAAAGAGTCTAACCACTGAGTGCAGTAAGAACTGGGGCAGGGAGAGATGCTGAATAGTTACACTGGTGAAGTGCACACACTTCCTGCAGTGTGTAAGGAGGATGAATGGACTGGACAAGGATTGCATTTCTTTTTTAGTTCTCCATTTCTGAAAACAAGCAGTCATGCTGGGCTACAGTTCCTCAGGCAAATGCCCCTCTCCGCACCTCAATCTTCATTGCGAACACAGACAGTGCATCTTGGAGCAGGGGTCACTGGATAGCAATCAGGTGTTGCATACTCTAAATTTCCCCTCCCAACCGAAACTCGGGGATTCTGAGATCAACTCCAACAACCCTGGAGGAGATCACAGACCAGGAATTAAACCGTGAGCCCTCTACAAGCAGTGTACTTACCCACTAACAATCAGGGGAGCCCGGCAGTTACACTTCTGAGGTGAGGTCACTACAGTTATCAATTCTTCAGTATTCCTTTGACTGTTTCTATTATATTTACTAGTAGTGCAGATCACAAATTTTACTTTTCTGTTCTCTTCATGTTCAATGACAAATGCAGAAGAATAAGATCTTTGCAACTTTAATCTTTCTCAACCAAAGCATTGGTTAATTCCCATTTAAAATAACAGCTTTCTGAAAATTAAAAAAAAAGAAAATGCTGGCAACACTCAGCAGGTCAGGCAGCATTTGTGGAGCGAGAAACAGTGTTAACGTTTCAGTTCAATGATCTTTTGTCAGATCCCACAGATGCTGCCTGACCAGCTGAGTATTTTCAGCATTTTCTGTTTTTATTTCAGATTTCCAGCATTCGCTTTCTGAAAATGTTGGATGGAGAAAGTGCTCCTTTTATAAATTATACCCTCTTCATCTGGATCCAGTTCAAATCTTTGACAGGCTGCCTCTCCACCTGATCAGAACTTAAAATGGAAGGATTCAGTCACACAGGTGACCAGGGTAGAGGGCAGTATATCCCCTTCAGTGGCATTTCTATAAAAGCCCAACAGATACATTATAGAAAAGCAAAATACCGGAGATGCTGGATTCTGAAATAAAACAGAAAATGCTGGAACTCTCCGGGTCAGGCAACATCTGTGGAGAGAAATAGAGTTAACTTTTCAGGTCGATGACCCTTCTTCAGAACTGGCAAAAGTTCGAAATGTAACAGATTCTTAAGGAAGGGCTGCTGAAAGGGGGTGGGGAGGAAAGAACAAAAGAAAGGTCTGTGATAAGGTGGAAGGCAGGAGAGATTTGAGAGACAAAAGGAATGATGGGCCAAATTGAGATGGTAATGGCACAAGTTAGGAAACAAAAGATGAGTCTAGATAGGGTGTGAATGGTGGAATAATTACTAGCTGCCATGGGAAAGAGAGAGAAAAGAAAATGAAATAAAAATGGTGGGGGGCTGTTTGTATAAAAAAAAGAGAGGAAAGGGAACAAAATATGGGCAGGGGTTATGCTCTGAAATTGTTGAGCTCGATGTTGAGTCCAGAAGGCTATAAAGTGCCTAAGCAAAAGATGAGGCGCTGTTCCTCGAGCTTGCATTGAGCTTCATTGGAACAGTGTAGGAGGCCAAGGACGGAGAGGTCACAGTGGAAGTGGAGTGGAGGATTAAAGTGGCAGGTGACAGGAAGCTCGGGGTCACGCTTATGGACTGAACAGAGGTATTCCGCAAAGCCGTCACCCAATCTGCATTTCATCTCCCCAATGTAGAGGAGACCACATCGTGAGCAGCAAATACAGTATACTAAATTGAAAGAAGTACAAGTAAATCGCTGTTTCACCTGGAAGGAGTGTTTGGGGCCCTGGACAGTAGGAAGGGCGGAGGTAAAAGGCAGCTATTACATCTCCTGCGCTTGCACGGGAAGGTGCCGTGGGAAGGGGAGGGGGTGCTGTGGGGGACTGCGGAATGGACCAGGGTGTCGCCGAGGGAGCGGTCCCTTCGGAATGCTGAGAGAGGAGGGGAGGAGAAGATGTGATTGGTGGTGGGATCACGCTGGAGGTGGCGGAAATGACAGAGGATGATCCGTTGAACGTGGAAGCTGGTGGAGTGAAAGGTGAGGACAAGGGGAACCCTGTCGTGGTTCTGAGAAGCAGGGGAAGGGATGAGAGCAGAAGTGCGTGAAATAGAACAGACACGGTTGAGGGCTATGTTAACCATGACGGAGGGGAATGCTCGGTTGAGGAAAAAGGAAGTCATATCAGAAGCACTAGTGCGAAAGATGGCATTGTCAGAATAGATGTGGCAGAGATTGAGAAACTGGGAGAATGGAAAGGAGTCCTTACAGGATGTGGGGTGGGAGGATCTGTAGTCCAGGTAGCTGTGGGAGTCAGTGGGTTTATAGTGCATGTTTGTCAATAATCTATCTCTAGAAATGGAGAGAGAGAAGTCGAGGAACAGAAGGGAAGAGTCGAAGATGGACCATGTGAAGGTGAAGGAAGGGTAGAAATTGGATGCAAAGTGAATGAAATTTTCTAGTTCAGGGCGAGAGCAGAAAACGGCACCAATACCGTTACAGGCACCAATACAGTCATCAATGTGCTGGAAAAAGAGGTGAGGGAGGGGACCCGAGTAGGACTGGAACAAAGAATGTTCCGTGTATCCCACGAAAAGGCAGGTATAGCTAGGACCCATGCGGGTTCCCATAGCAACACCTTTAATTTGGAGAAAGTGAGTGGACGTAAAGGAGAAGTTGTTCAATGTGAGAACAAGTTCAGCCAGGCGGAAGAGGTTTGTGTGGATGGGGACTGGTTGGGCCTCTGCTCGAGGAAGAAGCGGAGCGCCCTCAGGCCGTCCTGGTGGGGGATGGAAGTGTAGAGGAATTGGACGTCCATGGCGAAAGGTAGATGGTTGGGGCCGGGAAACAGGCTGTGGAGGGAAGATCTCCAGAGGAGATGAGGTCAGTGATGGCCTGGGAAATGATCCCTCCACAGCCACCAACCTTAGAGTTCCCCAATCCCACATAGCCTGCTTCTACCTGCTTCCCAAAATTCACAAACAGGACTGCCCTGGTAGACCCATTGTTTAGAAACATAGAAATATATGTTCTTGCCTCACGGAACTTATTTCTTCCTTTCTTGGCTATATTTTTTCTCCTTTGGTTTAGGCACTTTACAGCGTTCTGGCCCTAACATCGAGTTCCACAACTCCGGTCCATAACCTCTGCCCATATTTTGTTCCCTTTCCTCCCTGTTATTTTACAACCTCACTAGCCCCCCTTTTTTAAAAATATTTTTTAATTTAAATGTATTTTTTCTCTCTAATTCCCATGGCAGCTGGTAATTAGTCCGCCATTCACATCCTATCAAGACTCATCTTTTGTTTCCTAACTTGTACCATTACCATTTCAATTTGACCCATCAACCCTTTTGTCTCTCAAATCTCTCCTGCCTTCCACCCTATCAGAGACCTTCCCTCAGACATTATAGAAACTGTTTTGAAGATTTTTGAAGCACAGTAAGCACATTTTCTATTGTACATTCGATGAAATAGTTTATTTATAAATGGTACAGTACATTTTTTGCCTGGAACAGTTTTATTTTACATAATCTCCAGACTGGATTTTAAAACCACCAATAAAAATTTGAGAGATTTTTGCTGCGGTTTCTCTTTTTTTACTTCCTCCAAATTACCCACAGGATTTCTAGTCCTGTCATGAAAGGACTCAAGCTGGGGTCTGATTCCACAAATGAAAGTAACCCTCACCCAAGTGACCATTCCTCATCTGTGAGCCGAGACAGCAAATGCTGATGGATTGTTGAAACATGGGGACATCAAGAACAGATCTTGATCCAGTTTTTGGACGAAGTCTACAATACAAACTTTTCAGCAAAGGTTTGCAAGCAATTGGGACACTGCCCCAATTTCCAACTCCATGGCCATGATCTTTCCTACCGGGTCGGGAACAAGGTTTCAGGCATGACTTGGAACCCCGCTCCTTGATTTTACCTTGATGGGACTTGTTAAGCCCGCCCTGTGAAGTTCCCGGCCTATTAAAAGGAAGTGGGTCCGATGACATCATTTTATGATGTGTCATCAGCTGGTTTCCTTCAAGGGACCACGCCCACATTCATTTTGACAGTTGTTCTATCAGTGTTCTGCAGCATGCAGGTGCTGCAAACATTGACAAACACTGCACAAAAGTGCACGGCTACTCCCAGGCTCTCCATGACTTCCTCCATATGCTTATGGAGGGAGTCGCAACACACAATGAGGTTCTCTTCTCTTCCAATGGGCAGAAGAGACCTCCCTCGGACACCAACACAGCCTGGTTGTACATTGTACAAGAAGGCACAAGCAGGGATGTCATCAGGAGCACTTGGCTGCAGTGGTGCAAACCTTTCAATGATCTCAGTCGATCACAAAACGTTACTGCAAAGCCACACTCAACCTCATCCTGCTGTGCCACTCATCACATCCCCATCACTCTGCCTTCCCTACCCTACTCCTGCACATCCTTACATCAACTTATCTTGCACCACCACTGATCCCTCTATCTATATTATCACATCCCCATCTCACTAGCCACCCCTCACAACTAACAACACACAAGGGTAGGCACTGGGGTCTTCTACACAATGTTCCTGTAGAGTTTCTGCTAATGTGTTGTCAAAAATTGAAATCTGCATTTTGATCCCTTTGTGTTCTTGGACAGATTTGTGTGCAACTTTGGAAGTGGCTTAGTAAGTTGCAGTGAATGGGGAGACATAAGGGTACCCCCCACAATGGTGATGAGTGTGAAAGGAATGGCTTGAGCATTGCAGGGATACTTTATGGTGTTGGTGTGGGGTGGTGCCAACCTGGTGCATTATGTGACAGCCAGGGTGTACAACATTAAATGAAATAAATCTGACCATGGTGAGCTCATCCCTGGCCACCCGGCAGCAATGTGGTCAGGTACTGATGCCCTGTGTCCTGAGCAGTATCAGGTGATTGTGGAGAAGGTTGGTGTTGTTGTTGACGATGTTGGTATGCCTGATGATGTTGGTGTTGAGGCTGATTGTGGTGGGATTCTAAGGACCAAGATGAGATTTTCTCAAGGGCACCGATGTTGCTGGAATAAAAGGCAGCTGAAGTTGAGATGACAGAAGCAATCTGTCAGTGGTTAGATAGATTGTTCCAAGGAGGTGACAGTCAATAAAGTATATACTTCAAATGCTTCCAACCTTCCTAAAGCTGAAAAATGTATTCCAAATCCTGAAGGGGCCAGCTTCTAACACTGGAAAGTGAACGGCTGTGAAATGGTAGCTTTTATACTGCTTTTGCAGCTGTCCCCTATTCAAAGCAATGGAGAATCACTGAAAACCCAAGGTTCTTACCTGATAGGATCCCCCAGCGATGGGAATTTCCTGAAAATGTTGGAAAATGGTTAGTAGCTGGTAAAATGTTACTTGAATACCTTTAAACAGCTTCTTAAGTATTTCAATTGCCTCAAGTATTTCAATACCCTGACCCGCCGGGTCTGCAAAGTGCAGAAACTTACAAGGTGGCGGGTTCACACTGGGACACTTCCCTGCTATCAATCTTTTAGATTTTGACAGCGGACCCGCCCTCAGAGCAGCGGCAAAATCCCAGCCCATAGCTTAGCTCAAGAATGAGAAACTAAGAACCGGGCCGGGAAAACTTCGAGGAATGCCTGGGGGGTGGGGGGGGGGGGGGGAAGAGAGAGAGACCGAAAGAAAACCATTAAAAACATTCCCAAAACATTGCCCACACCAACACAACACAAATTGCTAAAAAAATTAAAAGAAAAAAAATCACACTTACCTTAGGAGTCCATTACTCAGCTCTTTGCCAACAGGATAGTAGGACCGCCCTGATTTCCCAGGCGGTCATTTTGGGACACACTTCTGGGCGGTCGGGTCGGGCAGGAGCTCAAACTCGCACCGGTGTCACAACCAGGGGCATTGCACACCAGCACAGCTCTTCCGGGCGGTGCTGCTCTGCGCTGCCACAAAACTGGATCGAGGATTGCTGCGGGGTGCCAAAAACCTCACTGCTGCCATTGCCGCTGCTCCGGGGCAAAACCCAGAGCACAGAAGACCGGAAAATCCAGCCCATCGAGGTTAAGTAAAACAGAAAAACGAGGCTTATGGTAAATGTTAGGTTCATTATATAGTGGAGAAATAAGCTGAATTAAGAAAGTAAAGAGGAGAACTGGAAAAGGAAATAGGAGGAGCAAAGATAGTGTATCAGAATAGATTAATTGGTACCATAAAAGGGAATCTAAAAGTCTTTTATATATAAATAGTAAAAGGTAGTCAATGGCAGGGTGGGGCCGACTAGGGACCAAAAAGGTGATCTTGTGGAGACAGAGGCCATGGCTGAGGTACTGAATGCGTATTTTGCATCTGTCTTCACTAAAGAGGATGCTGCCAATGTCACAGTAAAGGAGGAGATAGTAGAGAAATTGGATAGAAGAAAAACAGATGAAGAGGAGGTATTTAAAAGTTTAGTAACGCTCAAAGTAGAAAAGTCACCCAGTCCAGATGGTTGCTGAGGGGAGTAAAGGTAGACATTAAATCTTCCAATCTTCCTCAGATATGGGAGCAGTGCCAGCCGACTAGAGGATTGAAAATGTTACAGCCCTGTTCAAAAAGGGGGAGAGAGATAAATCCAGTAGCTATAGGCCAGTCAGCCTAACATTGGTGTTAGGAAAACTTTTCGAGAAATAATTTGAGATAAAATTAATTACCATTTGGAAAAATATGGGTTAATAAATAACAACCAGCATGGATTTGTTAACGGCAAATCTTTTTTGATGAAGTAACAGAGAAGGTTGATGTCAGTAGTGCAGTTGATGTTGTATATATGGACTTTAATAAGGCGATAGATAAAGTACCACATAATAGATTTGTTAGGAAAACTGAAGCCCATGGTATTAAAGGGATAGTGGCAATATGGATGCAAAATTGTCTGAGGGATAGGAAACAGACAGTAGTGGTGAACGGTTGTTTTTCAGACTGGAGGAAAATATACAGTGGTGTTCCCCAGGGTATTAGGACCACTGTTCTTATTGATATATGTTAATGACTTGAGTATACAGGGTATAATTTCAAAGTTTGCAGATGATACAAAACTCAGAAATATAGTATACAGTGAGCAGGATAGTAACAGACTTCAGGAGGACATGTACAGACTGGTGAAATGGGCAGATACGTGGCAGATGCAATTTAGTGCAGAGAAGTGTGAAGTGATACATTTTGATAGGAAAGGCAATATAAACCAAATGGTACAATTTTAAAGGGGCTGCAGGAACAGAGATGCCTGGTGGTGTACTTTTACAAATCTTTGAAGATGGCAGGACAAGTTGAGAAGGCAACAAAAAAAAAAGCATACAGGTGCCATGGTTTTATAAACGGAGGCGTTCGGGCTAGAATTTCGGTTTTCAGCGAAAACAGTAGTTTTACATCAAAATTACCGGCCCTTAAATTCTGGTCGAGCTCTTCCCGTGGGCAGATGACAGAAAAAGAGAAAAAAGATGCACACTTACCTGTTGCTGCTGCGTCCATTGGAACTTCCGAGCCTGAGGCCTCTGGTGACTGCGCGTCGCAGCGCGTGTACGTGGAGACGTTCGCAGGCCGGGAGCTGGAGACAGCAGCCGATCAGGTTAGTATAGATTCTCATTCATAGTAACAGGAGTTCCGTAAGTCCGGAACTCCTATTGCTATGAATGAGAAACCCCCCCAAAACACACAAAACACAATAAAAAAATAGAAAATAAACTACATATTTAACATTCATTTAAATTAAAGTTGTTAATAAAAATAAATATTTTCCCAACTTTTTAAAAGTTTTTTAATTAAGCCTTAAAATAAACTTACCTTGGTGGGGAGGGTTTTTGAACAATAAGATGTGTTTTTATGACTTTATTTTAAAATAAAGTTATATTTTAAACACATTATTTTTAAACACTTGTACTTGTAAAAGTAGGCTATATGCCTGCTTTTTCAGGCGCAAGACAAGATATTCGTAAATATCGGAAATCTTGCCCTGCAAGTGTCCTCGCTCCCGAGATAAGGAGGATCTGTCAAGCCAGAAACCAGAAACTTGACAGATCGGAAAAGCCGGTTTTCATCACATGCGCATTGCACGCTGAAAACCAGCTTTTCCGATGCCATCCCGGGTCCGTAGAAACTTCGTATGGACCTGGGACTTCGGAATTTCAGGGCCACTGTTTTCTCTGCACTATCGTTTTTAGGCTCACTTTTCGGCCTTTAATTCGGTAAAAATCAGCGGTGCACGAGAATTTGCGGCGCAAACCGCGAATTTCAGCAACTTTAATCCAGGGCTGATAGCGCTGTGAGAAAGGCCTTGGGTGGGGGAGAAAAACAACAACAAAAAATGCAAAAAAACATTCACAAAACCCTTACCTACCAAATCACTGAAAAATAATTAAAAAATAAAAACTTTAACTTACCTTTTTTGCTGGTCTTCATACTATTGCTGGCAGGCCTGCACCGCAGGTTTTACCTTGTCGGTAGTCTGAGCGCAGAATACGGGTCCCGAGAGAGCCAAAAATCGATCGCAAACACTATTTGCGTTGTTACATGTCAGCGCTCCTCTCCCTGGCAGTACGTGGAAGCGCCGCCGCAAAAAGGTACCCCGAAGATCCCGCCGACCGGGTTTTTGCCATGGATGGTCACAATGTCGGCGAAATTCTAGCCCAATGAATACAAAAGCAAGCTCATTATGCTTAACTTTGATAGATCACTGGTGAGGCTCCAGCTGGTGTATTATATCCAATTCTGGGCACCACACTTTAGGAATGATATCAAGGCTTTAGAGAGGGTGCAGAGGAGATTTACGAGAATGATACTAAGGATGCGGAACCTCAGTTACATGGAGAGACTAGAGAAGCTGTGGTTGTTCTCCTTAAAGCAGAGAAGTTTAAGGGGAGATTCAATAGGGGTGTTCAAAATTGTAAAGGGCTTTGATAGGACAAATAAGGAGAAACTGTTTCCTGTGTCTGTAACCAGAAGGCACACTTTAAGGTAATTAGCAAAAGAGCCAGAGGTGAAATGAGGAATTATTTTTTTACACAGCGAGTTGTTGTGATTTGGAATGCACTGCCTGAAAGGGTGGTGGAAGAAAATTCAATAATAACTTTCAAAGGGGAATTGGATCAATATTTGAAGGGGACAAAAATTGCAGGGCTATTGGGAAAGGGCAGGAAAGTGGGACTAATTGAATAGAGCCAGCACAGGCAGGATGGCCGTATGGCCTCCTTCTGTGCTGTATCATTCTATGCTCCGATCATTTCTAGATCAAAAATCTATCCTGGAACATTATTGTGCTGTATGGCTCAGTGACTCATCACATGTTGTGCTTGCTCACTCCCCCATAGTTTCTTTCAAATATAGCTGGGAACTTTAAGGAGCACTGCTGACATTTGTTTCATTTTGGAATCCAATTATACATGAAATAGTATTCGTCAAGAATTAGTAATAACCTTAAAGACTGTAATATGTGCATTTCACATTTCATGTATAATATGTCTTGTGACATTCCTGACATGTCCATGAAGTTGACACTACCCTAGCCACAAGTTTCAGACCTTCCAAATATTTTCTGTCTCAATCTCATGTACATAATGCATCAACAAGCAAGGAGAATTGAAGTGCAGAAAAAGTTAAACTGACATTTCTAGGAATTTAAAGTTTAAATTAAGATATCTAGAAATTACATAATTAAGCAATATTGAGTAATGTTTGGCTAGAAGTTTCATTTTTTATATGTGTATGTCAAGTTTGATCAGATACATCAAAATGTTAATTGACAATTGGGGTTTTTCAGTATTGATTGTTAGGCTTTAGGGAGAAATAGCATAATTAATGGGTGTGCATAAAAATGGGACGATTACTAAGGGCACACATTACCCAATGCCTATCACTTTAGGGGACTGCCGGACATGGCAGGACCAAGCAGCCAATGGAATGATGAGTAGAAAGATACTACAGTTCAGGCTGACTAGGATTAGGTATTCTTTTCTGGTTATCAGTTAGAATGCAAAGTAGTTTGAAATGCTTTACTTGGAAAGGGTTCATTTGATGTCCCCACATCCTGAGGAATAATTCTCATTCAGACTGGATGAAGATTATTATGGGTTTGATATTTTTTGAAAACTCCACATTCTCACCAAAACAACATTTTTGATCATCGAAGCACCTCTTTTGTCTTAATCCACGGTTGATTGAACCCGACTTCAAATTCTTTAATGTTCCTCTTGCTCTTATACCTTTTGACTGAGCCACTCCTTATTTTCAGACTTCACCTTTTGCATCCGTTCTATCTTGTATTGTATTTAAATGGAGCTTTTCCTATTTAAATTTTGTATTTTAATTTAACTTAAATTTGTGTGCCACCTAAACAATTTTTAATACTTATCTATGTGCAATGTTGATACTAAAAATGACTAAAAAGATAATGACTGATTCTTGTCTCACTAGACAGTAATGTAATGTGATCCCATTAAATCCCATCCCACACGCCGCATCCCATCCTGAATTCAACCATTACATCTCTATCCCACCCACTCACGCATCAGCAGATATGGGTGTTAAGTTAACCCCTTCTAAAGCCACACAAGAGCATCCGTGTAGCCTAGAAATGACTGTGTGATATTAGTATATCAACATTTAATGTATTCGTATGAAATTCCTTCTTCCTTTAATGTTGACACATTAAAATAAATGGAATGTAATATGAACAGGTTCGGAGTCTACATGGCAATATTACATGGTAATTCCGAGGTTTGTTTTTGAGTTGTACGGACTTCACCATTTATGCCACATGTGTGTTTATGTTCAAAACCCAAGAAAAGGTTTACAATGAAAATCTGTTGCAGATCTGTTTCTGTAAATGCTCCCTTTACTTCCTTATGAATAGATTGTCTGTCTATTAACTATGTGACATAGGTTTTTAAAAATGATTCTTCATTGATGTCTACTAAATAAGCTTTTTGTTTCCACAAGTGTTGCAATATCATGATTCAGTTACAATAAACTTCGATAATAAAAATAAAAATAAAAATCTTGTTACTCAGATCATGATGATGTAATCTATTTTATCTCAGGCAGACTATTCGAAGATTATTCGAAGTCCGATGACGGTAATTATAGAGGACTTTCCCTGCTGTCTGCTACAGGGAAAATGATCGCAAGAATTCTCCTCAATCGTCTTCTCCCAGTAGCTGAAGAGCTCCTCTCAGAGTCGCTATGCAGATTCCGCCCACTAAGAGGCACAACGGAGATGATTTTTACCGCGCGACACATTCAAGAAAAAAGTAGGGAGCAGCATCAACCTTTGTACATGGCCTTTTCTGACATAAAAGCCTTCGACTCTGTCAACCGAGAGGGATTATGGAGTGTCCTTCTCAAATTTGGCTGTCCTCAAAAATTTGTCACTATCCTCTGCTGCTTCACGATGACATGCAAGCCGTGATCCTTACCACTGGCTCCACCACAGACCCAAGACAAGTGCAGACCGGGGTCAAGCAAGTCTATGTCATTGCATCAACACTCTTCTCAATCTTTCTCGCTGCAATACGTCATCTCACCTTTAACAAGCTCCCTGCTGGAGTGAATCTAATCTGCAGGACGAAAAGGAAATTGTTCAATCTCAGTCACCTCCAGTCGAGAACCAAGGTTGTTCCAACCTCAAAGCGCTGGAGAAGCACTACCAACACTGCCTCCGCAGAATCCTGCAAATCCATTGGCAGAATAGGCACACCAACATCAGTGTCCTCTCTCAGGCCAACATCCTCAGCATCGAGGCATTGATCACACTCAATCAGCTCCGATGGATGGGCCACATTGTCTGCATGCCTGATACAAGACTCCCGAAACAAGCACTCTACTCCGAGCTCCATCATAGCAATCAAGTCCCAGGAGGGCACAGTAAAAACAGGACTTATATAAATGCAAGTTCATTCTTTGGAAAATATATTTTTATTTTTATTTATTTTTATGTAATTATGATCTGATGAGCATGAAAATCTGTTTTTTTTGGTAGTTAAAAATTTAATGAGTATTATAAAAATGTTATTGTTTTCTGCAAGGACCGTTCTTTCAAACATTTATATTAGCCTTCTTCTTCAGAATAGAGTTATATTTATATTAATTTGTGAAATGTACATATAGTTTACACAAGTAACTATTTCTCTTTGCCATAGTAATCTTTCAAGACAAACTTCACCCTGTATTCTACCACTGCACTCATCAGTGAAAAAACTTTTAAAAAATGCCATTGCAATTTTGTTTCAGTGACTGAAGGTGGATAAAGAGCTTCAGTTCTGACTGCAGTTCTGTCAGGCTAAATAAAACACACTATACCTATAGATAGTAGGGCCTAAATATTAGCATATCTGCCAACTTTTGATGTCCTCTAGGGAGCTTCAACCTGAGGCGGAATTGGTGGGGTCTGCTGAATTTCTCACCATTCCACATTACTACAGAAGCCTGGTCCCCATCAGAAATAATTGATGATGGAAAACTTCATAGTACAGCACATGCAAAATAGGTTTCATCAATGAGAGTTCCCTTTTGCCAGTTAAGAGATATCTTTAGACTACCATCCTCTTTTAGAGGACAACTGTACATCACATATATTATATGGTAACTATTCTACTCAACCACACTTGATTTCCTCCACATACTAAATCCTTGAAAGAAAAATGAATAGAATATGCAATGATGCTTCTATAATGATGCAGCATAGTTCTTTTTATCAAATATTCTGTATCATAGTCAGCTCATTACTGTTGTGTTCCCAAGCACCAATTTCCTATTCACTTTTGTAGAACACAATCTGTTTGAGGTTATAATGGTCTGTTTAATGCCGTGCATTTTATCGAAGCTAAAACCTGTCAAGTTGCCACAGCTAACATGAATTTAACGGAAACCTCCAATGATTATGTGAAGATATCAGAATGAATGCTATTCAATAATCAACGTTATAATGGATCAGAAATTTTAAAATGATAGAAAAAAAGATAACTACATGTAATAGTGAAAAGGTATGGCTGCAGCTTAAAAAATATATTTCCAATGAGATTGTTGTTGTGAATTAGTTTATTTTAATAGATGTTTGGGAAGTGGGACTAGAGAGACACAATAATGGTTTTAAGAGGCAGTGAGTTTGTATACAGAGGAGAGCTTTTGTCATTAATAAAGTCAAATATTAATTAATCTCAAATTGCCATTTACTGAATAGAATAAAAGATTCTTTGCAAGGCTGGGAAAAGATGCATTTTGCATTTAATATATTGATAGAATTTAATTTTACAGGATGGCAGATAATATTCACTTCACTCATTCACTCAGAGAGTTGTGAACCTGTGGAATTCTCTACCACCGAAAGTTGTTGAGGCCAGTTCGTTAGATATATTCAAAAGGGAGTTAGATATGGCCCTTACGGCTAAAGGGATCAAGGGGTATGCAGAGAAAGCAGGAATGGGGTACTGAAGTTGCATGATCAGCCATGATCTTATTGAATGTTGGTGCAGGCTCGAAGGGCGGAATGGCCTACTCCTGCACCTATTTTCTATGTTTCTATGTTTCTAATATAGTAATCTGCTTTTTGGTTTGTTTTCCAGATGCTTTCCTCTAACCTGGAAGATACCTCTATAGTATCATATCTTGTCTATATTGATAACCCTTTGACAAACTCACAATACACTGAGTTGTTAATACTTTGAACTTTGAGGTAATCGACCAATATACTGTATTTTGTAATTTTTTTCACCATTCTTTCCAGAATGATCTTTTCCTCACTTCTTTAGTTTATTATATTACACTCTGTCAGCTGTGGCTCAGTGGGTAGCACCCTCGCCTCTGAGTCAGAAGATTATGGCTTCAAATCCCACTCCAGGGACTTGAGCACATAAATCTAGGCTGACACTCCAGTGCATGCTGGAGAAGCGCTGCACTGTCAGAGGTTCCGTCTTTCGGATGAGACATTAACCCGAGGCCATGTCTGCCCTCTCAGGTGGACGTAAAACATCCCATGGCACTATTTCAAAGAAGAGCAGGAGAGTTGTCCCCGGTGTCCTAACCAATATTTATCCCTCAATCAACATAGCAAAAACAGTTTATCTGGTCATTATCACGTTGCTGTTTGTGGGAGTTGCTGTGTGCAAATTGGCTGCCGCATTTGCCACATTACAACAGTGACTACACTTCAAAAGTACTTCATTGGCTGTAAAGCGCTTTGAGACGTCCGGCGGTCGTGAAAACCGCTATAGCCGCGCCAGTGGTGGCTGAAACAATCGTGACACACTGCTCTCACGCAGGATGAACGCATCATGTGCGCTCCCTGGTTAGCAGGCATTCACGGCAAGGATGTGCTGCATGTGGTCGCACATCAGCTGCACGTTCAAAGAGTGATATCCCTTTCGGTTTCAGAATTCCTCATTGTTCTCAAATGGTGCTCTCAAGGCCATGTGTATGCAGTCAATGGCTCCTACATTACAACAATGATTGCACTCCAAAAGTACTTAATTGGCTCTAAAGCGCTTTGAGACATCCGGTGGTCATGAAACTCGCTATATAAATGCAAATTTTCTCTCTGAACATTCGAGAAGCCCGCAATCCTGCCAAATCCACATGCCTGCTCATTCTGGCTCTCCCTGCTCTTTGGGAACATTATGAAGTCCATTCTGCGGGCATAGAGAGCCTTTGTGATGATGTGATGAATGCAGCAATGTGCAATGTATTGAGAGACGCTGCATATGTCTCCTGGACAACGTGGACCATTTCCCATACCTCGGGAGCCTCTTATCAACAAGAGCAGACATTGACGACGAGATTCAACGTCGCCTCCAGTGCGCCAGCGCAGCCTTTGGCCGCCTGAGGAAAAGTGTGTTTGAAGACCAAGCCCTCAAATCCACCACCAAGCTCATGGTCTATGAGGCTGTAGTAATACCCGCCCTCCTGTATGGCTCAGAGACATGAACTCTGTACAGTAGACACCTCAAGTTGCTGGAGATATACCACCAATGATTTCTCCGCAAGATGCTACAAATCCCCTGGGAGGACAGACGCACCAACGTTAGCGTCCTGGACCAGGCCAACATTCCCAGCATTGAAGCACTGACCACACTTGATCAGCTCCGCTGGGCAGGCTACATCGTTCGCAGGCCAGACACGAGGCTCCCAAAGCAGGCGCTCTAATCGGTACTCCTTCACGGCAAGCGAGCCAAAAGTGGGCAGAGGAAATGTTACAAGGACACCCTCAAAGCCTCCCTGATAAAGTGCAACATCCCCACCGACACCTGGGAGTCCCTGGCCAAAGATCCCCCTAAGTGGAGGAAGTGCATCTGAGAGGGCGCTGAGCACCTCGAGTCTCATCGCCGAGATTATGCAGAAATCAAGTGCAGGCAGCGGAAAGAGCATGCAGCAAACCAGTCCCACCCACCCCTTCCCTCAACGACTATCTCCCACCTATGACAGGGACAGTGATTCTCGTATTGGACTGTTCAGCCACTCAAGGACTCATTTTTAGAGTGAAAGCAAGTCTTCCTCGATTCCGAGGGACTGACTATGATGGTGATGTCCCCTGATGCAGGATGGAAGGAGCGGAGGCATAGAAGGCCAGCGCCACAGTGACCTCACTGCGGTGACAACGCAGTCATGGTGCCGATGTGAGGCTGTAGGTCTGCCTGCAGGAGATGGCATATCTCTGTCAGCACTCTGTCAAAACTTCCTTTCACACTGCTCCTCAGAGAGATGGAGGTATGAGTGTTGCTGCCTATAACCCCATGGGGAGTAAGGCCTCCTGTACAGGCATCTATGGCCTCTCCTCATTTGTGGCCCAACATGGCCAACAGCCCTTCTATCTTGATGTCGCCTAACAAGAGCATGGAGTAGTAAAGCCCCAATTAAATTATTTCACTCAAGTTGTAAGGATGCTGTAATGGCAGATAAATCTACCACTTTAAAGTCAAAGGTTCACACAGTGTGCTCTGCAGAAATGTTGCACTCGAAGTGACCTCCGATTAATGCTCCTCCGCCCTCCTTTTAAATAGGCTGCACAAAGCGGCAATGAAAGGTGGTACCGCCCGGTTTCTCCGGAGTGATTGGGGCGGACGCTAAATGAGACGGCCACACCTAATTTTGTGAGCGGGGCAATAACGGGTCATTGCACGACGACTGACATCATGATCTGACTGAAAGTACTCAGTGAAGCGGCAGCGTTTTGTGCCGCTGCAAAACCAGCACCAAATTTCCCAGCGGGGCGCTGCAAGCTACGCAGCCTGGTGGTACATAATTCGAGACACGTTATTGTCCCACCAGGGCGCTAATAGAGGCGCTACATAACTGAATTTCCAGACCCTTAAATCAATTTTACACTGTTAAAGGGGAAGCATATTTACACAGCATGTATAAGATATTTGAAAACTATTAAAAACCTATTTTGTAACTCCATCTGATCAGCAGAGACATTAAACCGAGGCCCCACCTGCCCTCTCAGGTTGATGCAGCAGATCCCATGACATTATTTGGAGAAGAGCAGGGGAGTTCTTCCAGTGACCTGCCCAACATTTATCCCTCAACTAATATCATGAAAGTCGATTACCTGGTCATTTATCACACGGCTGTTTGTTAGATCTTGCTCTGCATAATTTGGTTGCCTTGTTTCCTACTTTACAACAGTATTTCATTGGCTGTAAACTGTTTTTCGATATCTTGTGAAAGATACTTTATAAATTGCCTGTGACCAAATTTTCATTTCAAACTTTTTTTTCCACAATGATTTATTTCTTGCAAGGTCACAGCATGATTTCAATAACATTTGAAGATAGTAAATTCTCTACAGAGACAGTGTTAGAAGTACTGTTAATCTAATAACACTTTTCATAAAGTCTATTAGTTTAACTACGAATAATGGGTGGAACTCCCTATTGTATTAATTAATCTTAGCCGTCTACCTTATTATTAACGATCAGTTTTTTCATTTATATTTTTCATCAATTTTCTTTTCTCATCAAAGTAAGAATCCCAGTGGTGAGGAATGAAATATTTTCTACTTTTTCTCCAAATTCATGTTGCTGGAGCAGAGCCTCGCCCACTGGCAGCACATATTGGAAAATCACGGGTGTACTGCCTACGATATGTTGTCCATTATGGATGGAAAATCATAAACAGCATGCTTTCAATTTTCCAATGTGTGCTGCCACCAGAGTCATAGAAAATAATCCCCATATGTCAGCACCCAGCATTCCCTGGTCAAATTTAGCATAGGGCGGACACAAAATAAAGCAATCTCAACTGTGCCCCATAAATGTACCCTAATCCCTACTGCACTAGTTTGACATTTCAGTTTTCCACATGCCAGCAGTTCTTCGAGCCACTAGTGCCACGTAAGAGGTCATTTCAGAGCTGTGGACCTACACGTACTAAGAACTAGGTTGAGATTGCTCAAACTTTTACAGCCAGCAGGGAGAAGAGACTTTCATCCCATCATTTTGAGCTAGTTTTGACCCAAGATCCCAAATGTGAACGAATAGCATACACCTGAACACCTCCACTAGCTTATTTGAATATATTTGACAGTCATTATGTACTTAAAACTGTTTGGATGAATGGGTGTATGATCATTATCATGCTATGAATAAAATGGGAATGATTAATTACCCTTTAGCTATTGATTGTAAAAACAATGAAAGAAGAGACCAATACTGATTAAATTATCTATAGTCATTGCAAATCTAATGTGTTTATGTGCTGGCTGAAGAACAGAATCAAAGCATTAATTCTATTTTGCTTTAATCATATTGTCTATGGTTGGAATTTTGCCGGCACTCAGCGGATGGGATGGGTGGCGGGTCAGCTGTTAAATTTTAAATGATCGATAGCGGGTCAGGAACACGCTGTCAAAACGCGCGCACGGGACTTTCCCGATGTCAGGTGTGCTCGTGCTGAGCAGACCTGATCAGCAGTGGTGGGGAAGGCAAATAAAATCATTAGTAGCTTGTTCACAACAACAACTTGGATTTATATTGCGCCTTCAACGTAGTGAAATGTCCCAAGGCACTTCACAGGAGTATTCTGCGCTAAAAATTTGACACCGAGCCGCATAAATAGAAATTAGCGCAGATGAGCAAAAGCTTGGTCAAAGAGGTATGTTTTGAGGAGCATCTTGAAGGAGGAAAGAGAGGTAGAGAGGCAGAGAGGTTTAGGCAGGGAGTTCCAGAGTTGGGGCCTAGGCAACAGAAAAGACACTGAGCGATGCACAGGAGGGCAGAATTAGAGGAGTGCAGACATCTCAAGGGTTGTGGGGCTGGAGGAGATTACAGAGATAGGGAGGGGCAAGGCCATGGAGGGATTTGAAAATAAGGATGAGAATTTTGAAATCGAGGCGTTGTTTAACCAGAAGCCAATGTAGGTCAGCGAGCACAAGGGTGATGGGTGAGCGTGACTTAGTGTGAGTTAGGACATGGGCAGCCGAGTTTTGGATCACCTCTAGTTTACGTAGGCTAGAATGTGGGAGGCCAGCCAGGAGTGCATTGGAATAATCAAGTCTAGAGGTAACAAAGGAATGGATGAGGGATTCAGCAGCGGATGAGCTGAGGCAAGGGCGGAGATGGGCGATGTTACAGAGATGGAAATAGGCAGTCTTAGTTATGCTGCAGATATTTGGTCAAAAGCTCATTTCAGGGTCAAATATGACAGCAAGGTTGCGAACAGTCTGGTTCTGTTACAACCACTTATCAATGTTTTTTTTTACCATTGATCTGTGCTTAGACCTCGTCTGTGAAGCTGAGGGGGGAGGTCAGTGGCCATTGAATCAGCTGATGAGTTGACAGCTTCAAATGTCAAGTCAAAGCTCACAGCTGATTGAGATATGCCCCCTTAGTCTAACTTCTCTAAACTGCATTTCCACTACAGATTCAGGATGTTGCACGTCTTTACACAAGTCTCCATCCAGGCTGACCTCATTACTTCTGCCATTCTCTACTTAACCTACCTTCTATTTCATCAGCAAGGGTGCCTTTGAAAATTTCTCACCTTGGTCCTCAGAATCCCTCCACGATCATCCCCAACATCATCATCACTAGCAGACCAACAACACCAACCTTCTCCACAATCATTTGATGCTGTACAGGACACAGGGCTTGAGCACCCGACCACATTGTTGCCTGGGAAGTCATGGATGGCCTCACCATTTATACATTTACATCACTTGATGTTGTACACCCTGGCTGCCACTTGATGCGCCAGGTTGGCACCACACCAACACCATAAAACATCGCCACAATGCCCAAGCCATTCCTTTCACACTCATCGCTATTATGGGGGGTACCGTTATGTCTCACCATTCACTGCAACTCCCATGACTCCCTCTATATGCTTATGGAAGCAGTCACAGCACGCAGAAAGGTTCTCTTGGGTGGAAGACACCTTTTCAGGAGACCATCGCAGCCTGGTTGCACATTATACAGGAGGGCAAAATCAGGGATGTCGTCAGGCGGACCAGGCTGCAGTGGCACAAACCTTTCAATGATCTTAGTAGATCACGAAACGTTTTTCCAAAGGCACACTCAACCTCATCCTGCTGTGTCACAAATCACATCCCCATCGCTCTGCCTTCCCTACTCTACCACTGCACATCCTTACACTCACCTTCATCCTTGTCCAATCATACCAACTAACAACACACAAGAGTAGGCATTGTTAGCCAATATTCATGTAAAGTTTCTGTTAAAGTGTTGCCAAACATTGACATTTTTATTTTCAGCTTTTTCAGGGTGAAATTCCATTGCAGCTGTCTGGGGGCACTAACATCCGGGAGGTGGGACATTCTGCAACAGGCGCGGAAGTCCGGCCCCACTCAAGAAATTTGGGTTACCGTCTCCGAAAGTTAGTGCAGCACAAAATTTCTGACATGGTAGTGCAGTGGACGAGTCAGAAGCGGGACACAGTGCTAGGTGATCTTCTCTTCATCAAAGTGAAGGGCCCAAGCTGCAAACTCTGCAGGTAAGAAAGTAGATTTCATGGACCACCAGGGAGCGGGGTGCCATACCAACAGCCTGGCACACAAGCTGAGTGCCGGGCTGATAGATCGTGGCACAGACCCCGCGATTGTGGCGCCAATGATGGCGCCGAAGAAAAACACCATATATCTTTTTAACATGGCCGCCATGTGAGGGGCCTGCAGCCCGGTTCACGCCCCCTGAAGTTGTCGCTGGTATCGCCTGGTGCAGCTTCAGGGGGCACTCCACAATTTTTGTTCTGGGGTGAAAACGGGTTACGGCGCACGGTGATGATATTGTCATCGCCGGTGCAGCGGAGTGGGGTGCTGCAGGTTACCGTCGCCGTGAAATTCACACGGAAATTAGCGGGCATCGTTAGCGGTGCCACGCCCGAGCAAAAAGTTGTTTGCACCTGTTAGAGCCCTCATGAGGGCGCTAATGGGAGATGCAAACAACCAGAATTTTGAGGCCTTTGCCTTCTTAGACAGATTTGTGTGCTTCTTTGGAAGTGGCTTAGTAAGTTATAGTGAATGGTGAAACATAACGGTACACCTCGCAATAGTAATGAGTGTGAAATGAATGGCTTGGGCATTGCAGGGATGCATTATGGTACTGGTGTGGGGTAATGCCAACCTGGCGCATGATATGGCAGCCAGGGTATACAGCATCAAGTGAAGTAAATCACTACTTCACTTGATGGTGAGGCCATCCCTGGTGTCTGGGGCAGCAATATGGTCAGGTCATTGCAGAGAAGGTTTGTGTTGTTGGTGTTGCTGGTTTACCTAGTGTTGTTGGTCTTGGGGCTGATCGTGGGGGGACTCAGGGGACCAAGGTGAGATATTTTCAAGGGCGCCGATGCTGATGGAATAGATGGCAGCTGTTGTTGAGATGACAGAAATGATCTGTCAATGGTTAGATAGGTTGTTCCAAGGAGGTGACCGTGGATAGAAACTATACTCCAAACTCTTTCAACCTTCCTAAAGCTGAATCCTGAAGGCTCCAGCTTCTAACATTGGAAAGTGAACAGCTGTGAAATGGTAGCTTTTATACAACTTTCGCAGCTGTCACTTATTCAAAGCAATGGAGAGTCACTGAAAACCCGATGTACTTACCTGATATGATCCCCCAGCGACAGGAATTTCCTGAAAAAGTTGGAAAAATTGTTAACAGCTGGTAAAATGCTGCTTAAAATGCATTAAACATCTTCATAAGTACATCAATTGCCTGCCCGATGCTTAGTGCCGGGTTGCAAAGTGTAGGCAGAGCCGGCACTTGGGAAAACTTACAAGGAAGCGGGTTCAGAGACGGATACCGACCTGCTGTCAATCTTTTAGATTTTGATAGCCGACCCGCCCTGTGAGCACCGGTAAAATCCCAGCCCAAGTTTGGTGCATATTCACAATTATTTACTTCTGTCAAAAATAATTGTTGGTGCTTTTTTCTTAATTGTCCCTCACATTTATTTTGTTTAATTTACTATGACAGATATATCTTAATGATTTGATTGATGCATCAAAAATGGTCATAGTGTAAAGGTTTTACTGGGGACAAGGGCATTAAAGATGGAGATAAGATGGTGGTTGAGTAGATTGACAGCAGCAGAAATATCACGGCAAATGGAGTTCCAGAGGCTAGTCAGTTGGGAGTTTGAAAGTGCAGTTGTAAATGACTTGGGGGAAATATTCTTTCAGGGGTGGATACGGAACAAGTGGGGGTTGGAAAGGAGTAAGCGATTTGCATGCTGAGGGATACAATGAAATGGTTGGAGATGGCCTTGTCTGTGATTGAAATCATAGGAACATATGAGTAGACCCTTTAGCCTCTTAAGCCTGTCAATGAGATCAGGGTGATCTGTGACCTATCAAGAAAGACTGGATCAACTGGGCTTGTATTCACTGGAGTTCAAAAGAATAAGAGGGGACCTCATAGAAACGTTTAAAATTCTGACGGGTTCAGACAGGTTAGATGCAGGAAGAATGTTCCCAATGTTGGGGAAGTCCAGAACCAGGGGTCACAGTCTAAGGATAAGGGGTAAGCCATTTAGGACCGAGATGAGGAGAAACTTCTTCACCCAGAGAGTGGTGAACCTGTGGAATTCTCTACCACAGAAAGTTGTTGAGGCCAAGTCACTAAATATATTCAAAAAGGAGTTAGATGAAGTCCTTACTACTAGGGGGATCAAGGGGTATGGTGAGAAAGCAGGAATGGGGTACTGAAGTTGCATGTTCAGCCATGAACTCATTGAATGGCGGTGCAGGCTAGAAGGGCCGAATGGCCTACTCCTGCACCTATTTTCTATGTTTCTATATACCCGCCTTTGCATCATAACCCTTTGGTTAACAGAAATCTATCAATCTCAGATTTAAAATTAACAATTGATCCCGCATCAATTGTCATTTGCGGAAGAGAATTTCAAACTTCTACCACCCTTTGAATGTAGAAGTGTTTCCTAACTTTACTCCTGAAAGACCTGGCTCTAATTTTTCGGCTATGTCCCCTAGTCCTAGATTCTCCAACGAGCGGAAATGGTTTCTATTTACCCTATCACTTCCCCTTAATATCTTAAAAACTTTGATCAAATCACCCCTTAAGCTTCTAACCCCTTGTATTCTAGTGTTCTAGACATAACGGCCATCATTTCATTAACCTTTTTAATAACTTTTCTACCTGTGCATGACATTTTAATGATCTATGTACATAGATCCCTGAGTCTCTTTGGACCTCCACTGCTTTTAGTTTTTAGAAAGTACTCTGATTTATCCTTTTTAGATCCAAAGTAGATGACCACACACTTGCTTATATTGAAATCCATTTGCCACAGTTTTGCCCATTCACTTAAACTATTAATATCGCTTTATAATTTCATCCATCCATCTGCACTGCCTACAATGTGACCTATATTTGTGTCATCGGCAAACTTGGATATGTGGCTCTCTATCCCATCATCTAAGTTGTTAAGAAATACAGTGAATTATTGAGGCACCAAAACAGATCCCTGTGGGACGCCACTAGTCACACCCTGCCAATTCGAGTATTTGCCCATTATCCCTATTCTCTTTCTCCAGCCGCTCAGCCAATATCCTAACCAGGTCAATAATTTGCCCTCAATTCCATGATCTTCAACTTTAGCTATCAGTCTCTTAAGACGGACTTTACCAAATTCCTTCTGGAAGTCCATATATATAACATCCACATACATTCCCCTGTCCACTACTTAAGTCACCTCTTCAAAAGATTCAATAAGGTTTGTCAAGCCTGACCTACCCTTTACAAATCCATGATCAACTGAACATTTTCAAGGTGTTCAGTCACTCTGTCCTTAATTATAGACTCTAGTAATTTTCCGACAGCAGATGTTAGGCTAACTGATCTATGGTTTCCCTCGCTCACCATCCTTAAATAGCGGAGTGACATGTGCAAGTTTCCAATTTAAAGGAACGGTTCCTGAATATCAATTTTACACCTGTGTTGAACCAGTGTAATTGTAGGAAATTTGCATACACGGCTCTTTAGCATGGGGGAGGGGAGGTGGTGGAACCAGTATAATAAGCTGAGATGCGTTCAGGCACAGGGTTCGATAGATGGGCATAAAAGAGTGAGCAAATCCAGGCGTAGTGTAATTACTTGCACTCGAGATTGCTTGATCTTTTACAACGGCTATTTGCTTTACACCCTAATTACAGGTGCCTCTGTGTGCAAATACACAGGAAATTCTGTCCCTAGGAATCAACCGTGTTGTGTGGACTAGTCATGTGTAGGCTAAACCAGGTAAAGATAGCTAGTTCCTTCACTTAAGGGAGGCCATTAGTGAACCAGCTGAGGTTTACAAAAATTTGGCAGCTGTCATGGTCATTTTTTTCTTGTATCAGTTCACAGATTTATAGATTTATTCAATTCAATTGCACAACTGGCTGAGGTGGGTTTTAAATTTGTGACCCTGGGTTGCTAATCCCGTACCATAAGCTCTACACTACTGCACCCATTTCATGCTTTTATACAAAAGAGAGTTCCGAGTATGCAAAGTAAGTGATCTCTCCTGATGCTAGATACTGCAGTAGGATCTGGAACGGAGATCACCAGTGGGCACTCCTGCCTTTTACTGTAGTGGAATGCTCCCACGCACATTCAAAGCCCTTATTTCCAGCAAGTCCTTATCCTCATAGAAACACCAAGGTGATGATGAAAAAGATTTTCAAACAGTGCTTTGAAAACATTTATTGGATCACTTTCTGCTCCTTGCTATTGGTGGATATTTGCTGACTGCTGATTTTTGATTTGAAACTTTAAAAAAATTGTTGATTGTAGTTTTAATTTCTTTTTGCTACTTGGTGAGCAATGTGCTCTGTACCTGTTCAGCAGCAGTTTTATTAATAAAAAATTCAGTCAGTGAATCAAATGCTGACACAGAAATCTGCATGAGCCACACAGTGCGATGCTGAAGTAACGCATGAAAGGTATTGAATTTTCTCTGTATTTGCACCTAGAGACACGCGTAACTGGGGCTAAAATCTATTACGCGACCTAAAAATGTGCGGCATTTTGGGCACGAGCTACATGCGTAAGTATAATACACCCAAATCTCCTCGCTCTTTTACAGCCGTCTATCGATCCCTCTACCCGAACACATCTCCGCCCATAACACTGGCCTTGCCCCAAGCTGCAGAGCCTGATAGGCGGGTTTCCGGCAGTTGCTCTTGCTCAGATGCTCTCTTAAAACTACCAGCACATTTTCAGGCATAGCTGAAACAAACTCATTTTTCTGATGTTTTATTTCAATTTTTTTAAGCATTTATTATCCTCACTGAGATCTGCTCTGTATTTTCAGTTTCTTTAAATGCCTATTTTATTTAAAAACTGAAAATCTTCCCGGATTGCAGTTTTATAAACATGCTGCGCCTGATGTACATGAATGATGGTTGAATGAGTTGAAATTTTAATTTTCATACTTGAAGAAATATATGATGCAAGTGCAGCACTTTCCTTGGGTCCCAATTGTTTATACTGTAGTGTGCCCATTTTTACATTTGGGCATATTCTAAAGAGATTACTAGAAAATTTGAGCGTAACTTGACATTGCCAGAATGGGCGTTGGAATGATTGCAATTTCTGGGTCATACCTCTTGGTTTCACCCACAGTGGAAATTCCAGACCAGGAAGTGTACTACACAAAAGTGCACTAGGCACAAGACTTTTAGATAATAAGAGAGTAATTTTCTGTCCATTAAAATGAATGGTATTACAATGAGTTTGTTAAATTTACTCTATCCAATAAAATATTGTGATTAAGCCTGTTGGGGCCAATGCCGAATTATCTGTGAAATGGAAATGGTCACGGTTGAATAGTATTTAATGGTAATGTTAAACTGATCTCCTAGGGTTTGAAATTTCTCGGCACTATTTTTGACCCAGATCAACTTCCTGACAGGTTAATGACTTTGTTAAAACATTGCACATAGGAATTGGATCTAAATGTGTTGACCAATTCAGTAAAAATAGTACATGGAGAAATTTCAACCATCATTGGTGCCATCATTCGATTATATAATGAGGTCAGGGAACAATGCCATGAGTGTTAACATCACCGTCAAATTCTTACCTGTAGTTTTAAGCTGGAAACAGTCTGTTAGACCAAGCATGAAAATGGGTTTAAAGACCCTTTTCTCATTCTTCGCTTTCTTATACAATTGCTTATTCAATTCTGTCCCCATGCACCCTCCTCTCTGTTCTGTTTTACAATTTCTAGTGTTCCGATTTTAAAATCATAAAATGGCTATAACTGTTAATGCATTATTGATCGGACATAATATAAGTTATTCCTATAAAACAGTGAAGTGCAGAAAATATTATCACAGTTACAAATAGTCTATGTATATGATAAAATAGAAGACACATCATGTGCAGTAGTCTGATCTAATAAATATCTCCCCAAGTGTGATTGAGAGGATTATTCACGGAGGACAAAGCACGAGTCAATTATAAATACCTCACAAATGGAGACATTTATATCCCATTGTCAGCCATTGCACTTGTATAACACATTCGTTGTGATAAAAGAAAGATATATAGCACTTTTCACGACCTCAGGATGACCCAAAACACTTTACAGCCAATGAAGTACTTTTGAAGTGTAGTCAATGTTACAGCAACAGTGATAATGACCAGATAGCAATGCTCCCTCTATTTTTTCTTTTTATGTGTGGCCCCTTTAATTGGGTACATGGCCCATTCATTTTTCAGGCATGCGTGGTTTCTTCTCTGTACAAACCGGGCAGCAGCCTACACGGGACCTACAGAGCACGCAGCCACACAGCTTAACGGGAACGTTTCCAGATCATTTTTTTTTAAACGATGTTAGCTGAAGGATAAATCTTAGCCAGGACACGGGTTAAACTTCCTGCTCTTGTTTGAAATAGTGCCATGGAATATTTTATATCCACTTTGTGGTGTATGTAGCACACAAATCACTGACTCCACACGGTCTGGCGTTGATCTAACTGCTCTGACCTTAGTCCTTTATTGAACAGCTCCAGAGTGCTCCACAGGTGTGATGGGCAGCCTTTTATGCTGCCTTGTGCAGGTACTTTTAGGTCTCCCACCACAGCGCCCTCTGTGGTGCACCATTGTGCTTATCATACATTTAATGTACCAGAGCAATACACATCACTGCACCCCCCCCCCACCCAGTTCAAAAAGCCGTTGCTTGAATCTCCTAAATCGAAAGACGCATTAGCCCAGTGGTAATGTTGGTCACGGATCCACATCCCTGAATTTAAACACAGTGACCATTCAGCATTGAAATATTAACTCTTGTCGTAATTCGCAATTCGTGTCCATTATTTTAAACACAGTGACCACCCAGCATTAAAATATTATTTCTTGTCATAAATCCATCATCCTACATTCACATAGCATACTTAGACTCACTCTAGCCTTACAAAAGTCCAAAAGTCTTTATGTGGGGACCGCAGTCGGCCCTTTTAAGACTCCCGGAAGCATTTCCCTTTTAAGACGCCATCTTGTGGCTCCCACGAGGCTTCCGTTGGGCGCCGCCATCTTTGGTGTTCTGCTGGCCGAGAAAGGAGAAGAAGAAACAAGGGAGGAGGGAAAGGGAAGTTTGTGTAAGTGTTTGTGAGATTGTGGAAATGTCGGGAAGATGAAAAGGGAATTTTGCAGTGTTTTTAGGAAGGTTTCAGGCACCCGATGTCAGAATCGAATAGTTTCAGGTCCATGGCACAAGGTTCTCTCCATTTGCCCAGCTGCTGCTGCCGCCCGACTAAACCAAAAGAGAAACAAGAACATCAGCGGCATGGCCGGTTTGCTTGCTGCCGCGCCCGCTGCCACCGCAGCCTCCACTCCCGCCATGGCCGCCTCTCCTGCGGCCGCCGTGGCCGCTACCATCGCGGCCGCTGCCACCGCCCGACTGCTCCGCTGCTTGGGCCCCCCCCGATCCGCCGGCCGTCGATGGCCGTCCCGCTTCTCGCCCGCAGTGCCCCGCCGGCCCGCACCCCAGCAATGAGCCCGCACCTGTAACTCTGAGTGGAGGCTGAGGCTGCAGGATTGCTTGGGGCCAGGGGTTCTGGGCTGCTGCTGCAGCTCCAGCTCGGTTGGTGCTGCTCTTTGGAAACCCAGGGAGCAGCAGTCTGTGGAGGAGTGAAGAAGTCTTCCCAGCTCCCACGAACCTTTCCCGTCCATCTTCTGCCGAGGAGCGTCGGCCCATCGCCTGCAATGACCCATAAGGGTAAACCGTGCGTCTCGCCCCGTGAGATACCTGTGCATCCGCTATGCCGAGAACAGGTATCAGTTCCTTGGTGTAGGTACGCAGCTTTGCCGTGACCGGGACCAGCTTGGGTCGTGCGGCCGGGTTACCCCACAGTTTATCAAAAGTTCTCTGACTCATCAACGACGGACCCGATCCCGTATCCACTGCCATGCTCACTGGGACTCCGTCAATTTTTACTTCCATTATCACTGGGGGCGAATCGTCGGTGCACGTATACAGTCCCAACACCTCATCTTCTTCTGACTGCTCCTCGCTGAACAGTGGATCATTCCCCCATCTCCTCAGCCACGTGGTGAGTCTTATTTCTTTTACACATATGCTGAAGGTGGCCTTTAACGTGGCAGGTATTGCACGTGTACTCTGCAAACCTGCACCAGTGAGCCCCATGGCTTCCTCCGCAGCGCCAGCATGGTGCTACTCGATTAGCCCCCCTTGGCGGACTCTGAGTTCCAGGACCCCGAGGTCCATGCTCTCTGCCCCGGGCAGAGCCACGTTCTGCAGTTTTGTCCGTGGTGGGCGCTATCCTGTGGACAGTGCCTGCCGGGTTCGAGACTGTGTGGATCATTTGCTTGGTGCTGCAAGTCGAGGTCATACATGCCCGGCTGATGGTGATGGCCTTTGTCAGGGTGACTGTGGGTTCCGTGGCTAACAGCTTGTGAAGGACACCCTCGTGGTCAATCCCCATAACGAAAACGTCCCGCAATGCCTCGTCAAAGTGTGCGCCAAAATCACACGGCGCCGCGAGTCTCCTGAGGTCCGCAGCATATTTGGTGATATCCTGGCCCTCAGGTCTGCAGTGATGGTAAAATTTGTATCTGGCCGTGAGGATGCTCTCCTTTGGTTTCAACTGGTCACGAATGAGTGCTACCAGCTCCTCATATGACTTGTCCCTGGCGCTCCCGGGTGCCAGCAAATCCCTGACAAACAGTAAACTTCATCGCCACAACTGGAAAGAAATATCGCCTTACGCTTATCTCTCAGTGCGTCCGTGCTCCCCGTCAGGTCGTTTGCTGTGAAGTAGTACTTGAGCCTTTTGGTAAAGGCCTCCCAATCGTTGCTCACGGTAAAGTCCTTTAACGAGCCCAGAGTAGCCATGGTTGCGTGGAGTTCGTCCGCTTCCTCATTGCCAATGTGGTGTATGTAGCACACAAATCACTGCCTCCACACGGTCTGGTGTAAATCTAACTGCTGTGACCTTCGTCCTTTATTGAACAGATCCAGAGTGCTCCACAGGTGTGGTGGGCAACCTTTTATACTGCCTCGTGCAGGTACTTTCAGGTTTCCCACCACAGCGCCCTCTCTGGTGCACCATTGTACTTATCATACATTTAATGTATCAGAGCAATACACAACACACTTGAGGGGCTTTGGTTTAACATCGCATCCCAAGAGATGGTGCCTCCAACAGTGCAGCACTCCCTCAGTACTGCACTGAAGTGTCAGCCTAAATTATGTGCTCAAGTTTTTTGAGTGAGATTTCAACCCACAGCCTTCTGTCTCAGAGGGGAGAGTGCATCCACTGACACTGATGAAAGTTCATACCTGAAATGTTCGCCTATCTTTTTCTTCCAGATGCAGGAATTGAGTTTTCTATTTTTAATTTTGTTTCCACTATTATTTCTCCATAATCAAAAATATAATGGTCGAGACTAATCCTTAAGACCAGAGTTATAAAGCTAGAGAGTGGTGTTAGCATACTGCATTGCACCAACAATAGAAGTTATGAGTCTCGCTAGCTCAGTGTCGATCAGAATATTGCTGCAGGACCTTTCAGTAGCCAATGTGCTTCAGTGCACACAGATTGTGCAGCAAGGTAATTAGACATGTAAATCTGGTCATTATTGGCCCTTAAATGGGGAAGCCTGCAATGTTTTAGTCTTCATACATTGCAGTAATCCTGTCCATATGAAATCGGTATTAGAGCTCAGCCATGTTTCTGATTATCAGGAATCAGAAGCTAGTTTTTGCAGTATTGACCAGGGATCTGAATTGCCTTGGCGTTTCTGCTGCCCAGCCACCATAACTGTGTTGGCAATACGGTGGAAATTCCGCCAAAGTTACAGTGGTGCAGCAGTAGAAAGTCCGAGAATATTCAGGGCCCAGCTTTCGTCGACAGACAGCTCACAACTATGGGATTGATTTTAGTGGTTTCTTGTCAATTGAATTCATGGAGAAAGATCAGCAAGAGCAAAGGCGGCCTACCAGGGAATGTCAGATGGCACAAGAGGCAAATTGTCCACATCTGCTAATATACTATGCACCGTATCTCCAGATTCAGGTACACTTTCCTGGAAGAGCATTGACCCAGTCTTTTATTTCCTACCAGGCTTGCTGTACCAGCCACTGTTAAGGTCAGAGCCGTTCTGCTCCATAGAGAATAGCCTTCGCTCTGATGCGTCTTCAGTATCAGCATTTCAGTAAGCATCAAAGCAATTGATTCACAGCGCTAACCACCACCTTGCTCTCTCCTATTAAAACACAGTGGTTTAAATAACTGCTGAAGACATTTAAATGCTGCTCAGCTGCTTCCTAAATGCGACCTCTCCATTGGCCAGTCTGTTCACTTACCTCTGATTAGCAAGGCTATGGCAATCTCCAGGTTATGCTTGCTCATGCTTCAGGCTGCCAACAATTTGAACAATCATAAAATTTAAAGACTTCAAAGACAAAGGTTTTCAAAATAAAAAAAAGCCGAAGATTAAGAGTCAGACAAAATGATAAGGTAGATGTGGCCTTCGAAACACTATGTCACTGCAATATTTTGTTGAACAAATTTTGAATGTTATAGCAGTTTGGATTCTCCATGTGCTTTGTTTCAGTGAATATTGTATTTACTGGCAGTCACATAAGTGATTCATAGAATCATAGAAATTTACAGCACGGAAGGAGGCCATTTCGGCCCATCCTGTCCGCGCGGGCCAACAAATAGCTATCCGGCCTAATCCCACTTTCCAGCTCTTGGTCTGTAGCCTTGAAGGTTACGGCACTTCAAGTGCACATCCAAATACTTTTAAATGTGATGAGGGTTTCTGCCTCTATCACCCTTTCAGGCAGTGAGTTCCAGACCCCCACCACCTTCTGGGTGAAAACATTTCCCCTGAAATTCCCTCTAAACCTCCTACCAATTACTTTAAATCTATACCTTCTGTTACGGGAAGTAGGTCCTTCCTATCCAGTCTATTTCGTTTAGTTGAAGAATGTATCATTCCAATTGTGCACTTTAATAGCTGCATGTATTTATTTATTAATTTATTAATTTATACAAACATTATCTGGCGACAAACTGACTCGTATAAAAAATAAACTGTAATTAAATCCTTGAAGTATTAATAAACAAACACACTCAGTAGCATGTAGAACCGGCAAAAAAATGACTATTTCTTAAAGGAAATTCAATGAACCAAATCAAATTGTAATTGAGAAACCATGTACTGTTGATATCTACTTAACTTTATACTTTGCGCTGAGGATTACTGGAAATGCTAGCCATATTAATTTCGACACTGCAGGATGTTAAATTATTTGCATAGCTGTAAGAGTTCTGAGAGTATAACAGACAAAAGTCTTTAAAAAAATCAGGAGTTTAGTGCCACCCGTTACTGCCAGATTCGGACAAAAAATGGCGTCTGCTTTTCTTTCGTCTGCTGCTGGCAGGTCCCACAGCGGCTGCCATTTTCGGGCCAGCAGCACTGCCGATGTCGGCAATCGCCACAATTATGTAGATGATGCATTGCTCACTCGATCTGCGAGTTTCGACTTTGCTGCTCCACTTAATCGACTGCCTTAAGTGCAATGAGCTGAACAAGCTTTGATGAGCAGGAAGGAGGCTCCAGCAGCGTTATTTAAAAGGACCGTCAGCAACAACTTGCACCTGATATGCTTCTGCAGTTTGACTGGCTCTGTGCAACTTTCGGCAATTCCAGCAGCTTTATTACATTTTTTCAAAGTTCTAAGGTAGCAGGGTGTGTTGGGGCAAGGGGAAAATGCCTTCATTCTTATTTAAAGGCTTCTTCTCACAACACTTGTTCACAGTCATGGGGGCTCTACTGGCAGTCCCCCTCACGCTCAAGTATCTTAGAAATGGGGAGCGGAGGCAGCAAGCAGATGAGAAGATGTGCGCAGAGGGAGGAGAAGAAGGGTTCTGAGCAGGAAGCTTTACCCACCTAGAGTCTTCCAAGAGCACTTTTCTTATATCCATAAGCAAAGAGCAGTGTATTAGGAGGCTCCACTTCACCAAGGAGGTGGTCACAGAACTCTGCCACCTCCTACAGCCAGACCTGCAGCCTGAGAGCAGGGTGACCACAGCTCTCCCAGTGGCCCTCAAGGTCACCGTCCCCCTCAATTTCTTCACCAGCAAATCCTTCCAGTCTGCAGCAGGAGACATTTCTAACATCTCACAGTTCGCTATCCATCTCTGCAATAGGGAGATCACTGAGGCTCTCTGTACCAGGAGAAGGGGCTACGTTTCCTTTTCTCTGAGCAGAGAGAAGCAGGACAAGTGTGCATGTGGCTTTGAGAGGACAGTGGGCTTCCCCATGATGCAGGACGCCAGCGAATGCATCCATGTGGCCTTGTGGGCACCACTTAACAAACCTGAGATCTTCTGTAACCGCAAAGGCTACCACTCACTTAATATGCAGTTGGTGTGCGACCACACCCAGCACTTCCTGATGGTCAATGCCCGCTAACCTGGCAGCAGTCATGATGCCTTCATCCTGTGTTATTCTGATGTGCCAGCAATCTAACAGGCACAACATGAAATTCATTGGGTGACTGCTCGGAGAGAAGGGCTATGCAATCTTCATCTGGCTGACAGCTCCTCTCTGCAACCCTACCACTTATACTCAGCACTACTATAACGGGAGCCATGCTTCCAGCAGGAACATCATTGAGCAGACCATCGGACTACTGAATCAATGGTTCAGAGAAAATAGGAGCAGTAGTAGGCCATTCAGCCCTTCGAGTCTGCACCGCCATTCAATATGATCATGCTGTTCCTCTATCTCAACACCATATTCCCGCTTTTTCCCCATACCCCTTGATGCCTTTTGTTTCTAGAAATCTATCTCCCTCAGTGACTTGGCCTTCACAGCCTTCTGTGGTAGAGAATTCCATAGGTTCACCACCCTCTGAGTGAAAAAATTTCTCCTCATCTAGGTCCTAAATTTCCTACCCCATATCCTGAGACTGTGACTCCTTGTTCTAGACTTCCCAGCCAATCCTACCCGCATCCAGTCTATCTAACCCAGTTAGAATTATATATGTTTCAATGAGATCCCTTCTCATTCTTCTAAACTCTAATGAATACAGGCCGAGTCGATCCAATCTCTCCTCATACGACAGTCCTGCCATCCCAGGAATCAGTCTGGTGAACCTTCGCTGCACTCCCTCTATGGCAAGTATATCCTTTCTTAGGTAAGGAGACCAAAACTGCAACCAATAGTCCAGGTGTGGTCTCACCAAGACCCTGTACAACTGTAGTAAGACATCCTTGCTCCTGTACTCAAATCCTCTTGCAATGAAGACCAACATATCATTTGCCTTCCTAACTGCTTGCTGCACCTGCATGTTTGCTTTCAATGACTAGTGTACAAGGACACTCAGGTTCCTCTGTACATCAACACTTCCCAAGCCTTCACCATTTAAATAATACTTTGTCCTGATGTTTTTCCCACCAAAGTGGATAACTTCACATTTATCCACGTTATACTGCATCTGCCATGTGTTTGCCCACTCACTCAACCTATCTAAATCGCCTTGCTGCGTTTTTGCATCCTCCTCACAACTCACAATCCCACCTAGTTTTGTGTCGTCAGCAAACTTGGAAATATTACATTTGGTTCTCTCATCCAAATCATTTACATATATTGTGAATAGCTGGGGCCAAAGCACTGATCCCTGTAGTACTCCACTAGTCACTGTCCGCCGCCCCGAAAAAGACCCGTTTATTCCCACTTTCTGTTTCCTGTCAGTTAACCAATTTTCAATCCATGCCAGCATATTACCCCCAATCCTGTGTGCTTTAATTTTGCACACTAACCTCTTATGTGATACTTTATCAAAGGCCTTCTAAAAATCCAAATACATCCACTGGTTCTCCCTTATCTATTCTAGCAGTTACATCCTCAAAAAACTCCAGTAGGTTTGTCAAACATGATTTTCCTTTCATAAATCCATGTTGACTTTGTTTAATCCCATTGATATTATGTAAGTGTGCCATTATCACATCCTTTATAATAGACTCGAGCATTTTCCCGACTACTGATGTTAAGCTAACCGGTCTGTAGTTCCCCGTTTTCTCTCTCCCTCCTTTTTTAATTAGTGGGGTTACATTTGCCACCCTCCAATCTGCAGGAACTGTTCCATAATCTATAGAATTTTGGGAAGATGACAACCAATACATCTACTATTTCCATGCTACCTCTTTTAGTACTCTGGGATGCAGATCAGCAGGCCCTGGGGATTTATTGGTCTTCGGTTCAATTGGTTTCCCCAGCACTGTTTTCTTACTAATAATCATTTCCTTTAATTCCCCTTGCTCACTAGACCCTTGGTTCTCGAGCATTTCTGGGACGTTATTTGTGTCCTCTTCTGTGAAGACAGAACCAAAGTATTTATTTAATTGTTCTGTCCTTGTTCCCCATTACAAATTCTCCCATTTCTGTCTGTAAAGGACCTACATTTGTCTTCACTAATCTTTTTCTTTTTATGTACTTGTAGAAACTTTTGCAGTCGGTTTTTATGTTCCTTGCAAGTTTACTCTCAGTCTATTTTTCCCTTCTTGGTCCTTCAATCTCTTGGTCATTTTTTGCTGAATTTTAAACTGCTCCCAATCCTCAGGCTTGCTACTTTTTCTGTCAACTTTGTATAACTCCTCTTTGGCTCTAATACTATCCTTAATTTCTTTTGTTAGCCATGGTTGGGCCACTTTTCTTTTTGTGTTTTTACGCCAGAAAGGAATGTATAACTGTTGCAATTCATGCATTCGTTCCCTAAATATTAGCCATTGCCTATCCACCGTCATGCCTTTTAATGAATCTTCCCAATCTATCATAGCCAATTCATTCCTCATACCTTCGTAGTTTCCTTTGTTTAGATTTAGAAACCTAGTTTCCATCTTAATAAAGAATTCAATCATGTTATGGTCACTCTTCGCTAAAGTACCCCGCACAAAAAGACTGTTAATTAACCCCTTCTCATTATACAATATCCAATCTAGGATAGCCTGTTCCCTAGTAGATTCTTTTTGGAAAACAGTGACAGGATTGGTCCAAGTCAGCATGGATTTATGAAGGGGAAATCATGCTTGACAAATCTTCCAGAATTTTTTAAGTATGTAACTAGTAGAGTGGACAAGGGATAACCAGTGGATGTGGTGTATTTGGACTTTCAAAAGGCTTTTGACAAGGTCCCACACGAGATTGGTATGCAAAATTAAAGCACATGGTATTGGGGGTAATGTACTGACGTGGATAGAGAACTGGTTGGCAGACAGGAAGCAGAGAGTCAGGATAAACGGGTCCTTTTCAGAATGGCAGGCAGTGACTAGTGGGGTGCCGCAGGGCTCAGTGCTGGGACCCCAGCTATTTACAATATACATTAATGATTTAGATGAAGGAATTGAGTGTAATATCTCCAAGTTTGCGGATGGCACTAAGCTGGGTGGCGGTGTGAGCTGCGAGGAGGACACTAAGAGGTTGCAGGGTGACTTGGACAGGTTAGCTGAGTGGGCAAATGCATGGCAGATGCAGTATAATGTGGATAAATGTGAGATTATCCACTTTGGTGGCAAAAACACAAAGGCAGAATATTATCTGAATGGCGGCTATTTGGAAAAGGGGAGATGCAACGAGACCTTGGTGTCATGGTACATCAGTCATTGAAAGTTGGCATGCAGGTACAGCAGGCGGTGAAGAAGGCAAATAGTATGTTGGCCTTCATAGCGAGGGGATTTGAGTATAGGAGCAGGGAGGTCTTACTGCAGTTATACAGGACCTTGGTGAGGCCTCACCTGGAATATTGTGTTCAGTTTTGGTCTCCTAATCTGAGGAAGGGCGTTCTTGCTATTGAGGGAGTGCAGCGAAGGTTCACCAGACTGATTCCTGGGATGGCAGGACTGACATATGAGGAGAGACTGGATCGACTGCGCCTGTATTTGCTGGAGTTTAGAAGGATGAGAGGGAATCTCATAGAAACATATAACATTCTGACTGGCCTGGACAGGTTCGATGCTGGAAGAATGTTCCCGATGTTGGGGAAGTCCAGAACCAGGGGACACAGTCTAAGGATAAGGGGTAAGCCATTTAAGACTGAGATGAGGAGAAACTTCTTCACTCAGAGAGTTGTTAACCTGTGGAATTCCCTACCGCAGAGAGTTGTTGATGCCAGTTCGTTGGATATATTCAAGAGGGAGTTAGATATGGCCCTTACGGCTAAAGGGATCAAGGGGTATGGAGAGAAAGCAGGAAAGGGGTACTGAGGTGAATGATCAGCCATGATCTTATTGAATGGTGGTGCAGGCTCGAAAGGCCGAATGGCCTACTCCTGCACCTATTTTCTATGTTTCTATGTTTCAACATAGTGGTCTAAAAAAACATCTTGTACACACTCCAAGAATTCATTTGCCACAGTATTATTACTAATTTAGTTTGGCCAGTATATATGTAGATTAAAGTCACCTGTGGTACCCTTGCTACATGCATTTCTAATTTCCTGTTTGATGCTGTCCCCTATATTACCACTACTGTTTGGAGGCCTAGTGACACCTCCCAGCAATGTTTTCTGCCCCCTGGTGCTCCTTAGCTCCACCCAGACTGATTTTCTGACATCTTGATTTTCTGAGCCAATATCCTTTCTCACTATTGCTCTGATTTCATCCTTTGCTAACAACCCCATGCCACCCCGTGTTCCTTTTTGCCTGTCCTTCCGAAATATCGAATATCCTTGGATATTCAGTTCCCAATCCTGGTCACCCTGCAACTATGTCTCCATAATTGCAACTATATCGTATCCGTTTATATCTATTTGCGCTGCTTATTCATCAATCTTATTGCAGATGCTTCATGCATTCAGATACAATGCTTTTAAATTTGTCTTTTTAACATTATTAGACATCTTAACATTATTTTGTACTGTAGCCCTATTTGTCTTATCACTATTTTTTCTTACCTGGACCCTATTTGTTAGTGCACTCTTGTGTTTGTATGCTCTGTCCCTTCCTGACAAAGTCTGGTTATCCTTATCACAATCACTTTCCTGCATTGCTTCCTTTTCTTTTCTCTTTAGCATCTTAGATTGCTCTCTACTGCGACCGTCCTCCTACCCCCCGCCCCCCCCCCCCGCCGCCTCTCACCCTCCCCCCCGCCCCGCTTATTTAGTTTAAAGCCCTGTCTACCTCGCTAGTTATTCAGTTCACTAGAACTCTGGTCCCAGCATAGTTAAGGTGTAGTCCATCCCCATGGAACAGCTCTCTCTTTCCCGAGTATTGGTGCCAGTGCCCCACGAATCGAAACCCACTTCTCCCACACCAACCTCTGAGCCACGCAGTCATCTCCCTGATTCTATTGACCCTATGCCAATTTGCTGGTGGCTCAGGTAAGAATGCAGAGATTATTATCTTTGTGGTTCTGCTTTTCAATTTAGTTCCTAGCTGTTCAAACTCTCTCAGCAGAACCTCTTTCTTAATCTTACCTATGTCATTGGTACCTACGTGTACCACGACAACTGGATCCTCCCCTTCCTATTCCAAGTTCTTCTCCAGCCCGGAGGAAATGTCCTTTACCCTGGCACTGGGTAGACAACACAGCCTTCGGGACACCCGCTCTATCCCTATCAATGCCCGAACTATACTGTCCCCTACTACAACCACCTGCCTCTTTACTCCCCCCCACTTGAATGGCTTTCTGCACCACGGTGCCTTTCTGCATCACGGTACTCATCCACCCCACAGTCTGCACACTTGTCCTCAAGGGTTGCAAGAACCTCAAATCTATTGGACAAGTGCAGGTACCGAGGCTCCTGCAATACTACCTCCTGGATCCCCGTACCTGCTTCACTCACAGTCACACCCTCCTGTTTTTGACCACGTGTCAATCCTAAAGTATTAATCTCGAGGGCGTGGCTGCTTCCTGGAGTAAACGGTCCAGGTAACTTTCTCCCTCCCTGATGTCTCGCAATGTCTGCAGCTCAGACTCCAGCTCCTCAACTCGGAGCCGAAGTTTGTCGAGCTGCAGACACTTACCACAGATGTAGTCGCCCTGGACCAAAACGTCCAGAAGCTCCCACATATTGCAGCAGCAACACATCTCCTGTTTTCCCATTATTTAATTGAATTAATTAGTTTAGTGCTAATCAATTATTGACCCTATATAGTTTATTAAATTAGTTAAACAAATAAAGATTACTTTTTGTATTTAGTTGTATGCTAAATGTTAATTTAAAAGAAAAAAGAAAAACTTAGCCCACAATCACTACCAATCACTTACCTGCCTTACCGGTGATGGCACACAGCAGAGTTCTCCTCACCCGGAGCCGTGCAATCTCCTGGGAGAGGCAAAAAAAACAGATAAAAACCCAGGCCAATTGGGGAAAAAATCTGGGAAAATTCCTCTCTGACCCAACCTGGTGATTGAAACTAGTCCAGGAGATCACACTGGCCATATGCTGTGTATTGTATCTGTAAGCACTTTAGTAATGACTCCACGAGGCAAGGTATTGTACTTGAACTGTGGTGACCTTAATCCATTTATTACAGCTGCTGAGTGAGGGTATGGCATGTTGAGCTCCCTTTTATACCTGGTTACCTGTCATGTACAGGTGACCCCTAGGTCTCCACCAGTTGCACCCTCTGGTGGTACAAGCATTGTGTATAATGTGAAGGGACATTCAGTAGTCTTATGTAACTGTACATTGAGTGTACAGGGAGTATACTTATGTTATACATACGCAACATCACTCTCCCCTAAATCTTGTGCCACTGGCCTTTGCATTGTGTGCTCTGGCCTGAGACTTGAGTGCCCGAAGCCCTTGCACTTTGTTTATGCTTTGGCTTGGCTCTCTCCCTGTTGACCCCCAAGTCCTTATTGCCACAACATTGGGAAATGGTCAGCAGTGGACGGTTTGAGGTTGCAGTGGGGGTTGAGTGGGTTCTGGGTGTAATCTATCTGTGTTCATGGTTACATACATCCATTCCCCCCCCCCCCCCACCCCCGATACATAGACCATGTGTGTGGCTCAACACCTGCATGTGCATACATGTACAGAAAGAAAGAACAAAAAAAACATAGGATTAATTACATCACTGTTTGGGTTCTGCAGTAGTGGAACAAGTACATTTTATAGGTAAGATACATACGTGGTATCAGTATCACAGTCTTGCCCCTGGGGGTGTAGGTGCAGGTGGGTGAGGACGCTAGTTCCAGAGTGACCAGACTGTGTCCAGGTTGTCTGATGGCGGTGCTGTGCTCCCTGCCAGCTGGGTGGACTCGGATTGCTCACCTGGCTGAGTCTCGGGGCCCCCTTTGCCATTGCCTAGTGGTGGGCAGAGCCACAGGAGTTTGTGGCCTCCTCGATCTCCTTTTAGGGCTGCGGTGTCTCTTTGCTGTCCTTCAACAATAGTGGGAGCCTGGTCAATCCAGGTCCCGTTGGGAAAACTGGAGGGTGCTAGCCTCTTGCTCCCGATACTGGCCCTGTGGCCAGAGAGGTAGAGCCGATCAGGGGCAGGGTACCGGTAGTGGTGCCTTTTCCGTCCGCTGATCGTTGGCCCTGCAGCTGGTATGCTCCCTCTGTGTGTGGCCATACTCCCCGGGGCATCGCATTGGTCCCGGAGGCACAGGCTACATGAACGGGTAGCCCACTGGACCTGGGTGCTTCCGACGGGAGGTTGCCCTTGGTTTTGTTGGCATGCATGTAGAACCTGGCATCGCACATCATCACTTCATTTACTCTCACAATACATTGGTTCTGACCGCAATCACCCGACTTATCATGGTTAGTTACATTTATATACTTGAATTTGTCAATTACATCTCTTATGTATCACCGGCATCGCTGTATAAAGAGTGGAATTGTCCCTTTAATTGTGATGGGTTGCTGGTCTCCTTTAATAGGGTCTTGCAATCTTTACCCCAATCCGGTTCATTCCCCGGCATCACGTATTGCTCCATCAACGCTGCCCCTCATGGTCTGGCCGCCGCCATCTTTACGTCAGGTGCTTCATCTCGTGTTTCGGGCGCCATCTTCTTTCTCTCCATGAGGTAGGCTGCGGTGATCCTTTTCTCCCCAGGTTCTGCCACAGGAAGTTACCTTCTGCGCCAATTTTCTTATTCCAGAGTCCTGCCACTGGAGCCTGGAAGGTGAGGTCGGGTCACCTCGCAGTTGGGTTGAGCGGTCTGGGTCGTCTCCACGCAGTCGAGTTGAGCGGCTGGTTTTTCAGATGCTGTGGATCCAACTTCGGAGCTGCGGAGGACGTCGATCGCTGGAGGTTGAAGGTTTTCCCAGCTCCAACGGATCTTTTTCATCCATCTTCTTCCTAATAGCGTTGGACCATCTCCAGCAACAATCCACAAAGGTAACTTGTGCATCGCGCCGTCATGGGACATGGACATCCACGTTGCCAACGACTGGAATGGTGTAGTTTGTGTAGGTGAGCAATTTCACTTGGATTGGGATCATTTTAGGTAGTTCGACTGGATTGTCCCAGAGTTTCTCAAAGGTCACATGATTCATCAGTGACTGACTCACCCCTATGTCCACCTCTATCGTGACTGGGGCACCGTTGATTTCGACTTCCATTTTCAACGGGGAACTCTCAGTGGTGCAGGTAAACACTCCGTACACCTCATTGTGGGACTGAGCTGCTTCATGGACTCTCTTTTCGTCGTCGCTGGAGTCCAGATGATCGGCCAACTCTTCATCGACTCGTTGAGTACAATTTCTCTTGCACATTTGCTGGGGGTGGCCCTTCATGTTACAGCCTTTGCATGTATAGACTTTATAGCGGCACTGGTGGGCCCTGTGATTTCCTCCACAGTGCCAGCATGGGGTTGGCCGGTTGGCCCCATGTGACGGACTCAGGGTTGCGGGACTCGGGGTTCTGCTCTCTCTACCCTGAGAGAGACTGCTTGCAGCAGCCTTGCCTCTAAAAGGCGCCAATCGGTTCACAGTACTTGCCGGGTTAGAGCCCGGGGGGTGAGTCATCCGCTTGGAATCGCAGGCTGAGATCATGAATACCTGGCTGACATTAATTGCCTTCTGCAGACCGTGGTATCCGCAGAAAGCAACCTGTTGAGAATGCCCTTGTGGCTGATTCCAATAACAATAATGTGCCGCAGCGCTTCAGTGAGGTGGTCGCCAAAATCACATGGTGCAGCCAATCATCTGAGATCTGCAGCATATTTTGTGATTTCTTGGCCTTCGGGCCGCCGGTGGGTGTAGAACCGGTGTCTGGCTGTGAGGATGCTCTCTTTAGGTTTGAGTTGTTCCTGTATCATTGTTACGAGCTCCACATATATTTTGGTCGCTGTCTTCGCTGGGACTAGCAAGTCCCTGATGAGGCCATAGACGCTGGGCCCACAACTGCTGAGCACGCTAGCTCTGCGCTTATCAACCAGCAAGGTTAGGTTGTCTCCCGCCAGGTCATTCGCAATGAAGAAGTGTTCGAGCCTTTCCACAAAGACCTCCGAATCTTCCCCATCAGCGAATTGTTGAAACGTGCCAAGGTTAGCCATTTTCGCGTGGAAATTCGTAATCTCATCGGCAGCTATTGTGTCTGTAAGCACTCTAGTAATGACTCCACGAGGTAAGGTATTGCACTTGAACTGTGGTGACCTTAGTCCATTTATTACAACTCCTGAGTGAGGGTACAGCATGGTGAGCTCCCTTTTATACCTGGTTACCTGTCGTGTACAGGTGACCGCTAGGTCTCCACCAGTTGCACCCTCTGGTGGTAAAAGCATAGTGTATATAGTGTGAAGGTACATTCAGTAGTCTTATGTAACTGTACATTGAGTGTACAGGGAGTATATTTATGTTATACATACACAACACTGTGGTCTGCTGTGGCTTTTATCCCCACTCTCGGGCCTCGGTCTGGTCTCGCTCAGGTACGCCGCTGCTCTGCGGAAAAAGTTAGGGAAAACAAGGCAAAGCAACACTTCCCGCCCCCACTTCACCAAACTCTCCCACTTACCAAACTCTTGTTTTCTCACTCTGAGCTACTGCGCTCTGAGCTACCAGCACCCAGCCCCTGGTTTTTAAACTGCTTGTGTCTCAGATGAATCAGCACTGGTCAGCTATTTAAAGAACTGTCTTTAACTATTTTTAACTAACTGGCTATTTAGCAAACTGCTAAGTCCACTGCCTTGACCACTCGGGAGGAGCCCTCCAGTACACGTCGGAGTGTGTATCCCTGTTTGGCGGTGGTCTGCTGCATGCTTTACAACTGGGTCATTATGATGGCGCAGTCCTTACCACCAGGGATTGCGAGACCACCTCAGGAGAAGGGCGAGGGAGAGGATGAGAAGTAGGAGGAAGAAGAGCAAGAGGTAAAGGAGGAGGCAGGTGTTGTATACGTGTAAATAACTGACAAACTGAGCCAGGAGAAATGTAACTTAACTGAACTGTACTTTTATACAATTCAAAATGGAGTCCTAAACTGGCATGAATACAGCAACTGTGAATAGCTCCCACAGCATCCTAATGCCCGTCCAGTGAGCTGTAATAATAAATAGAGTATGAACGCAACAGCAGGCAGCCCATCCCCCTTCCGGATGGGCTGCCGTGAATGCCTCATCACATTCCAATTCCAATGTATGAATCACCAGATCCCCGTTGCACATCACATCCCCATCATACCATTCCTGTCTCATGGAATTTCACAGTGTCCTCATGGGTACAAAACTGAAATGAGATTCACTGCAAAAGATTCCAAACAAAATTAATAAATTGATCACAAATCAATTTACACATACAATATCAATTAATCAACCTTGCAAAATCCTTCAGCGTCTGTTGTTCGGGTGCCCTTTCCTGATCTAGTGCTCCCATGAAGTGCTCCAACAATTGCTGCAGCATGACTGTGAAAGGCTGCTGAGTTTCCATGGGGAAGACTTCAGATGGCCTTGCAGGACGATCTCGAGCAGCTCTGGACATAGAAGACTCGGCTGTAGACTGCATCACCTTGGCATGGGCGACAGCAGTCTGGGCTGGCTGGCTAACGGCAGTGGCAGAGTGGCAATGGAGGTAATAGGAATGCTGTATTCCTGAGAGAGAACAGCAGCGTCCTGCACTACTGACTCACTGACTTGGATAGCACCAAGCTGAGACTGCAGGCCAGTGGTCTGCGCTTCCGCTGTAGCACTAAGACGTTGGGTCACTTCCGCCTGTGCTGCAATGGCAGCTGCGACATCACCCATCACACGTAGCACCATGTCTGGGTCAACACGGTCTCTTCGGGAATTTTCCAGCATTTCCAGCCTGGAAATCCTGGGCTCTGAGTTCTGTGCAAAGCCCCGTATAATGTTGGAGGTGGACTCCTCCATGCTCCTTTGACATTGCCAAGAGGCTCTCTGGCAGGCTTGCCATTGCATCTAACAATTCAGTGTGCATGCTCATAATGCTTCTTCTGAAGGCCACCCCATCGAATTCCTCATCTGAATCAGCAGAACTCGTGCGCGATCTCACCCTCCAGGAAGTTGGCCCCCGAGCTACCCGATCTCCCTTGATTTGCTGCAGCCCACTCGTGCCTGGTGCCTCACCCTGTGTAGATCCCGCTTCTACACTAACTGCTAAAGTATGCTCACTTCCAGTTTCTGAGCTGGTGTCTGTGAGTGACAGATGCAGTGACGCTGTATCTTCTTCTTCCTCCTCGCTCTCTTCCATGGCCTCAGGGGACAGGCTGGGCTGCTGCTTGTTCTTGATTAGCTGAAAGCAGAAGGGCACAAGAATCGGGTTATGTTGAGGGGAGGCAGAGGAAAGCAAGACATACATGCATACAGCATCAGCAGCTTGAAAGTGAGAAGAGGTTGTGGGATGAGGGGGAAGTGGGATGTAAGAAGGATTAGGAATGAGCATACCGTTGTTGTCCCCAAAGGCTTCAACCTCGCCGGTTGCCATGGCTTTCATGATCTGGGCTCAATGAACTCCAGCACTCGCTCCTCCAGTTGATGTCCTGGATGGCAACTTGCCCTCCTGTCTGCCGCTGCTCTCTCCTGTTATGCGCGACCTTCTTGTGGCACTGGATCGCTGACCTGAGGACCACAGCGCTGGCTGTCACATAGCCGGCTATCTCCTGCCAGAGCCTTCGCGAGGCATGTGGCGAGGGTTTCATGCCAGTGTGCGGGAAGGGGACAGCCTGCCTCCTCTCCACGGCCACAACCAGTGCCTCAAGAGCTGTGGCTGAAAA
Organism: Pristiophorus japonicus; assembly: GCF_044704955.1. Classification (NCBI taxonomy): domain Eukaryota; kingdom Metazoa; phylum Chordata; class Chondrichthyes; family Pristiophoridae; genus Pristiophorus; species Pristiophorus japonicus. Next base: position 144,345,319 of record NC_091983.1, read on the forward strand.
TCTATGGACTCTCCCTGTGCTGAGGCTCAACCATCTGCTTCCACTATCGTCTACTTCCAGGTGAAGCTGGACTTGATTGACAATGAGGTTCTGTAGCATCAGTACACCTCCCCTTAAAGTATTGAATAAAACCTGTGTCAAACATGGCTGGCAATTAGACTGGACCCAATATTGACCGACCTGTTGAGCGGTAAGCCAATGAACTGCGATTCTAGCACTGAGATCAAATCTATAATCATGTTTATGAGGACTGAGCATGAATTTTGTGAGCTACCTAGACCAGTTTGACTCGGCACAGCTTAACATCATTGGGCCATGACACTGCCCGTTTCATGGCCAAATCCAATCTGCAGCCAATGTCTCCATTTGATCTGGATTTAACCTCCATCAGCACATGGGTTACATACAAATTCGATCATTCCATGATGTAATACCTCAGAAACAATATGGGGTCATTTTACAAATTTTGCTTCTAGTGGGTGAATCTCTATGCCAGGAGCACAAATTTGTAAAATTACCCATTATTTTTAGAGATTATGGTCAGTATATCCCTTAAAAGTCAGTTGTTTTTGTCAATTTGATTTCTTTTGGATACAGTCGGGGCTATTTTCTACGATAATTGCAGGTTGTGGAGAAATGTTGTAGTGCAGACTTTGCTCCTGTCCGGGTAGTCCACGACTGACTTTGATAAATCTTTCAGGATGTAGCCTAATGATACGTCTTCTGCAAGCTTCCGACCTGTCATTCACCAGTTAGAGTCAGGCATTTGAAGGTGAAATATTCAGTGCAGTTGCTGCCATTTAAAGGGTCCCACAGCTGTCCTGTAGAGGGCAGGTCAACTCTTACAGGAAAAACCATGGGAAGAAAATTTAGTTTATTTCTTTTGGAGTACAATTTTATAATGTTGCAATCGAATTACTGCAAGAAGTATGGGAAAGGAGGCTAGCCTTGTTCGGCACCTTGGGGCACTGTCCCCACAGGCAGGGGTACAGAGTTGGCAAAGTTTCAGTGCTGCCTGCCTCACCCAAAGGAGCTGGCACTAAATAAGAAAAACTTGAAAAAATCTATTCCAAAATAAGCCTCCAGCAGTACTTTATGCCAAGTAGATGGGAATAGTGGAGGCAAAATTGTCCTGCGCCCCGATTGGGAGCGGTAACCTTCTGGGGCCGAGACTTCCGCCGTGGAATTGCCCTTTACTGCCCCTGAAAGGAAGCAGAGTGCAAACTCCCACGCCCCACTTCCTTTGGAGGCAGTAACCGGGACGGGGAGTCAGGCGCTACACGTAGCGCTGAGGTGCATCAACGTCCCTCCCTTTCCTTAAAGGGGAGGGCCACTGTGCATTCTTCACAGACTCTGATGGCCTCCACTGGGCCACCAGGGCAGCGTGGGACCAGGCCTGCAGCCCGGCACTTAAGATGGTAGCCCGGACCATGCTAGGACTGCCATAGTTGAGCCAATCCGAGAGTCAGCCGACAAAAAAAGATGGCGGTCTGGGGAGCTAGCGCCCTCCCCTTTAAGGAGCCCACCAGGAGCTGATGTCCACCAGCTCCATGACCCGTGGGGCGGTAAGGGGTCGGCGCACATGGTGATGGTGTCATCGCCGGTTGCGTGGTGCCCAGGGGCATTAACTGCGGGTCGCTACGCTGTCATGGCAGCGCTGCCGCAAACTCCCAGATAAATTTCTGGGAGGCAGCAGCGGCCCCTTCCCCCGGGTGAAGACTGTCTTCCAGGAGGTGCGAACAGGGCTATAAAAAGGGGCAATTTTGTCCCCAGTATGTTAGTCACTAATTGATTCCATGGCCCTTAATGCAGCCCCTTACAACACACTCTGACTGCCTTTCGAATGCGTTCTAATCATGTTCATTAAGCAGCACGACAATAATTCTGGCTGAAACTTATCACTAAAGCTCTTGGCACACTGATTTGAGGTTCACACAACAAATCTTGCTAACAAAATATTAGCTGCATGACACATTCATGTACACACACACATGATGGGTTGCAGCATGGCCACCTGGGTGTTACTTTACATGCCCTTGACACTTCCAACATCTCAAAACCACATCTCAATTTTCAGGACAATGTGGCACATAACAGCTGGGAGCAAACCAAAATGGAGTAGGGCCCTGAAATTAACTTTACAAACTCTAGAGTTGGAGCCCAGAGGAAATGGAAGAGAGTGTAGCTTGAGTTTTCTGCAGCCTGAGAGCCAACAGCTATTCTCATGTTCTTTGTGCTCCACTCACTGTTATCCAGGCATACACTCAAATAGAGCATCACGATAGAGGGAACAGCTACAATACATAGTGGTTATGGAACTCGATTAGTAGCTCAGAAGTTGTGAGTTCAGATCTCATCCTAACAAGTTGTGAAATTGAATTTAATGAGGGCTAGTGCCAGAAAATGACCAGGAAAGCAACCAGATTTTTGTAATCCAACTGGTTCACTAATATCCTTCAGGGAAGAGAAAAGAACCTGACACCTCTATCCTGTCTGGCCAACGTATGTCTTCAGACTGATGGTTGACTCATAATATCCTCTAAAAAGCTACTTCGTTGTGAAAAAAATTCAAGACAACTAGGGCAACAAATGTGACCTCGCCAGTGTTGCTAAAATGTGAGAACAAAACCAGAGTACATTGCTATGTAAGTAATATTTGAAGGAGTAGCATTCGTACATCTGTTCCCCTTTGCTTTTAGTAGGCCTCCATAAGAATCAGCTACAGGTCCCAGTGCCATCCAAGAAACCTGTACCTGACAGCACCCAGCATCTCTCTCAGCAATGTTTGCAGGCACCAGCACAACTACACACACCCTGGTGGCTGCAGTTAGTGAGCCTGAGGGAATATCACTGTGTGGGTGGCAGTGCACAGGTGAACGGGAACAAGAAGTATTGAGCAGTAGGAATCTGCTGCCCAGCTGGCTGCATGGCTGCTATCACTATAAGCCCTGTACTTTGGTAAATACAACAATATGGTGATATCAAATAGCTGTGTCATTTCTATTCTTTAGGAAAGTGCTGTTATAGCATATCGGCCATCTTTGATTCATGTGCCACCACAAAATTAGCTGATACTACAGATAATCCTGAAGCTCGCCTGTAAGAGGGAAAAGGCAGAAAAGTTGGATTTACTGCCAGTCGCAGATCATCCCTTTGTTGCAGGTTGGCCTTAGGTGTCCTATAACAGATGTAAAACTGGACCCTGCAGAGGCAGATGCCTTCATTATTGCTAAGTAGAAACAATTGGTGCCTGACAATCTCTGCCATGCCTTCCATTGGTTTGTACCATTCAATCTTAAAATACTGCAAGTGGGGTGTTTAGAAAGCAATCACCAAATTGTCTTGCCAAACAGTATTGATAACTCTGTAGCACACAATAAATTGCTCCCTGACCTTGAGTAAATGGTGGTATTGCAAAAGCCCTTTTTTCCTGTCTGCTCTTGTATCATTTTCCTGTTCTGCTGAACATTGGTAAATGTGTCAATTGCAGTTGGCTTTGCAGTGATTTTTCAGACAATGCTTGGGTATTTCTGTTTCCAGTTAAACATTTCCAGCATGTTCTGCTATAAAAAAACAAAAAACAAAATAACAAAAGGAAAAGTCACAAAAATGGTTTTTAAAAGCCATTTCATTAAAAAGAATTAAAAAAAAGACTGAGCCCCTCTAAGAACCATGTTACCACATTATGCATGAAGCTTCTCTTACATCCACTTTAGATAGGTACCCTTAGTGCATGGCATGAGCCCATCATAATATGAGAAATCACGTGTGCTCTGATTTGCATATAATATCCATTGATTTGAATATTACAATAAAGCTCTTGCATAAATTATGCTTGAGCAAGCTTTGTGTGCATCAAGCCGAGACGGGAAATTGTGCAGACGATTTCTCTTAGGGAGCAGCTTGCTCACACAAAACAACAACACCTTTATAGCACCTTTAACACAGTAAAGCATCCCAAGGCACCTCACAGGACTTTTATAAAACAAAACTTAACACTGAGCCCCAGTAGGAGATATTAGGTTGGATTTTCAGGTCCTCTCCGCTCCATTTTTCGCCCCAGAGCGGCGGCAGAGAGGTGTTCTGGCTGGGCGGTCAGCCTCCAGCAATCCTCGGGTCCTGTTTTGCGGCTGGGTGGAGCAGCACCGCCGGAAGAGCTATGTCAGTGTGCAACACTCCTGGTTGCAACACCGGCGTGAGTTTTGACTCTTGCCCATGTAATGTCTGTGAGCTTGTAATGTTTGTAGGTCCACACTGTGGATGTGGCCGTATTGTGTACTGCAAGTGCAGGGTTAATAATAAACAGAACCGGCAGATTTCCGGAGACTTCCGAGAGAGCTGCCTGCCATGTTAGGAAGCTGTGTGTGCTGTGCGCTGTGAATATATCACATTTGGCGATTGAGATGGGATTTTTCAGATGATTTAAAGCTTAAATTTTGTTGGTGAAGGATTCAGCCAGCCGACAGAGAGACTTTGGAAGTTTCTGTCTTTGGAAAAAGCAATAAAAAAATCCGAGGCAAAATACAGCACATGGTGTGAACAGCTAGAGATTAAAATGGCAGCACCCGCAGGTGTATTGGAACATTTGGGGGAATATAGACATGACTGGGAACGTTTTAAAGCGTATGTGGATCGGCTAGAAATGTATTTCACTACAAATAACATAATTGAAGTTCCAGACAATGCAGTCCAAAACCGGGCTGTGTTGGAATGTAAGAAAGCGATCTTCTTATCGGAGGCAGGTCCGGCATTGTATGAAACCCTTGTAAATCTGCCTGTGCCTGTCGAGCCAAAGGACACAATGCTTAAAGAGATTTTAACGAAGCTGGAGCAGCACTATAACCCCAAACCGTTAGAAATTGCTGAAAGCTATAGTTTCGGGATTCGGAATCAAAAGGCTGATGAAATTATCAGTGAATACATTGTAGCATTAAAAAAGCTATCGATGCACTGTAATTTTGGAAACTTTCAAAACCGGGCATTACGGGATCGTTTTGTTTGTGGGGTGATAAATGATGCGATCAGAAGGAAGTTATTGATGATGGATGACTTGACTTTTGAGATTGCTTGTCAGACAGCGAGGTCAATGGGCATGGCCGAACAATATTCCCGAGAATTAAATAATAATTACGGTCGTCAGTCAACCGAGGTAAATCACCTGCAGATTCAGAGTAAAAGACGGGCATGGCCGAAAGTCTCAGAAACTGGAAATTCTAAAAGAGTGTCGAAGTCATGTTTGACTATAAATACTCATCTAGACTATATCAATTTAATAGACTACCGTTTGGAGTGTCTTCTGCCCCTGCCATATTCCAAGGGGTGATGAACCAGATTTTGCAAGGTATTGAAGGGGTAGTATGTTATTTGGATGACATACTAATTTCAGCACCAAATAGGCAAATTCATAATAACATATTGAATGAAGTCCTAAAATGGCTAGAGAAGCAAGGAGTACAAGTGTCTGCTCGTAAGCATGAGTTATTTAAAAACTCAGTGGGGTACTTAAGGTACAGGGTAGACAAAGATGGTTTACATCTAACCATGGAAAAATTGGATGCAATTAGAAATGCACCCACTCCCAGGAATGTCACTGAACTTCGTTTATTCTTGGGTCTTTTGAACTATTATGGGAAGTTCCTACCAAATTTGGCTACAGTATTATATTCACTGAATGAACTTTTGAAAAAACAGGTCCATTGGAAGTGGTCAAAAGAATGCGATACAGCATTCAAGAAGTGTAAAAGCAAATTGGTAGAGAGCACCATGTTAGTTCACATGACATATCTAACGCGATTAAGCTATCTTGTGATGTCACTCCGTATAGAGTTGGGCAGTAATCTCTCATGTATTAAGTAGTGGGGAGGCGAGACCAATTGCTTTTGCTTCACGCACTCTCAGTGCCAGTGAGAGTAATTATGTGCAAAGTGAAAGGGAAGCTTTGGCATTAATTTTTGGGGTCAAGAAGTTTCACAAATACTTGTATGGTCGTAAGTTTACGGATCATAAGCCCCTAACAGCAATCCTCCATCCAAAGTCCCCAGTTCCAACATTAGCTGCAGCCCGAATGCAGAGATGGGCTTTGATTTTGTCAGCATATACATATGATATTGAATACAGACGATCAGCTGATCACAGTAATGCTGATGCAATGTCTAGATTGCCTTTCCCATCACAAGTTACACCCGAAAGGGAAGAAGTGTTTTATTTTTCACACATTGATGAACTGCCAGTCACAGCTGAAGAGATTGGTAGAGCAACCAAACGTGACCCAGTGATGTCAAAGGTGTATGATTATACTGCAAATAGATGGCCAAACCAGGTAACAGACAAAGATACACATCCATTCTTCATTCGTAGGAATGAATTATCAGTCGATAAAGATTATATCATGTGGGGTGCAAGAGTGGTTATACCAAATAAATTCAGGTCCAAATTATTAGGAGACCTGCATGACCAGCACCTGGGAATGTGTTTGACCAAGAGTTTTGTACGCATTTTGTACGTATATTTATTTATATCAGGTCTTGATAAAGATATTGAGTACATCGTGAGTCAGTGTATGGCATGTCAAACGGTAAGCAAGTAACCACCATCAGTACCATTACAGCCATGGAAATGGCCTCACAGGGTGTGGCAAAGGCTATATATTGATTTTGCTGAGTTAGAAGGATAACAATTGTTCCTTGTGATTGATAGCCATTCGAAGTGGGTTGAGGTGTTTCCAATATGGAAAATAACAACAAGTAAAACATTGGACATTTTACGAAAATTATTTTCTTCATTTGGCCTCCCTGTTTCAGATAATGGACCACAATTTCGTTCAGAAGAATTTACACAATTCACGAGCAAAAATGGTGTGAAACATACCAAGGTTCCACCATACCATCCCGCTTCGAATGGTGCAGCAGAGCGCACTGTACAAATTGTAAAATGTGCCCTCATAAAACAAATGTTAGATCGAAATCCAAGGAAATGACAGTTGTCATTGGATCACAAATTGCCTAATTTTTTTGATTACATATCGAAATACCCCTCACACAACTACTGGTAGAACACCAGCAGAGTTGTTTCTCAAATGACAGCCTCGAACCAGATTCTCGTTGTTAAAGCCAAATTTGGCACAGTCCGTAGAAGAGACACAATTCAGACAGAAAGAGAATCAGGCTAGCGGTAGAGTAAAAGAGAGAAGTGTGAAATTAAGCCAGAAGGTCAGAGTGAAGAACCGTCACCATAAATGGTTGAAGTGGTTACCAGGAAGAGTGGTGAAGATATGTGGTCCTCGCACATATTTGGTAAAGAGGTTTGATAATGGACAGGTTAGGTTTGTTCATATTGATCATATTTTACCTGCAGACATGGAAGGAGTTGAAGGTGGGAATGATTCAATTATTTCTGACTCATCAGATAGTTTTGATACACCAGGAGCAAATCCTAAATCCAATGTACTGGAAACAAATCCAGGAGAGAATCAAAATGAAAGTCTGAGTCCAAGTCAGGAAAACAAAGAGCCTGAAGTTAGAGTGAGTTCAAATGAAAATCAAGGAAATTCCGTGGAGGAAAACATTCCTCAGGATGAGCCTCGAATGAGTTTAGATTCGACATCATGTTTGGAAGGTTCTGTTCAAGAGTGAAGGGATCCTCTTCAAAACAGAAAACAAATGATAAAGTTAAATTTGTAAATATGGGAAAAAATAAGTTTATATCCTGTGTTATGTATAAACAGGAAGGTTATGTATGATGTTTGTTATGATGGCTTCTTCATTAAGGAGAGAGAAGTGTAATGTCTGTAAACTTGTAATGTTTGTAGCTCCACACTGTAGATGTGGACATATTGTGTACTGCAAATGCAGGGTTAATAATAAACAGATTTCCGGAGACTTCCGAGAGAGCTGCCTGCCATGTTAGGAAGCTGTGTGTGCTGTGCTCTATGAATATATCACAGCCTGACCCATACGCCCAAAGCATGACCCGCAGTGAATGCCTGGGAACTCAGGAGGTCCAACGATACCGACAGCGGACAGGTAAGTTATAAATTCCTAAGGTAAGTGTGATTGTTTTTTCTTTTAATTTTTTTTGCAGTTTGTGTTGTGGTGACATGGACAATGTTTTGGGAATGTTTCAGTGGCTTTTTAAAAAAGATTTCCGCCCCCCACTCCCGCCCAGGCATCTCTCAGAGCACTTCCGGTCCGACTCTTTAACTCAGGAGTTTCCCATGCTAACGCCCGAAGAGAGGTGTACAATGCCTCCCATAGCGCTGCGCCCCCTGACTCAGGGCCCATCTGCCCAAAGTTACTTACTGAGGCGCAAACTGTTCCCGGGTGCTAACTTTATCGCCCTGCCGCCATTACCGCCCCAAAAACATCAAAGCCAAAAATCCAGCCCATTAGGGCAGATGACCAAAAGCTTTGTTAAAGAGATAGGTTTTAAGGAGTGTGTTAAAGGATGAAAGAGCGGTAGGGAGACGAACAGATTAAGGGAAGGAATTCCAACGCTTAGGGACTTGATAGCTGAAGGCACGGCCACTAATGGTTGAGTGATGAAAATTACGGTTGCTCAAGAGGGCAGAATTAGAGGAGCGCAGATATCTCCGGGGGTTGTGGGGCTGGAGGAGATTACAGAGATAGGGAGGGGTGAGGCATGGAAGAATTTGAAAACAAGAATGAGAATTTTAAAATTGAGACGTTGCTTAACCAGGAGGCAATGTAAGTATTTGAGTACAGGGCTGATGAGTAAAAAGGACATGGTGCGAGTTAGGACACAGGCAGCAGAGTTTTGGATGACCTCAAGTTTACGGAGGATAGAACGTGGGAGACCAGCTAGGAGTGCTTTGGAATGATGAAGTCTAGAGGTAACAAAGGTAGGGATGAGGGTTTTAGCAGCAGATGAGCTGAGGCAGTGGCCGAGTTTGGCGATGTTACGGAGGTGGAAATAGTCAGTCTTAGTGATGGCGCGGATATGTGGAAACTCAATTTCCTGGTGACAGCATGTTTGAATCATGCCAGCAGCAAAAGAACCACCAACTGGAAATGATGCCCCATTATTTACTACACAGCGAATAATAGATAGTTCTCATTGAGATAATATTTGTAATATGTGCAACAAAATATTTATATAGTGCCATTAACGCATTAAAACACCCAAGACACTTCACACATGCAACAAACAAAATTTGAAACCAAGCCACATAAAGAGGTATTAGGATACATGTCCAAAAACTTGGTCAAAGAGGTAGATTTTAAGGAGCATCTTAAAAGAAGGAGAGAGAGGTAGAGAGAGTTTTCCAGAGCTGAAGGCACAGCCACCAATGTTGGAGCGATTAAGATATACCTAGAGGAGCTTTGCTACTCCATCTACCTGCTAGCAAAGTAGATCTTCATATCCTTTCTAATATAGTTATGTGGTATTAAAGAAGACATGCATTAAACACATGGCACAGTATCACAGGTGGCCTTATATAATTGAAACACAACTGTCCAGTACTGACATCCAATAACACTCTCGCTAGGACGAAACTGAAAATGGAAAAAAGTAAGCCTGAACCCAGAAGGTCAGAAATGACTGTCTCCACATAATATACAGACTGTCTGGGCTATATTCTGAGCCAGTAATACATCACAAAGCTGAGATGACATTGGTAAACCACTTAAGCTGCACTCTCATGGTTCATGGCACCATCTCAACCATTCAGTAAGTTACAGCTTTTTAAACAGACTCCCAAGTTTGGTTTACAAAAGTAAAATACTGCAGATGCTGGAATCTGAAATGTAAAAAAATGCTGGAAACACTCAGCAACTAAGGCAGCATCTGTGGAAAGAGAAACAGAGTTAACATTTCAGGTCGATGAACTGGCGAGGTTTGGTTTGTTCTATGCATATTGTTAAAAAAAAAGTACTGTCATTTACATGAATTTTGTTGCATCATTATATACAATATTGCACTGTGGCATTAATGATTTATATTGCGCTATAAATATGATTCATGTTACATTATTATTGACACTATTGTCTAAAATAGAGAGTCAGCGCATTGTCTGCCTAACGATCAGAATTTGGGGCGGAACCAAGTTCTGCAGAAAATTATGTTCAAGGGGAGAGTAGATGAGTCTTCCACCCATTCCCCTTACATCAATGTGGCATGTCCTGGGGAGTTCATAGGTTACCCTGGAAAGACTGCCCATAATGCCCTCAGAAAGCCTAGTGGAACTCTCGCCAACTGAGAACTGATGATGAGGGCCTTACTAATTCTGAAAAATACACACAAAAAATAAACTTATTATAAGAATAATAAAACAAAGATTAATTTTTATGTTGCAGAATGAAGTACTTTAAAACTATGGTGGTATACTTAATTTCTTTACCATTGGGTCACTGGAGCTGTAAATATAAAATCTGTGAAAGAGAGTAGTTGAAATGTAAGGGTCCCCTTAAATTAATGGTAAGGAATGTAAATGAAAAAGTGCAGCTACAAAACGGTGTGGGTGTGTGTGCAAAAAGGGAAGGATCAGAGATGGAAGGAACAGCATGCAGCTTTTTGAAGAAATTGGTCATTTTGATTTTTAGTAATCTAAAGAAACCACAGTCCCACAATATGCAGGAGAGGAAATATAACTCCACTCATCAGAAGTTCATAGAATAATATAGCACAGAAGGCGGCCATTCGGTCCATTGTGTCTGCACTGGCTCTTTCAAAGAGCAATTTAGGTGGTCCCATTGCCCTGCTCTTCACCATATACCTGCAATTTTTTCTCCTTCAAATATTTATCCAATTCCCTTTTGAAAGCTATGATTGAATCTGTACCCTATCAGGCAGTGCATTCCAAATCCTGACCACTCGTTGTGTCTTTCCTCATGAAGCCTCTGGTTCTTTTGCCAATCGCCTTAAAACTGGGCGCTCTGGTTATTGACCCTTCAGCCATTGGAAAAGTTTCTCTTTATTTAGACTATTTAAACCCTTCATGATTTTAAACACTTAGACACACCTGTGGATAATATGCAATATGCATTCATATATGTGTAAAACAGGGGTTCCTAAACTATGGCTTGCAAGACAGATGTGGTCCCAAGCCCTAACTATTGGGGCTGTAAGGTCCCTTCACTTTGCTCCTGAAATGAAGCAGCGTATGCAGTTTGTTTGTGACTTGGCTCGGAAAGAGGCAAGTGCTTTTATGCATCTTTAATTACACAAAATATATTTTTTTATGTGGCCTGTGAGACTTCATGGTATGTAAGTAAGTAGCCCACAGAGATAATAAAAAAAAGTTGGGCACACCATATGGGCATAAATAAAATATTTAGTAATATCATGGAGGTCCAATAGTTGCCAGATGTCTTCTGTTTGGTTGTTGTGCTTCACACATTTCTGAGATTCTGTTCCTTATGATAGTGGCCTGTCACCATTTAGATCTTCATGCCGTTGGCTAAAGACTGCCTTGACATGAATGCTGGACTTCCTCCAATGATGTGATATGCCAAACCTTGGAGGCTACCTCCATTGGGATTCTTCCCAAAGCTTCTCAAACAGTGATGTGTGCAAACAGGAGATAGACGAAAAATGAGCAATGTGTCATTATGATCTAATTTTTACCACGTTACATATTTACCTGTGGTTCCCTTTTTACAGTTACATATTTTTGTGGAATTTTTTTTTAATTTTAAGTTTTTTTGTCCTTTGTCCTGTGTTTTCTTTACTTGGCCTAGTCAGTTTTCACTTCATATTTCATTTAAAAGTTTCACAATCCCCAACTTGACTCTGCAACTTGAGTTTCTGAAATCAGTCCTGTGAGATTATCTTTGGGGCCTGCTTTAATTTGCTACAGTATGTAGTTTGGATGTCACCAGCTCAATTATATACCAATTATGTCATATTGAAACATTTCCAAATCACATTTTATAAAGAGTTGTTTTCCATATGGTGCAGTGATTTTTTTGATGTAATAGTACTAAAAGTTTGCATTATAATATTTGTCACTCAGCAATGTGTACCTGAATTGTTGGTTTACTTCTATAAGTGACAAAATAGAATTTCTAATGGTATAATGAATTATATTATAAATGTAATGCTTTTTGTCAGAAACAAATAATTTTTTAATTTAGTTTGCAGACTTTTTAAAACCCTTGCTGTGAGCAGCTCCTAATTTCATACACAATTGAAGGCTTTCGTCGAGTTGAACAATCTGGTTGATTCCTATTTTAATTGAATCTACCAATAAGCAATTGGCTAAATTGGTGGATTATGAGACTAGACAGATTTCCCCCAACACGACTTCCCATGTCCTACCTGGCAGAAAAGGGATAGAGTGCTTCTTCCAAATTTCCAGACAGCAAGTAGGATGCTGAGGCAAAACAGCAGAGTATTAGTGAGAGGAAGACAAGCTCAAACTATGTCGTGCTCTCGTCAGATCACACCTCGGGTACTGTCTCTAGATAAGGGACTGTGGAAGATTGTTATTTATTTGGACATCCAAAGGTATTCGATAAGGTTCCACATAAGAGACTGCTAACAAAAGAGACCACCTGGAATTGGAGACAGCCTATTGACAAGGGTAGGGAATTGTTTAGGAGGTAGTGGAAAAAGTAGGGATAATGGATATGCTTGAATTGGCAGGATGTGAATAGTGGTTTCTCCCGTACTGGGATCTCAGCTTTCACTATATTTACAAGAAACTTAGATGAAGGAATAGAGAGCCATATATCCAAGTTTGCTGACAACACAATGGGAACAGAAAGTTGCAAAGTGACATTAATAGATTAAATGAGTGGGCAAAACTGTGGCAGATGGAATTCAATATGGTGACCCTGTTATATATTTAACCCCTTGTAACCTGCATCACACCTGTCCACCAGAGTGCCTACCTGTTGGAGTCCCAAGGGATCCCAGCATCCCTTGGGGGCACAGTATATAAGCAGGCCACGCACGAGATATCTGCACTCTGGGACTATAATAAAAGAGCTAAAGTCACACTTGCTCATTACACACAGTACTCGGTCTGACTATTTATTATGAGTGGAACAATTGGCGACGAGGTAACGAACAACCGCATGAAAATGCAAAGAACAGTCGGCATCCTGGAGAAGTTCTCAGAGGGGGACGATTGGGAGGCTTTCGTGGAGAGACTCGACCAATACTTCGTGGCCAACGAGCTGGAAGGGGACGAGAATGTGACCAAACGAAAGGCGATCCTCCTAACTGTCTGTGGGGCAACAACCTATGGCCTCATGAAGAATCTCCTGGCCCCAGCTAAACCAACAGAGAAATCCCACAAAGAACTGTGTACGCTGGTCCAGGAGCACCTAAATCCTAAGGAAAGAGTTTTGATGGCGAGATATCGGTTCTACACATGTCAACGATCAGGGGGCCAGGAAGTGGCGAGCTATGTCGCCTAACTAAGGCGCCTTGCAGGACATTGTGAGTTTGAGGGATTCCTAGAACAAATGCTCAGAGACTTTTTTGTACTGGGTATTGGACATGAGACAATTCTTCGCAAACTGTTGACTGTAGAAACTCTGAATCTGAGTAAAGCCATAACGATAGCCCAGGCATTTATGTCCACCAGCGACAACACCAAGCAGATTTCACAGAACAAAGAAGTTTCAGCCAGAACTATGCATAAGTAACATCGGTTTTGAGCAGAAATGTACAGGGCAGAACATACACGCCGACTGCTGTGGCCCGACCTCAATTGACCCAGAGTCCGCCATCATCTGTTAATGCGAGGCAGTTAACACCCTGTTGTCGCTGTGGGGGTGATCATCGCCCCCATCAATGCTGCTTTAAGCACTATGCGTGCAATGGCTGCAGAACAGTGGGACACCGCCAATGAATGTGCAGGCGAGCTGCAAACCCTGCAAACCACCACATTGCAGAGGAAGATCGATCCACAGTGGATCAGACGGAATTGGAAACTCATACGGAGGGGGCAGAGGTGTACGGGGTACACACGTTCACGACGAAATACCCAACAATAATGTTGAAAGTATATCTGAACAGTATTCCAGTGTCTATGGAGCTGGACACGGGGGCAAGTCAGTCCATAATGAGTGAAACAGCCTTCGACAGGCTGTGGGGAAAGAAAGCACACGGGCCCAAGCTCAGCCCCATTCACATCAAACTAAGGACTTACACAAAGAAACTAATCCCTGTAATTGGCAGTGCTGAAGTCAAGGTCTCCTATGATGGAGCAGTACACGAACTCCCGCTGTGGATTGTGTCAGGGGATGGCCCCACGTTGTTTGGCAGAAACTGGCTGGGGAAAATGCGCTAGAACTGGGACGACATCTGAGACCTCTCGTCCGTCAACGACACCGCATGTTCTAAGCAAATTCCCTTCATTATTTGAACCAGGCATTGGAAGCTTCTCGGGGGTGAAAGTGCAAATTCATTTGGTTCCCTGTATGCGACCCATCCACCACAAGGCTCGACGGTCCCATACCTGATGCGTGAAAAAGTGGAACTTGAGCTGGACAGGCTGCAACGTGAAGGCATCATCGCGCCGGTGGAATTCAACGACTGGGCCAGTCCGATTGTTCCAGTAGTCAAGGAGGACGGTACGGTTAGAATTTGTAGGGACTATAAAGTAACGATTAACCGTTTTTCGCTGCAGGACCAGTACCCGCTACCCAAGATAGACGACCTATTTGCGACCCTAGCTGGAGGGAAGACATTCACCAAGCTGGACCTGACCTCGGCCTACATGACACAGGAGCTGGAGGAGTCTTCGAAAGGCCTCACCTGCATCAACATGCACAAAGGTCTGTTTATCTACAACCGGTGCCCGTTCGGGATTCGGTCGGCCGCAGCGATCTTCCAGCGGAACATGGAGAGCCTGCTAAAGTCAGTTCTTTGCACAGTGGTCTTCCAGGACGATACATTGGTTACAGGTCGGTACACCATGGAGCACCTGAAGAATCTGGAGGATGTTCTTAGTCGGTTGGATCGCGTGGGGCTCAGGTTGAAATGCTCGAAGTGTGTTTTCCTGGCACGGAACGTCGAATTCTTAGGAAGGAGAATCACAGCAGACGGCATCAGACCCACCGACGCCAAGACCGAGGCCATCAAGATCGCGTCGCGGCCACAGAACGTGACGGAGCTGCAGTCGTTCCTGGGACACTTTAACTACTTTGGTAATTTCCTACCTGAGTTAAGCATCCTGCTAGAACCCTTACATGCGCTACAGCGCAAGGGAGACAACTGGCTATGGGAGAATTCACAAGAGGCTGCCTTTAAGAAAGCCAGAAATTGATTGTGTTCCAACAAACTGCTTGTCCTGTATAACCCATGTAAACGATTGGTGTTAGCTTGCAATGCATCGTCATACGGGATCAGGTGTGTGTTACAACAGGCTAATGAATCGGGAATTTTGCAACAGTTGCGTATGCATCCAGGAGTTTGTCCAAGGCTGAAAGGGCCTACAGCATGGTTGAAAAAGAGGCTCTGGCATGCGTTTATGGGGTAAAAAAAATGCACCAGTACTTATTTGGCCTCAAGTTCAAGCTTGAAACTGACCACAAGCCGCTTATATCGCTATTCTCGGAGAGCAAAGGGATTAATACCAATGCCTCTGCCCGCATCCAAAGATGGGCACTCACGCAGCCGGCATACAACTATATAACCCGCCACAGACCGGGCACAGAGAACTGCGCAGATGCTCTCAGTCAGCTGCCATTGTCCACCACCAGGGTGGAAATGGCACAGCCAGCAGACTTGCTCATGGTCATGGAGGCATTTGAGAACGAGAAATCCCCCGTTACGGCCCACCAGATCAGGACCTTGACCAGCCAGGATCCTTTACTGTCCTTGGTAAAAAAAACTGTGTCCTCCATGGGAGCTGGTCCAGTGTCCCAGTGGAGATGCAGGAAGCGATTAAGCCATCCCACAGACGCAACGATGAGCTGTCCCTGCAGGCGGACTGTCTTTTGTGGGGCAATCGCGTAGTCTTGCCCAAGAAAGGCAGAGAGACATTCATTTGCAAACTGCACAGCCTCCACCCTGATATCGTGATGATGAAAGCCATAGCCAGATCCCATGTGTGGTGGCCTGGCATCGACTCAGATTTAGAGTCATGTGTGCACCAGTGCAACACTTGCTCTCAGTTGAGCAATGCACTCAGAGAGGCACCGCTAAGTTTGTGGTCCTGGCCACCCAAACCGTGGTCGAGGATCCATGTAGACTATGCGGGCCCATTCCTCGGCAAAATGTTTTTGGTTGTCGTGCACGCTTACTCAAAGTGGATTGAATGTGCAATAATGTCTGTAAGCACGTCCACGGCCACCATTGAAAATCTTCGAGCTATTTTTGTCACGCACGATCTGCCTGATGTCCTAGTCAGCGACAATGGGCCGTGCTTCACCAGTGCAGAATTCAAAGAATTCATGACCCACACCGGGATCAAACATGTCACATCTGAGCCGTTCAAGCCCGCATCCAACGGCCAGGCAGAACGGGCAGTTCAGACCATCAAGCAAAGCTTGAAACGTGTGTCGGAAGGCTCCCTGCAGACCCGGTTGTCCTGAATACTGCTCAGCTACTGCACCAGACCCCACTCATTCACTGGGATTCCCCCAGCTGAGCTGCTCATGAAAAGGGCGCTTAAAACAAGGCTCTCTCTTGTCCATCCTGATCTACATGATCTCGTGAAGGACAAGCGTCATCAACAAAGTGTGTACCATGACCGCGCAAACTTGTCATGTGATATTGAAATCAATGATCCTGTGTTTGTGCGCAATTATGGACATGGTCCTAAATGGCTCACTGGTACGGTCACAGCCAAAGAGGGGAGTAGGGTATTTCAGGTCAAACTGACCAATGGACAAATGCACAGAAAACACTTGGACTAAATTAAACTCCGGTTCACCAACAGCTACGTACAACCTGAAGAGGACACCACCAACTTTGACCCTTCAACACACACACAAGTGGCAACTGACATCACGGTTGACCACGAAACAGAACTCATCATCCCCAGCAGCCCGGCAAGGCCAGCTGCCCAACAGCCCAATGAAGAACTGACCAACCCAACCACACCAACATTTGTACCGAGACGGTCGACAAGGGAACGCAAAACCCCAGATCGTCTCACCTTGCAAATAAGTATATTGTTGACTTCACGGGGGAGTGATGTTATGTATTTAACCCTTTGTAATCTGCATCACACCTGTCCACCAGAGGGCCTACCTGTTGGAGTCCCAAAGGATCCCAGCATCCCTTGGGAGAACACTATATAAGCAGGCCACCCACGAGGTACCTGCACTCTGGAACTATAATAAAGGAGCTAAAGTGACACTTGCTCATTACACACAGTACTCAGTCTGACCATTTATTATGAGTGTAACAGACCCAAGATAGATCAGAGTATTTTCTAAAATGGTGAGAAGCTTGGAACTATAGCGGAACAGAGAAATTTAGGGGTCCAAGTACAGAAATCTCTAATAGCTAGTTTATCTTGCATTCCTGGATGTGGGCGCACTTTCAAGGCCAGCATCTATTGCCTATCCCTAATTGCCTTTGAGAAGGTGGTGGTGAGATACCTTCTTGAACTGCTGCAGTGCATGTGTTCAAGGCATTCCCACCGTGCTGTTCGGGAGGAAGTTCAAGAATTTTGACCCAGCGACAATGAAGTAACATGTGTGACTTGGAGGGGAACTTCAATGTGATGGTGGTCCCATGCACCTACTGTCCTTGTCCTGCTAGGTGGTAGAGGTCGCGGGTATTGGAGGTACTGTCAAAGAAGCCTCTGCAAGTTGCTGCAGTGCATCTTGTAGATGGTACACACTGCAGACACACTACGTTGTTGTTGGAGGGAGTGAATGTTTAACGTGGTGGAAGGGCTACCGATCAAGCGGGCTGCATGTACTGTATGGTGTTGAGTTTCTTGCGTGTTGTTGGACCTGCACTTATCCAGGCAAGTGAAGAGTATTCCATCACACTCCTAACTTGTGACATATAGATGGTGAAAGGGCTTTGGGGAGTCAGGAGGTGTGACACTCGCTGCAGAATACCCAGTCTCAGACCTGCTCTTCTTGCCACAGTATTTATGTAGCTGTTCAAGTTTAGTTTCTGGCCAATGGTGACCCCCAGGATGTTAATGCTGAGGGATTCAGCGATAGTAATGCCGTTGAATGTCAAGGGGCGGTGTTTAGACTCTTGTTGGAGATAGTCATTGCCTGGCACTTTTGTGGTGCGAATGTTACTTGCCACTTATCAGTCCAAGCCTGAATGTTGTCCAGGACTTGTTGCATGTGGGCATGGACTGCTCCATTATCTGAAGAGTTGAGAATGGAACTGTAAACTGTGCAAACATCAGTGAACACCCCCACTTCTGGCCTTATGATGGAGGGAAGGTCATTGATGAAGCAGCTGAAGATAATTGGGCCTAGGACCAGGGGCGGATCAACCACGGGGCAGATGCGGCTGCAGCCCCAGGACCACCAAAGAACACAGGCCCACCAAATAAATGTAGGAAAAAAAAATAACACCTCCCAAATAGGCTGAATAGAATAGACAATGAGAGGAAAAACAAGACCGAGGAAAATAGATTCACTTGTTTATACCTATATACAGAACTACCTATATACACTAATATACCTATATACAGAATAGAATATGTACTAGCATGTTTAAAACAGTGTTTCAAAGAAGCACGGAGCCTCATTATAATATTTAAAGTGCAAACCGGCTCCTGGGTGCAGGATGGGTGCCCACCCACCCGTTCTGCCTTCGTTAAAACCGGAAGTGGGCGGGTTAGGGTCGGGTTTCAGTTTTCTGAGACTTTACATAAGAACATAAGAAATAGGAGCAGGAGTAGGCCATATGGCCCCTTGAACCAGCTCCGCCATTTAATTAGATCATGGCTGATCTGATCACGGACTCAGCTCCACTTCCCCGCCGCTCCTCATAACACCTTATTCCCTTATCGTTTAAGAAACTGCCTATTTCTGTCTTAAATTTATTCAGTGTCCCAGTTTCCACAGCTCTCTGAGGCAGCAAATTCCACAGATTAACAACCCTCTGAGAGAAGAAATTTCTCCTCCTCTGTTTTAAATGGGCAGCTCCTTATTCTAAGATCATGCCCTCTAGTTCTAGTCTCCCCAACATTCTCTGCATCCACCTTGTCAAGCCCCCTCATAATCTTATACGTTTCGATAAGATCACCTCTCATTCTTCTGAATTCCAATGAGTAGAGGCCCAACCTACTCAACCTTTTCTCTTAAGTCAAGCCCCTCATCCCCGGAATCAACCTAGTTAACCTTCTCTGAACTGCCTCCAAAGCAATACATCCTTTCGTAAATATGGAAACGAAAACTGCACGCAGTATTCCAGCTGTGGCCTCACCAATACCCTGTATAGCTGTAGCAAGACTTCCCTGCTTTTATACTCCATCCCCTTTGCAATAAAGGCCAAGATACATTGGCCTTCTTGATCACTTGCTGTACCTGCATACTATCCTTTTGTGTTTCATTCACAAGTACCCCTAGATCCTGCTGTAATACAGCACTTTGCAATCTTTCTCCATTTAAATAATAACTTGCTCTTTGATTTTTTTTCTGCCAAAGTGCATGACCTCACACTTTCCAACATTATACTCCATCTGCCAAATTTTTGGCCACTCATTTAGCCTATGTCCATTTGCAGATTTTTTGTGTCCTCCTCACAAATTGTTTTTCCTCCCATCTTCGTATCATCAGCAAACTTGGCTACGTTACACTCAGTCCCTTCTTCCAAGTCGTTAATATAGATTATAAATAGTTGGGGTCCCAGCACAGATCCCTGCGGCACCCTACTCATTACTGGTTGCCAACCAGAGAATGAACCATTTATCCCAACTCTCTGTTTTCTGTTAGTTAGCCAATCCTCTATCCATGCGAATATAGTACCCCCAATCCCGTGAACTTTTATCTTGTGCAGTAATCTTTTATGTGGCACCTTGTCAAATGCCACCTGGAAGTCCAAATACACCACATCCACTGGTTCCCCTTTATCCACCCTGTTCGTTACATCTTCAAAGAACTCCAGCAAATTTGTCAAACATAGAAACATAGAAAAATAGGTGCAGGAGTAGGCCATTCAGCCCTTTGTGCCTGCACCGCCATTCAATAAGATCATGGTTGATCATTCCTTCAGTACCCCTTTCATGCTTTCTCTCCATACCCCTTGATCCCCTTAACCGTAAGAGTCATATCTAACTCCCTCTTGAATATATCCAGTGAATTGGCATCAACAACTTTCTGCGGCAGGGAATTCCACAGGTTAACAACTCTCTGAGTGAAGAAGTTTCTCCTCATCTCAGTCCTAAATGGCCTACCCCTTATCCTGGTTCTGGACTTCCCCAAAATCGGGAACATTCTTACCACATCTAACCTGTCCAGTCCCGTCAGAACCTTTATGATTCTATGAGATCCCCTCTCATCCTTCTAAACTCCAGTGAATAAAGGCCCAGTTGATCCAGTTTCTCCTCATATGACAGCCCAGCAATCCATGGAATCAGTCTGGTGAACCTTCGCTGCACTCTCTCAATAGCAAGAACGTCCTTCCTCAGACTAGGAGACCAAAACTGAACACAATATTCCAGGTGAGGCCTCACTAAGGCCCTGTACAACTGCAGTAAGACTCCCTGCTTCTATATTCAAATCCCCTAGCTGTGAAGGCCAACATACCATTTGCCTTCTTCACCGCCTGCTGTACCTGCATGCCCACTTTCAGTGACGGATGAACCATGACATCCAGGTCTCGTTACACCTCCCCTTTTCCTAGTCTGCCGCCATTCAGATAATATTCTGCCTTCGTGTTTTTGCCCCCAAATAGGGTAACCTCACATTTATCCACATTATACTGCATCTGCCATACATTTGCCCACTCACCTAACCTGTCCAAGTCACCCTGCAGCCTCTTAGCATCCTCCTCACAGCTCACTCCGCCACCCAGTATCGTGTCATCTGCAAACTTGGAGATATTACACTCTATTCCTTCATCCAAATCGTTAATGTATATTGTAAAGAGCTGGGGTTCCAGCACTGAGCCCTGCGGCACTCCACTCGTCACTGCCTGCCATTCTGAAAAGAACCCGTTTATCCCGACTCTCTGCTTCCTGTCTGCCAACCAGTTCCCTATCCAGGTCAGTATATAACCACCAATACCATGTGCTTTGATTTTGCACAACAATCTCTTGTGCGGGACCTTGTCAAAAGCCGTCAAACATGACTTCCCCATCATAAATCCATGCTGACTCTGCCTGACTGAATTTTGCTTTTCCAAATGTCCTGCTACTGTTTCTTTAATCATGGACTCCAACATTTTCGAAGAACTGGTCTATAGTTTCCTGCTTTTTGTCTGTCTCGTTTTTTAAATAGGAGCTTTACATTTGCAGTTTTCCAATCTGCTGGGATCTCCCCAGAATCCAGGAAATTTTGGTAAATTACAACCAATGCATCCACAATCCCTGCCGCTACTTCTCTTAAGACCCTAGGATGCAAGCCATCAGGTCCAGGGGATTTATCTGCCTTTAGTCCCATTATCTTACTGAGTACCACATTCTTAGTAATTGTGATTGTGTTAAGTTCCTCCCCGCTATAATCACCAGACTATCCACTGTCAGAATATTATTAGTGTCCTCTACCGTAAAGACTGATCCAAAATATTTGTTCAGAGTTTCTGCCATCTCCATTTTCTCCATTACTAATTACCCGGTCTCTTCCTCTCAGGGACCAACATTTACTTTAACCACCCTTTTCCTTTTTATATACCTATAGAAACTCTTGCTATCTGTTTTTATATTTTGTGCTGGTTTACTTTCATAGTCTATCTTCCCTTTCTTAATCATTTTTTTAGTCGTTCTTTGCTGGCTTTTAAAAGCTTCCCAGTCTTCTGTCCTCCCACTAGTTTTGACCACTTTGTATGCCCTTGTTTTTAATTGGATACTGTCCTTTATTTCTTTAGTTAGCCACGGATGACTATCTTTTCTCTTAAACCCTTTCTTCCTCACTGGAATATATTTTTCTTGAGAGTTGTGAAATATCTCCTTAAATGTACACCACTGTTCATCAACCATCCTACACTTTAATCTATTTTCCCAATCCACTATACCCAACTCTGCCCTCATACCTTCATAGTCTCCTTTTTTTAAGCTTAGTACGCTGGTTAGAGATCCAACTTTCTCACTCTCCATCTGAATTTGAAATTCAATCATGCTATGATGACTCATTCCGAGGGAATCCTTTACTAGGAGATTGTTTATTAATCCTGTCTCATTACAGAGGACCAGATCTAAGATAGTCTACCCCATGGTTGGTTCCATTACATACTACTCAAGGAACCCATCCCTTACGTACTTTATGATCTCCTCCTCAAGGCTACCCTGACCAATTTGATTTGTTCAATCAATATGGAGGCTAAAATCACCCATAATTATTGCTGTTTCCTTTTTACAAGCCTCCACTATTTCCTGGTTTATGCTCCGACCAACAGAGTTGCTACTGTTAGGGGGCCTTTAGACTACGCCCACCAGTGACTTTTTCCCCTAATTGTTCCTTATCTCCACCCAAACTGTTTCAACACCCTTATCATTTGAGCCAATATCGTTTCTTACTATTGCAGTGATTCCATCCTTTATCAATAGAGCTACCCCTCCTGCTTTTCCTTTCTGTTTGTCCTTCCGGATTGTCAAGTACCCCTGAATATTTAATTCCCAGTCCTGGTCACCTTGCAACCATGTCTCTGTAATGGCTATCAGATCATACCCATTTGTCTCAATTTGTGCCATCAACTGATATATTTTGTTACAAATGCTACGTGCATTTAGACAAAGTGCCTTCAAGTTTGTTTTTTCCCCTTTTTTCCGACTTGTTTCCTCTCTCCTTCAAACTCACTTTCTTTACTCTTTACTCCCCTCGCTACTGAATCTATTCTCATGTTCCCATCCCCTGCCAAGCTAGTTTAAACCCTTCCCAACAGCATGAGCAAACCCCCACACAAGTATATTGGTCCCAGCTCTGTTGAGGTGCAACCCGTCCGGCTTGTATAGGTCCCACCTCCCCCAGAAGCGGTCCCAATGCCTCAGGAAACTAAAGCCCTCCCACCTGCACCATCTCTCCAGCCACGTTTTCATCTGCTCTATCCTCCTATTTCTGTACTCACTAGCTCGTGGCACTGGGAGTAATCCGGAGATTACTACCTTTGAGGTCCTGCTTTTTAATCTCTCTCCTAGCTCCCTAAACTCTGCCTGCAGGACCTCATCCCTCTTCCTACCTATGTCATTGGTACCAATGTGGACCACGACCTCTGGCTGTTCACCCTCTCCCGCAGAATGCCCTGCAGCCGCTCAGTGATATCCTTGACTCTGGCACCAGGGAGGGAACATACCATCCTGGAGTCACATGGAAACTTAGAAAATAGGTGCAGGAGTAGGCCAGTTGGCCCTTCGAGCCTGCACGAGCATTCAATAAGATCATGGCTGATCATTCCCTCAGTACCCCTTTCCTGCTTTCTCTCCATACCCCTTGATCCCCTTAGCCGTAAGGGCCATATCTAACTCCCTCTTGAATATATCCAATGTACTGGCCTTAACAACTCTCTGCGGAAGGGAATTCTGCAGGTTAACAACTCTCTGAGTGAAGAAGTTTCTCCTCATCTCAGCCTAAATGGCCGATCCCTTATCCTAGGACTGTCCCCTGGTTCTGGACTTCCCCAACATCGGGAACATTCCAATCTGTCCCAACCCATCAGAATCTTGTTTGTTTCTGTGAGATCCCGTCTCATTCTTCTCAACTCCAATGTATAAAGTCCCAGTTAATCCAGTCTCTCCTCATATGTCAGTCCAGCCATCCCGGGAATCAGTCTGGTGAACCTTCGCTGCACTCCCTCAACAATAAGAACGTCCTTCCTCAGATTAGGAGACCAAAACCGAACACAATATTCCAGGTGAGGCCTCACCAAGGCCCTGTACAACTGCAGTAAGACTTCCCTGCTCCTATACTCAAATCCCCTAGCTATGAAGGCCGACATACCATTTGCCTTCTTCACCGCCTGCTGTACCTGTATGCCAACTTTCAATGACTCATGACACCCAGGTCTCGTTGCACCTCCCCTTGTCCTAATCTGCCGCCATTCAGATAATAGTCTGTTTCGTGTTTTTGCCCCCAAAGTGGATAACCTCACATTTATCCACATCATACTGCATCTGCCATGCATTTGCCCACTCACCCAAACTGTCCAAGCCACCCTGCAGCCTCTTAGCGTCCCCATCATAGCTCACTCCGCCACCCAGTTTAGTGTCATCTGCAAACTTGGAGATATTACACTCAATTCCTTCATCTAAATCATTGTTGTATATTGTAAAGAGCTTGGGTCCCAGCACTGAGCCCTATGGCACTCCACTAGTCACTGCCTGCCATTCTGAAAAGGACCCGTTTATCCCGACTCTCTGCTTCCTGTCTGCCAACCAGTTCTCTATCCACATCAGTATATTACCGCCAATACCATGTGCTTTGATTTTGCACACCAATCTCTTGTGTGGGACCTTGTCAAAAGCCTTTTGAAAGTCCAAATACACCACATCCACTGGTTCTCCCTTGTCCACTCTACTAGTTACATCCTCAAAAAAGTCTAGAGGATTTATCAAGCTTGATTTCCCTTTCATAAATCCATGCTGATTTGGACCGATCCTGTCACTGCTTTCCAAATGCGTTGCTATTTCATCCTTAATAATTGATTCCAACATTTTCCCCACCACTGATGTCAGGCTAACTGGTGTATAATTACCTACTTTCTCTCTTCCTCCTTTTTTAAAAAGTGGTGTTACATTAGCTACCCTCCAGTCCATAGGAACTGATCCAAAGTCGATAGACTGTTGGAAAATGATCACCAATGCATCCACTATTTTTAGGGCCACTTCCTTAAGTACTCTGGGATGCAGACTATCAGGCCCCAGGGATTTATCGGCCTTCAATCCCATCGATTTCCCGAATACAATTTCCTGCCTAATAAGGATATCCTTCAGTTCCTCCTTCTCACTAGACCCTCGGTCCCCTCGTACTTCCGGTAGGTTATTTGTGTCTTCTTTCGTGAAGACAGAACCAAATTATTTGTTCAATTGGTCTGCCATTTCTTTGTTCCCCATTATAAATTCACCTGAATCCGACTGCAAGGGACCTATGTTTGTCTTCACTAATCTTTTTCTCTTCACATATCTATAGAAGCTTTTGCAGTCAGCTTTTATGTTCCCGGCAAGCTTCTTCTTGTACTCTATTTTCCCCCTCTTAATTAAATCCTTCGTCCCCCTATGCTGAATTCTAAATTTTTCCCAGTCCTCAGGTTTGCTGTTTTTTCTAGCCAATTTATATGCCTCTTCCTTGGATTTAACACTATTCTTAATTTCCCTTGTTAGGCACGGTTGAGCCACATTCCCCGTTTTATTTTTACTCCAGACAGGGATGTACAATTGCTGAAGTTCATCCATGTGATCTTTAAATGTTTGCCATTGCCTATCCACCGTCAACCCTTTACGTATCATTTGCTAGTCTATTCTAGCCAATTCACGCCTCAAACCATCAAAGTTACCTTTCCTTAAGTTCAGGACCCTAGTTTCGGAATTAACTGTGTCACTCTCCATCCTAATAAAGAATTCTACCATGTTATGGTCACTCTTCCCCAAGGAGTCTCACACAACAAGATTACTAATTAGTCCTTTCTCATTGCACATCACCCAGTCTACGATGGCCAGCTCCCTAGTTGGTTCCTCGACATATTGGCCGAGAAAACCATCCTTAATACACTCCAGGAAATCCTCCTCCACTGCATTGCTACCAGTTTCCTTTGCCCAATCAATATGTAGATTAAAGTCACCCATGTTAACTGCTGTATCTTTATTGAATGTGTAATGTCTGTAAGCTTCTAATGTTTGTAGCTCCACACTGTGGATGTGGATGTATTGTGTACTGCAACTGCAGAGTTAATAATAAACAGAACCAGGCAGATTCCGGAGGCTTCCGAGAGAGCTGCCTGCCATGTAGGAAGCTGTGTGTGCTTGTGCTCTGTGAATATATCACAGCATGCATCCCTAATTTCTTGTTTGATGCTGTCCCCAACCTTACCACTACTGTTGGGTGGTCTGTACACAACTCCCACTAGCGTTTTCTGCCCCTTGGTATTCCGTAGCTCCACCCATACAGATTCCACATCATCCGAGCTAATGTCCTTTCTTACTATTGCATTAATTTCCTCTTTAACCAGCAATGTCACCCCGCCTCCTTTTCCTTTCTGTCTATCCTTCCTAACTGTTGAATACCCCTGGATGTTGAGTTCCCAGTCTTGGTCACCCTGGAGCCATGTCTCCGTGATGCCAATTACATCATACCCATTAACTGCTATCTGCGCAGTTAATTCGGCCATCTTATTCCGAATACTCCTCGCATTGAGGCACAGAGCCTTCAGGCTTGTCTTTCTAATACACTTTGCCCCTTTAGAATTTTGGTATAATGTGGCCTTGTTTGCTTTTTGCCTTGGGTTTCTGTGCCCTCCACTTTTACTTTTCTTCTTTCTATCTTTTGCTTCTGCCCCCATTCTACTTCCCTCTGTCTGCCTGCATTGGTTCCTATCCCCCTGCGATATTAGTTTCGCTCCTCCCCAACAGCACTAGCAAACACTCCCTCTCGGACATTGGTTCCGGTCCTGCCCAGGTGCAGACCGTCCGGTTTGTACTGGTTCCACCTCCCCCAGAATCGGTTCCAATGTCCCAGGAATTTGAATCCCTCCCTTCTGCATCACTCCTCAAGCCACGTATTCATCTGAGATATCCTGCATTTCCTACTCTGACTAGTACATGGCACTGGTAGCAATCCTGAGATTACTACTTTTGAGGTCCTACTTTTTAATTTAGCTCCTAACTCCCTAAATTCGTCTTGTAGGACCTCATCCCGTTTTTTACCAATATCGGTACCTATATGCACCACGACAACTGGCTGTTCACCCTCCCTTTTCAGAATGTCCTGTACCCGCTCCGAGACATCCTTGATCCTTGCACCAGAGAGGCAACATACATTCCTGGAGTCTCAGTTGCAGTTGCAGAAACGTCTATCTATTCCCCTTACAATTGAATCACCTATCACTGTAGCTTTCCCACTCTTTTTCCTGCCCTCCTGTGCAGCAGAGCCACCCACGGTGCCATGAACTTGGCTGCTGCTGCCCTCCCCTGATGAGTCATCCCCCCCAACAGTACCCAAAGCGGTGTATCTGTTTTGCAGGGGGATGACTGCAGGGGACCCCTGCACTACCTTCCTTGAACTGCTCTTCCTGTTGGTCACCCATTCCCTATCTGGCTGTGTACCCTTTACCTGTGGTAAGACCAACTCACTAAACGTGCTATTCACGTCATTCTCAGCATCGTGGATGCTCCAGAGTGAATCCACCCGCAGCTCCAGTGCCGCAATGTGCTCCGTCAGAAGCTGCAGCCGGATACACTTCCCGCACACATAGTCCTCAGGGACACCAGAAGCGTCCCTGACTTCCCACATAGTACAGGAGGAACATAACACGTGTCCGAGCTCTCCTGACATGACTTAACCCCTAGATTAACTTAATTTGGTAACAACAATGCCTCTCACGAACTTCACGGACACCCGACTACTGGGCCTTTATAGGCCTCTCCTCTCCGACGAACACCCGCCTCTCACGAACTTCACGGACACCCGACTACTAGGCCTTTATAGGCCTCTCCTCTCTGACGAACACCCGCCTCTCACGAACTTCACGGACACCCGACTACTAGGCCTTTATAGGCCTCTCCTCTCCGACGAACACCCGCCTCTCACGAACTTCACGGACACCCGACTACTGGGCCTTTATAGGCCTCTCCTCGCCGACGAACACCCGCCTCTCACGCAGAGTCTCGTCTGCGGCCGCAGAAACGCCTGTTTTCTCACCTGTCTATTGAATCCCCTACCACTATAACTCTTCCATTCTTCTTCCTCCTCCCCGTGCAGCTGAGCCACCCGTGGTGCTGTGGATTTGTCTCTGGCTGCACTCCCCAGAGCCACCATTGCCCCCACCGGTACTCAGAACAGAGTACCGGTTGGAGAGCAAGATGGACTCAGTGGACTCCTGCACTACCTGTCTAGTCCTCCTCTTCTGTCTGGTGATCACCCACTCTCTCTCTGCCTGCACACTCTTAAACTGTGCGGTGACCGCCTCTAGAAACGTGCTATCCACGTTGCTCTCAGTCTCGCGGATGCACCGCAGTGACCCCAGCTGCCGCTCAAGCTCCAAAACACGGAGCGTGAGTTGGTGCAGCTGGAAACACCTCCTGCACACATGGTCGCCCCGGCTGTGCGAAATACCTGGGACTTCCCACATGCCACAGGATGTGCAATCCACAGGACTGAGCTGCCCTGCCATCCCTCTAGTTACACTCGCAACTATCCAGTAGAACTTAATTCTAAACCTTAGCACAACACACCCAGCCGCTACTCAGCAAACAGCCGACTCAATTAATTGGCTCTCCTTAGATAATAAAGATCACATATATTTACTGGCAGATCCTACTTACAGCAATGCCAAAGGTTTCCTACTGAAAGGAAAAAGAAAAATACTCACCAATTCACCAGCCAATCACTTACCTGCTTGGCTGTGATGTCACACTTCGATTTTTAAAAAAACTTTTTGTCCCTGTATTAGCTGGCTCCTCCCGAATTTCCGCTGGCCTTTTTAAGGGCCTCGACCTCCTGCTCCCGCTGCTGTGGTTCCTCCCGACTGCCGCTGGCCTTTTTAAGGGCCTCGACCTCCCGCTTCCCCTGCTTGATTCAGAATATATGATTTCATTGTTGAATATACTGGCCTATGTTTTCATACTCAGAATCAGAATCATACACATCATGTAATGAACATGAACAGACATAACTTTCGGCCCATTTGGATCAGTTTGCCCAAGGCCCATCAGGTCCTTGATCTGGCCTAAGACAATGCCCTGAAGAACACCTGCAGCGATGTCCTGGGGCTGAGATTATTGACCTCCAACAACCACAACCACCTTCCTTTGTGCTAAGTATGACTCCAGCCAGTGGAGAGTTTTCGGACTGATTCCCGTTGACTTCAATTTTACTAGGGCTCTTTGATTCCACACTTGGTTAAATGCTGTCTTGATGTCAAGGGCAGTTACTCTCACCTCACCTCAGTTCTTTTGTCCATGTTTGGACCAAGGCTGTAATGAGGTCAGGAGTTGAGTGGTTCTGGCAGAACACAAACTGAGCATCAGTGAGCAGATTATTGGTGAGTAAGCACTGCTAATAGTACTGTCGACAACATCTTTCATCACTTTGCTGATGATTGAGGGTAGACTTATGGAGCGGTATTTTCGGCTCTTTGTATTTCGAGACGCTATTTGCAGCGGTGCTCAAATGTTAGCGCCGGAAAATAGTTTGGCATCAGGAATTTCCGACAAAAAAATGATCTGGAGGAGTGTTGCCGTTAAGTCAGGCGTTGCACCTGACTTTGTGCACCTGAGCCGAAACTTTCAACGTTGAAGGAGGTGGCCATTTTGCGTACGCGCATTCAAGAATTTATTTATTTTTTCTTCTTGGTTTCTTTTCTGGTTGCGGACGCAAATGCAGGATGCGTGCGCCGGCTTCCTGCGCGCATGCACATTTAAGTCGCCCCACTTCAGCCACTTCTGCTGAGATGGAGGAGCAGAAAGGAAGGCAGCATGCCAGGCGCTTCAGCCAGGAGGCTAGTGAAGCATTGGTGAGCGTGGTGGAGAGGAGGTGGGCTCACTCCATCTTGTTGGGGGAGCCAGACCTATCCCTACTGTGTTTAAATGCATATGGAGGGACATTGCACAGGAGGTGTCTACTGCAGACACCGTGCCCAGGACTGGCACACAGTGCGGAAAAACGTTCAATGACCTTATAAGACTCATCAGAGTGCGTACTGTTTGCATCTATGCATTCCTCCATGACTTCTAACATTAATCTCACACACTATGTAAAGTTTTTCATGCATCTGGCTGCTCTCAACAATCTGTGGGGTGCCTTTCACAATGTATAACAAAGATCAAGGTATACTTTGGCACCCATTGGCTTTTAGTGATCTATGCATATTATTTGTATCATTAACATCGTCCCTCGCAATACACTCCAACTGCACCGATCACTTTCTGAAAGATCACTTACAGCCTCTATATTAGATGCCTCTAACCTGCGAATACATACTGACCACCTATGGCCCAAACACCCAAGCTCGCACCCCGCTGTGGGCCAAGAACGGAGAGGTACTTATCAAAGACAGAGAGACAGTCAGTGCCTGCTGAAAGGAGTACTTTGAAGATCTCCTTAACCGAGACTCTGACTTCGATGTGAGTGTCCTCGACTCCATCCTGCAGCATACTACCCGCCACCACTTCAGCACAACCCAACCCAATGAAGTTGAAAAGGCCATCTGACAACTAAAAAATAACCTCAGGAGCAGATGGAATCCCCACTGAAGCACTAAAATGCGTGTCGAATCCGCGTCAAATCCAAGAACAGCACCAACCTCTGTACATGGCCTTCTTTGACCTCACAAAGGCCTTTGACACTGTCAACCGTGAGGGATTATGGAGCATTCTGCTCAAGTTTGGCTTCCCTCAAAAGCTTGTCACCATCCTCCACCTGCTTCACGATGACATGCAAGCTGTGATCCTGACCAACGGATCCACCACAGACCCAATTCAAGTATGGACTTGGGTCAAGCAAGGTTGTGTCATTGCATCAACATGCTTGTCGATCTTCCTTGCTGCAATGCTCCATCTCACCCTCAGTAAGCTCCCCGCTGGAGTGGAGCTAATCTACAGAACAAGCAGGAAACTGTTCAACCTCCGTTGTCTCCAGTCCAGATCCAAGGTCGTCCCATCCTCTGTCATTGAATTACAGTATGCAGACGACGCTTGCATCTGCGCACATTCAGAGATCGAACTCCAAATCATCGTCAACATCTTCACCGAAGCATACAAAAGCACGGGCTTTACACTAAACATCCTTAAGACAAAGGTCCTCTACCAACCTGCCCTGCCACACAATACCGCCCCCCGATTATCAAAATTCACAATGAGGCCTTGGACAACATGGACCGTCTTCCATACTTCAGGTGCCTACTGTCAACTAGGGTAGACGTCGATAACAAAGTCCAACACCTCCTCCAGTGTCCCAGTGCAGCCTTCGGTCGCCTGAGGAAGAGAGTGTTTGAAGACCCGGCATCAAGCTCATGGTCTACAGAGCAGTGGTGATATCCACCCTCCTACATGCCTCAGAGACATGGGGCCCGAAATTGGTTAAAGCTAAGTTCCGCCCAAGTACCGTGCAAAGGACCGCTGAGATCCTCATGGTACTTTGAGCGGAAGTTTCCCATGGAAAATTCTGGGAAAGACCACCCGGTGGCAAAAATGGAACTTACACGCCGATTCTGGTCGGCAGCGGCCGATAGATCCCATTCTCGACGGCAACTGCAATCCTCAGCAAAGTACTGCTGAGGATTGAGTCAGGCCCAGGGAGGGGGGAACTGATGAAATAAAAACATTTCAAAACATTTTTAAAAACCTAGAAATCCTTCAGGGGATCCCATCCACCTGAATCTTTGCAAAAAAAAATAAAGAAAAGAAACGGACCAACCTTTTTTTGCAGGTCTTCATACTTACCGTTGAGGTTAGACCTACCTCCATGTGGCGGTCTTTTCCCCTGCTGCAGTGGAGGACCGCCCGGACCAAACTGGCAGCTCGGCAGGTGGGCGGCACAGGCTGGCACATGCCAGCGGATGTCAGCGGACATTACACAGTGATCTTCTCTCCCCGCCGGCAGGAGGCCTCCACCAAACTTGGGGAGACTGCCCAGAAACCAGGGAGACCGCCGAGAAAACTCGGCGGCAGCAGACAGTAAGTCCACCAATTTCGGGCCCCAGGACTATGTACAGCAGGCACCTCAAAACATTGGAGAAGTACCACCAACACTGCCTCCGCAAGATCCTGCAAATCCATTGGCAGGATAGGAGCACCAATGTCAGTGTTCTCACTCAGGCCAACATC
Organism: Pristiophorus japonicus; assembly: GCF_044704955.1. NCBI lineage: Eukaryota > Metazoa > Chordata > Chondrichthyes > Pristiophoridae > Pristiophorus > Pristiophorus japonicus. The sequence continues at coordinate 144,377,348 of NC_091983.1, forward strand.
CCCAGCATCGAAGTACTGACCACGCTCGATCAACTCTGTTGGATGGGCCACATCATCCGCAAGTCGACATGAGACTCCCAAAGCAAGCGCTCTACATGGAGCTTCGACACGGCAAGCGAGCCCCAGGTGGGCAGAGGAAACACTTCAAGGACACTCTCAAAGCCTCCTTGAAAAAGTGCAACATCCCCACCGACAACTGGGAATCCCTGGCCCAAGACCGCTCAAAGTAGAGGAGAAGCGCCAAACAACTCGAGTCTCTTCACGGGTAGCAAGCGGAGGCCAAGCGCAAACAGCAGAAGGAACGTACGACAACCCAAGCATCCCACCCACCCATCCCTTCATCTAACGTCACTTCAACCACTGTCTGCCCCATCTATGACAGAGACTGTAGGTTCCGCATTCGACTCATCAGTCATGTGAGAACTCATTTTTAATGTGGAAGCAAGTCATCCTCGACTCTGAGCAAGTCATCCTCGACTCTGAGCAAGTCATCCTCGACATCCTCGGCAGTGCTACCGTAAAGGTCTCCTACAATGGAGCGGTGCACGAGTTACCACTCTGGGTGGAACCGGGCGATGGCCCCATGCTGTTCAGCAGGAGCTGGCTGGGAAAGATACGCTGGAAAAGGGACGACATCCGAGCACTTTTGTCCGTCGACGACACTTCATGTGCCCAGGTCCTAAACAAGTTCCCCTCGCTGTTCGAACCAGGCATCGGGAAGTTCCAAGGAGCAAAAGTGCAGATCCATTTGATTCCGGGGGGTGCGACCCATCCATCACAAGGCGAGAGCGGTACCTTACATGATGAGAGAGTGGGTGGAGATCGAGCTGGACAGGCTGCAACGAGAGGGCATCATTTCGCTGATCGAATTCAATGAGTTGGCCAGTCCAATTGTTCCAGTCCTCAAGGGAGACGGCACCGTCAAAATCTGTGGTGATTACAAAGTAACTATCAATCATTTCTCCCTGCAGGATCAATACCCGCTACCAAAGATAGATGACCTATTTGCAATGCTGGCGGGAGGGAAAACGTTCACGAAACTGGACAACCTCGACTTACATAGCGCAGGAGCTGGAGGAATCATCGAAAGGCCTCACCTGCATCAACACGCACAAAGGTCTTTTCATTTACAACAGATGCCCGTTTGGGATTTGATAGGCCGCGGCGATATTCCAGAGGAACATGGAACGCTTGCTGAAGTCGGTCCCGCACACCGTGGTCTTCCAGGATGACATCTTGGTTTCAGGTCGGGACACCGTCGAGCACCTGCAGAACCTGGAGGAGTTTCTTAGTCGGCTTAATTGTATGGGGCTCATGCTAAAATGCTCGGAGTGCGTTTTCCTGGTGCCTGAAGTGGAGTTCTTGGGGAGAAGAATCGCGGTGGTCATCAGGCCCACCGATTCGAAGATGGAGGCAATCGAGAATGCACCGAGGCCACAGAACGTGACGGAGCTGCGGTCGTTTCTAGGACTCCTGAACTATTTTGGTAACTTCTTACCGGGTCTTAGCACATTGTTAGAACCCCTGCACTCTTTACTGCGTAAAGGAGATGAATGGGTATGGGGTAAAAGCCAAGAAAATGCCTTTGAGAAAGCTAAGAAGCTGTTATGTTCAAACAAATTGCTTTTGTTGTACGATCTATGTAAGCGTTTGGTACTAGCATGTGATGCGTCGCCGTACGGGGTCAGGTGTGTATTGCAACAAGCTAATGAATTTGGGAAATTGCAACCGGTTGCTTATGCATCCAGAAGTCTGTCTCAGGCTGAGACGGCCTACAGTATAATCGAAAAAGAAGCATTAGCGTGTGTTTACGGGATAAAGAAAATGCATCAATATCTGTTCGGGCTCAAATTTGAATTGGAAACTTGACCATAAGCTGCTTATATCCCTCTTTTCTGAAAGCAAGGGGATAAATATGAATGCACGGCCCGCATCCAGAGATGGGCGCTCACGTTGTCTGCATACAACTACGCCATCCGGCACAGGCCAGGCACAGAAAACTGTACCGGTGTTCTCAGTAGGCTGCCATTGCCCATCACAGGGGTGGAGATGGCACAGCCCGCAGATTTAGTTATGGTAATGGAAGCATTCGAGAGTGAGCAATCACCTGTTACTGTCCGACAGATTAGAATCTGGGCGAGCCAGGGCCCCTTACTATCCTTAGTAAAAATAACTGTGTGCTCCATGGGAGTTAGTCCAGTGTCCCGCTAGAAATGCAGGAAGAAATAAAGCTGTACCAGCGGCGCAGAGATGAAATGTCCAAACAGGCAGACTGCCTCCTATGGGGCAATCGGGTAGTGGTGCCAAAACAGGGCAGGGACATTTGCATTAGTGACCCCCACAGTACCCACCCAGGCATCGTAATGAGGAAAGCGATAGCCAGATCCCACGTGTATCGATGCAGACTTAGAGTCCTGCGTGCACAAATGTAATACATGTTCACAGTTAGGCAATGCACCCACAGAGGCGCCACTAAGTTTATGGTCCGGGCCCTCCAAATCCGTGGTCCAGGGTCCATGTCGACTATGCAGGCCCATTCTTGAGAAAAATGTTCTTAGTGGTTGTAGATGCGTACTCCAAATGGATTGAATGTTTGATAATGTCGGCAAGTACATCCGCTGCCACCATTGAAAGCCTATGGGCCAAGTTTGCCATGCACGGCCTGCCTGATGTCCTTGTAAGTGACAATGGGCCGTGCTTTACCAGTGCCAAGTTCAAGGAGTTCATGACCCGCAATGGGATCAAACATGTCACATCTTCCCCGTTTAAACCAGCGTCCAATGGTCAGGCAGAACGAGCAGTTCAAACAATCAAGCAGAGCTTGAAAAGGGTAACTGAAGGCTCACTGCAGACTCGCTTATCCCGAGTCCTGCTTAGTTACTGCACAAGACCCCACTCGCTCACTGGGGTCCCTCCCGCTGAACTGCTCATGAAAAGGGCACTTAAGACAAGGCTCTCGTTAGTCCACCTTGATCTACATGAGCAGGTAGAGAGCAGGCGGCTTCAACAGAATACATATCATGATCGCTCAAATGTGTCATGCGAAATTGAGATAAATGATCCTGTATTTGTGTTGAACTATGGACAAGTTCCCAAGTGGCTTCCTGGCACTGTTGTGGTCAAAGAGGGGAGTAGGGTGTTTGTAGTCAAACTCTCAAATGGGCTCACCTGCAGGAAACATTTGGACCAAACCAAACTCAAATTTACGGACTATTCAGAACAACCCACAATAGATTCTTACCTTTTTCGACCCTGCAACACACACACAAGTTTCAACCGACCCAGCGGTTGACCACGAAGCAGAACCCATCACCTGCCTAGCTGGACTCACCACCCGCAGCAGCCCAGCAAGGCCAGCTGCGCAGCAGCCCAGCAAGGGCCCAACAAACGACTCACCAAAACCAGCATTTGCACCGAGATGATCAACCAGGGAAAGGAAGGCCCCAAATCGACTCACCTTGTGAATAGTTACACTCTTGACTTTGGGGGGGAGTGTTGTTATGTATGTAAACCTGTAAATACCATGTCTAACCACCAGTGGGCTTATCCCCTGGAGTCCCACGGGATCCCACAAATCCTTGGGAGCACCTGTATATAAGGAGACCTCACAGGTTGGAGAGGCACTCTGAGATCTGTAATAAAGGACTATGGTCACACCTTACTTTGAGTTTGCAGTATCTAGTCTGACTCTTTATTCAAGACATAGCACAGTCCATGTCTGATTCCATACTCTCTGTGTTCCCCACTGTCCAAGGGGGAAGTGACATTGCCAAAGCAGGCCAGCAAGTTGTGCATAGACCTCGTGTACTGGTTGCTAAGTCCCAACCCCGTCAGAGAGTCAGTGGTTCCAGGGAAATGGCAGGTGATCTCATTCCTCAGGATGACAGTAGTCCGGCTTCCATCGCTCACTCGCTAATCATGCACCATAAACGGGTGACACCACAGCCACCTGTGACGGGTAATGCCGAGGAAGAGACGCCCCAGTTGAAAGCCGGGCCTTCCAGGTCAGGAGCTGGTCCAGTGCATCATCAGATGCCATCTGCATTGTTGGCTTCCCAACACAGCAGCCACCTAGCAGCCTTGCTGTACGCCCTGGGGCTTCATTGAGGAAGAGCAGCAAGCATGGGAGGGGTTGAAAGGAATGGGGCGAAAAGTCTAACGAAGGCCCATTAAGGGCTGCCAACACTTCATTGCCAGCAATGTCTGTATTATTGTACATAGTTGTGTGATAACAATGCACTCCTGTTCAATGGTGTCACTGCAAGAAGTAGTCTTGTGTTCTTTCACATTTTGTTCACTGCAGAGTGCAGTTTTGTGTCACTTTACATTTTGTTCACTGCGTGAAGCAATTTTGTGTTACTTTAGATGTTGCTAATTACATGGATCAGTTCTGTGTTCAGAAGTCTTTAACCATTGTATAGTTTTTGGATGGGTGGGGGGGGAAATTGAAACTGTTGCATTTTGATTAAAATTGTTGTTTGACCTTTGATATTGCTGTCTTGTGTCTCATTTGCAGAATCAGGTGTAGAATAGCCAGCAGAGTGGCATAGAGTAGTACGGCAACGCTCCAACATCCCCTTCCTCATTCAAGTAAACCATCAATGTTTAGCTGCCGACTTAAGGCTATTGCTGCGGCCACATCTCCACGCTGCCTCCCCTGTGGTTGTGATGGACGTGGTATGGGTTCCTCAGCAGACTACTCTTCCTCGCCTTCCTCATCCTCCTCCTCCTGAGGTCGTCCTGTAATTCCCACTGGCAATGCCTGTCGTCTCATGATGGCTAAGTTGTATAGTATGTAGCACATGACAATGAACTCAGAGATCTGTTGAGGGGAATATTGAAGGCTGCCTCCAGAAAGGTCCAGGCATCGGAAGCATTGCTTCAGCACGCCACTTGTCTGTTCAACGATGTTGTGAGTGACTGCATGGCTGTCATTATAGCGCTGCTCAGCTTCTGTGGCTGGGTTCCGGAGGGGGGGCCATGAGCCAGATGGTCAGGCCGTATCCTTTGGCCCTGATCAGCAAGCTCTGTCCTTGTCTTTGTTGCTGAAACATTCGTGAGACACTGCTGTCATGCAAGATGAAAACATCTTGTGTGCTCCCTGGATAGCGGGCATTGACTGTGAGGATGCGCTGAGTGTGGTCGCAGACCAGCTGACCTGTGCATTCTGTGTTGGTGCTCGCAGGGCAAAGTGTGTACAGTACCCTGAACCTTGGGGAAGCCTGCAAATTGTCCAAACCCTAGAGCTCTCTCATTCTGGCTGTCCCTGCTCATTGGGAACTTTACGAAGTCCATTCTGCGTGCATACAGTGCCGTTGTCACCTTGCAAATGCAGCTATGAGCAGCTGTAGGCCTGCCTGTAGGAGCTGGCGTATCTCTGTCAGCTTTTTTTTCTGAAGCGCAGTCTTCGAACGCACTGCGCATCAGAAAGGTGGAGGTATGAGTGATGATCCCTGTAAACCCATGGGGGATACGGCCTCCTCCCCAAACATCCGTGACCTCTTCGATTCCGTTGCCCACCATGGACAAGAGGTCTTCTTCCAGCTTAAAGCTGCCTGCTAATAGCAACCTGCATGATTTGCTGGCAAACTAGCATTGCCCGCATTGATATCTCTTACTGACCTTGAAAACAAAGGGTGAAGTCACATAAAAGTGCTGCTTTAAACTGTAGACTCACGCAGTGTTCTGCACGCAGCTGTGACAGTCACTGATAATTGCGATATAAGATACTCCAGCCTCCCTTTAAATATGCCGTCAATTGTGCCTGCTGCACCCTGGGAATGCTTGTTTTTTTCGGTTGGTTCCTGGGGCAGTCACTAAATTAAGTGCTTGGGCCGAAAGTTCCACCCAGGGTGCTAGTGCAGTCTTGCACGATGATTTATGTCATCATGACGGTGAAAATGGAGGGCAGGGTGGTAAGTTTTTTGCTCCGTCGCAAAACGATTGGCAAAACTTCCAGCTGGGCGCTAAATCCTTTACCGCCCCGCCGGGGTGCGAAACGAGGCGCAAAATAGTGGAAAATCCAGCCCATGGGGCGATAATTGGACGAATTGAATTTGTCCTGTCTTTTTGTGGACAGGACATACCTGGGCAGTTTTTCACATCGTCGGGTAGATGCTAGTGTTATAGCTATGCTGGAATAGCTTGGCTAGAGGTATGGCTAGTTCTGGAGCATAAGTCTTCACCACAACAGCTGGGATGTTGTCAGGGCCCATAGCCTTTTCTGTATCCAGTGCGTTCAGCCGTTTCTTGATATCATGTGGAGTGAATCAGAGTGGCTGAATACTGGCTTCTGTGATGGTGGGAACCTCAGGAGGAGGTCGATATGGATCATCCACTCGTCACTTCTGGCTGAAGATGTTTGCAAATGCTTTAGCCTTGACTTTTGTACACGCATACTGGACTCCGCCAGCATTGTGGATGGGGATAGTCATAGAGCCTCCTCCTCCAATTAATTGTTTAATTGTCCATGACCATTCATGGCTGGATCTGGCAGAACTGTACAGCTTTGATCTGATCTGTGGATTGTGGAATCGCTCAGCTCTGTCTATAGCATGTTGCTTCTGCTGTTTAGCATGCCATGCATGTCGTCCTTTGTTGCAGCTTCCCCAGGTTGGTACCTTATTTTTAGGTATGCTACTTTTTTGCACTCCTCATTGAAGCAGGGTTGGTCCCCTGGCTTGATGGTAATGGTAGAGTAATATGCCAACACACGAGGTTACAGATTGTGGTGGAATACAATTCTGCTGCTGCTGATGGCCCACAGAGCCTCATCAATGCTCAGTTTTGAGCTGTTAGATCTGTTCTCAATCTATTCTATTTAGCATGGTGGTAATGCCACACAACTTGATGGAGGGTGTCCTCAGTGTGAAGATGGGATTTCGTCTCCACAAGGACTGTGCGGTGGTCACTGCTACCAATGCTGTCATGAACAGATGCATCTGCGACAGGTAGATTGGTGAGGACGAGGTCAAGTAGGTTTCTCCCTCGTGTTGGTTCTCTCACCACCTGCTGCAGGCCCAGTCTGGCAGCTATGTTCTTCAGGATTCAGCCAGCTCGGCCAGTAATGGTGCTACCGAACCACTCTTGGTGATGGGCATTGAAGTCCCCCACCCAGAGTACATTCTTGCTACCCTCAATGCTTCTTCCAAGTGGTGTTCAATGTGGAGAAGTACTGATTCATCAGCTGAAGGAGGATGGTAGGTGGTAATCATGGAGTCCAGATTCAATGTTGAGTGCTCCCAGGGCTACTCCCTCCTGCCTATATACTGCTGTATTGCCACCTCTGCTGGTGGGACAGGACATACACAGGGATAATGATAGAGGAGTCTGCGGACATTGGCTGAATGGTGTGATTCTGTGGGTATGACTATGTCAGGCTGTTGCTTGACTAATATGTGGACAGCTCTCCCAATTTTGGCACAAGTCCCCAGACGTTAATGAGGAGGACTTTGCAGGGTCAACTGGGCTGGGTGTGCCTTTGTCGTGTCCGAAGCTGTTGTCTAGGTCGATGCCGGGTGTCCGTTCGGTTTAATTCTTCTTATTGTTTTTCGTAGCAGTTTGGTACAACCGAGTGGCTTGCTAGGCCATTTCAGAGGACAGTAAGAGGCAACCACATTACTGTGGGTCTGGAATCACACATAGGCCAGACCAGGTAAGGACAGCAGATTTCCTTCCCTAAAGAATATTAATGAACCAGATGGGTTTTTACGACAATCCGACAGTTTCATGGTCACCATTACTGATACTAGCTTTTTATTCCAGATTTATTTAATTAACTGAATTTAAATTCCTCAGCTGTCGTGGTGGGATTTGAGCTCACATCTTCTATATATAGTTCAGGCCTTTAGATTACTAGTCGAGTAACCATAACCACTATGCTTCCATACCCGGAGGACAGTTGGAACTGATACAAAAAATAATTTAAAAAGCTAATAGAATGTTGGCATTTATCTCAATAGGGTTGGAATACAAAGGGGTGCAAGTTATGTTACAGCTGTACAGAGCTCTGGTCAGACCCCATCTGGAGCACTGCATTCAGTCTGGACACTGTACCTCAGGATGGATATTTTGGCCGTAGAGTGCAGATTCACCAGAATTATACCAGGGTTAAAATGATTAAATTTTGAGGACAGGTTGGACCATTGGACCAAGACCTTGCTCAGCTAAGCCCATGTGGTAGTCAGTGTGCAACGGCCACCCCACGTTAAAAGAACTCACGCACAGGCATCTTCCATCCTTCAATATGAAGTTCGGGACCTGGAACGTCAGGACCCTCATGGACAACGACAGGCCGAAACGCTGCACCGCCATAGTGGCCCGGGAATTTAGACGCTTCGATGTAGACATCGGCGCCCTAAGCAAGATCCGGCGAGCAGGGGAAGGCCAGCTCAAGGAACAAGGTGGTGGTTACACCTTCTTCTGGAAAAGCAAACCTATGACGATGGTGATGCATAGACTAGACATATTCCCTTGAGTATAAAGACTAAGGGGTGATCTAATTGAGATGTTTAAGATGATTAAAGGAATTGATAGGGTAGATAGAATAGTGAGGGTAAATACAGATACACTATTTCCTCTGGTGGGAGAGTCCAGAACAAAGGGCTCAAGTTTCGGCCTGAGTTGCTCCTATTTTTTTTGAGCAAATAGTTTAGAATGGAGTATCTTAGAAATTGCAATTCTCGGCATTTAGTTTGCTCCAGTTCTAGTGAGTTAGAATAGTTCCATTTTAGAACAGATTTTTTTTTCAAAAGGGGGCGTGTCCAGCCACCTACACCTGTTTTGCAAGTGTGGGCAGCGAAAACTTACTCCAAACTAACTTAGAATGGAGTAAGTGTCGATTTTTGTACTTTCAGAAAAATCTTGCCTACACTTATAAATCAGGCGTAGGGAATGAGAGATGGGCGGGGGATTTAACAAACATTAAACACTTCACTTTTACAAATAAAGAGCCATCATCAATAATAAATGATAAATAAATCAATAAATCAATCAATAAATCAAAAAAGTTAAAAAATAAAACGTTAAAAAAAAATTTAAAAAATCAATCCATCAATAAAAAATTTAGTTTCTACTCACCTACTGCACCGGGAGTCCTCCAACAGCATGCTGGGTCACCCACCCCCCCATCCAGTTTCTCTCTCTGTCAGTGTCTCTGTGTTTCTGACAGCGAGGAGGCGGGGGAGGGAGGGAGAGGAGGGGGAGGGAAGAGAGGGAGAGGAGGGGGAAGAGGGGGGAGGGATAGGATGGAGGGGGAGAGGGGGGAAGGGAGGGAGGGAGAGAAGGGGGAGGAGAGAAGGGGGAGAGGAGGGAGAGGAGAGGGGGAGGAGGGGGGAGGAGACGGAAGGGGGGGGAGAGGAGCGAGGGAGAGGAGGGAGAGCAGGGGGAGGGAGGGAGAGGAGGGGAGAGGGATAGGATGGAGGGGGAGAGGGTGGAAGGGAGGGAGGGAGAGAAGGGGGAGGAGAGGAGGGGGGAGAGGAGGGAGAGGAGAGGGGGAGGAGGGGGGAGGAGACGGAAGGGGGGGAGAGAGGAGCGAGGGAGAGCAGGGGGAGGGAGGAAGAGGAGGGGAGAGGAGAGGAGAGAGGGGGAGAGGCTGAATGGGTCGGGCCGCTGCCGCCGACACTTCAGGCAGGGCACGCCTCCAGCGAGATGCCGGGCGGGCGGGCGGGCCCCACCGCCGACGGAGGGGGGTGGAAGAAGAGGGGGGGATGAGGGAAGAGGGTGAGAAGAGGGAAGGAGGGAGAAGGGGGGGAGAGATGAATGGGAGGGGGGGGGGGAAGGCTGAACGGGAGGGAGGGAGTGGGGGGATGGAGCTGAACAGGAGGGAGGTCCAGTCCGATCTTTGCCCGGGGAGCCCATTTGGCCAGGGCTAGGATCGGGCCCCTCCCATGCAGCCTTCGGGGGGCCTGGAGCTACTGCATTTGCACGCACACTCTAGTGTGCATGTGCAGAGGTCCCGGCACTGTTTTCAGCGCCGGGACCTGGCTCCGTCCCCAACCCCTTGTGTTGCGCCACACCGAGCACGAAGACGTCCTGAGGAGACCAGAGAATCACAAGGTAAGTTTTCGCCACCATTTTTATTCCAGAGGAGAGGAGAGAGGGGGAGAGGCTGAACGGGTCGGGCCACTGCCGCCGCCGACACTTCAGGCGGGGCACGCCCCCAGCGAGATGCCGGGCGGGCGGGCCTCGCCGACGACGGGGGTGGGGGGTGGAGAGAAGGGAGGGGGAAGAGGGAGTGGGGGAGAGGCTGAACGGGCCGGGTCGGGCCACTGCCGCCGCTGACACTTTGGGCAGGGCCCGCACCTTATGGAGATGCGCCATTTTTCCAGAGAGCGGAAACTTGGGCCCAAAGGAACTAAGCCTTTCAGGAGTGATATGGAAAATTACTTCAATATAAATTGTGAAAGTAGATCTAAACTAGTGAAATGCAAATTATGGACTGATAAAGTTGTTTTACTTTGCACAGAATGATGCTAACATGGAATGGACTGCTGGATTGAGTAGTGGAGAGGAAAATACTGGAGCTATTATTTAAGAAACAATTGGTTGCTGCAATGTGAGGGCTTTTGGGGCTTTCTGGATGGTTAAACTGAGATACACCAAGTGGCCATTTTCATCCATAATTATCTTGCTATTTTGTGACAGATCATAAATATATAAATGAAAATTTAAAAAAAGCCTGCGCTCATCCATAAATGTACTTGATTAACAGAACCTTACCTTTGAAGGGTGTTTTATGTCAGTCTAGTCGAGAGCTTCTGTTGTATTTGGATCAAAATATTCTTTCAAAGCACTAGACATTCCACCCACTTCACTTTCTCTGAACTATGCAGCAGCTTGTACCCAATTACAAGAGTGCTGCATTGAAATAATAAAAGAAAAAGATATTGTTTGCAGTGAGCAACATACTTCAGAAAATGCTCCTAAAATGTAAAATTAAATGCCAGAGAAATTCAGCTTCTAGTGTCACGCTCCCAATCATTATGCAAATCTTTTTCCAGAAATCATTAATAAAAGCATACAAAAGGAAGTTCACTGTCTGGTTAGTAAAATGGAGTATTTTAAAACTTTTTTGGTGATATGCCTATACATCAGAATTTATTCCACTGATAGTGTTCTTTCAAATATTCATGGTAATGGTTGCTGTTATGCATGTAAACCTGTAAATACCATGTCTAACCACCAGAGGGCTCATCCCCTGGAGTCCCAAGGGATCCCACAATCTCTTGGGAGCACCTGTATATAAGGAGACCTCACAGGCTGGAGAGGCACGTTGAGATCTGTAATAAAGGACTACGGTCACACCTTACTTTGAGCTTGTAGTTGCTTTGACTCTTTATTCAAGACATAACAACTGGCGATAAAATATAAATGACGAACCCCACTGAAACAATGCAAAGAACCGTGAGCATCCTGGAGAAATTTTCGGAAGGAGATGTTTGGGAAACCTTCGTGGAGCAACTCGACCAATACTTTGTGGCCAACGAGCTGGAAGGAGAAGCGAACGCTGCCAAACGAAGGACGATCCTCCTCACCGTTTGTGGGGCACCAACGTATGGCCTCATGAAAAATCTGCTCGCTCCAGTGAAACCCACAGACAAGTCGGACGATGAGTTGTGCACACTGGTCCAGGAGCATCTAAACCCGAAGGAAAGCGTTTTATTTTTACTCCACCAGGTATCGGTTCAACAATTGTACATCCCTGTCTGGAGTAAAAATAAAACGGGGAAGGTGGCTCAACCGTGGCTAACAAGGGAAATTAAGGATGGTGTTAAATCCACAGAAGAGGCATATAAATTGGCCAGAAAAAGCAGCAAACCTGAGGACTGGGAGAATTTTATAATTCAGCAGAGGAGGACAAAGGGTTTAATTAGGAGGGGGAAAATAGAGTATGAGAGGAAGCTTGCTGGGAACATAAAAACTGACTGCAAAAGCTTCTATAGATATGCGAAGAGAAAAAGATTAGTGAAGACAAACGTAGGTCCCTTGCAGTCAGATTTAGGTGAATTTATAATGGGGAACAAAGAAATGGCGGACCAGTTGAACAAATACTTTGGTTCTGTCTTTACGAAGGAAGACACAAATAACCTTCCGGAAATACTAGGGGCCCGAGGGTCTAGTGAGAAGGAGGAACTGAAGGAAATCCTTATTAGGCGAGAAATAGTGTTCAGGAAATTGATGGGATTGAAGGCCGATAAATCCCAGGGGCCTGATACAGTAGGCAGTAAGACCAACAAAGATGGTAGCAGTAATATCAACTAAAAGAATTTACACAGATAAACTTAATAAAGAGGAGTAGGGTAACAATATTATTAACAGGGGGTATAGTTGGGGCGATGAAGTAATATTAACAATGGATACTTTGTAGGAGTGTTAACAATAATGCTACTAATGGAGTTATGGCAGGGAGCAATAACATCACATCAAAAGAGGAGATTCAGTGAAACGAGCAATAGTGATAGGAACATGGGCAAGTGCAGGACCAGAAAAGGCTGCAGTCCATCTGGTTAGTCCCAAAAACCTATGCTGTGGTATGGCAATTAGAATCATAGAATCATAGAAGTTTACAGCATGGAAGGTGGCCATTTCGGCCCATCGTGTCCATGCTGGCCAACAAGAGGCTATTCAGCCTAATCCCGCTATTCAGCCGAATCCCACTTTCCAGCTCTGGGTCCATAGCACTGTAGGTTGCGGCACTTTAAGTGCACGCCCAAGTACATTTTAAATGTGGTGAGGCTTTCTGCCTCTACCACCCTTTCAGGCAGTGAGTTCCAGACACCCACAACCCTCTGCGTGAAGAAATTTCCCCTCAAATCCCCATTAAACCTTCTACCAATTACTTTAAATGTATGCCCCCTGGTTGTTGACCTCTCTGCTAAGGGAAATAGACCCTTTCTATCCATTATATCTCGGCCCCTCATAATTTTATACTCAATGAAGTCTTCCCTCAGCCTCCGCTATTCCAATGAAAACAAATCCAGCCTATCTAATCTGTCCCCATAACTTAGATTCTCAACTCTCGGCAGCATCCTCGTAAATCTGCTCTGTACCCTCTCCAGTGCAATCACGTTCTTCCTGTAATAAGGTGACCAGAACTGCACACAGTACTCCAGCTGTGGCCTAACCAGTGTTTTATACTGTTGAAGCATAACCTCCCTGCTCTTGTATTCTATGACTCGGCTTATAAAGGCAAGCATTCTTAACCACCTTATCTACCTGGCCTGCTACTTTCAGGGATCTGTGGACATGCACTCCGAGGTCCCTTTGTTTCTCTACACTTCTCAGTATCCTACCATTTAATGTGTATTCCTTTTCCTTGTTAGCCCTCCCCAAATGCATTACCTCACACTTCTCTGGATTAAATTCCATTTGCCACTGTTCTGCCCACCTGACCAGTTGATTGATATCTTCCTGCAGTCCGCAGCTTTCTTCTTCGTTCTCAACCACACAGCTGATTTTAGTATCATCTGCAAACTTCTTAATCATACTCCCTATATTCAAGTCTAGATCATTGATGTATATCACAAAAAGAAAGGGACCTTGTACTGAGCCCTGCGGAGCCCCACTGGAAACATCCTTCCAGTCGCAAAAACACCCATCAACTATTACCCTTTGCTTCCTGTCTCTGAGCCAATTTTGGATACAATGTGCCGCTTTGACCTGGATCCAATGGGATTTTACTTTTGTGACCAGTCTGCCATGTGGAACCTTGTCAAAAGCTTTGCTAAAATCCATATACACGACATCATACACTTTGCCTTCATCGACCCTCCTGGTTACCTCCTTGAAAAATTCAATCAAGTTAGTCAGACACGACCTTCCCTTAACAAATTCGTGCTGACTATCCTTGATTAATCCGTGTCTTTCTCAGTGAAGCGTTATCCTGTCCTTCAGGATTTTTTGCAATAATTCTCCCACCACTGAGCTTAGGCTGACTGGCCTGTAATTACTCGGTCTATACCTTTCTCCCTTCTTAAACAAAGGTACCACATTAGCAGTGTTCCAGTCCTCTAGCACCACACCTGAAGCTAGAGAGGATTGGAAAATGATTGTCAAAGCCTTTGTTATTTCCTCTTTTGCTTCACTTAATAGCCTGGGATACATTTCATGCAGGTCTGGGGACTTATCCACTTTCAAAGCTGCTAAACCCCTTAATATCTCCTCTCTCATTATGCTTATTTCATCTAATATTTCACACTTCTCCTCCTCGATAGCAGTATCTGCATTGGCCCTCTCTTTTGTGAAAACAGCTGCAAAGTATTAGTTAAGAAACATACCCCCATCTTCCACCTCCACACACACATTACCCTCAAGGTCTTTAATAGGCCCTATCCTTTCTTTAGTTATCCTCTTGCTCTTAATATAGTTATAAAACCTCTTTGGGTTTTCCTTGATTTTACTTGCCAAAAATTTTTCATGCTCTCTCTTTGCTTTCCTAATATCCCTTTTAATTTCACCCTGGACTTTCTATATTCAACGAGAGATTCTGCAGTATTTGGCCCTTGGTATCTGTTCCTAAGTCTCCCTTTTTTCTTTATTCTATCCTGTATGTCCCTCGACATCCAGGGGGCTCCAGATTTGTTCGTCCCACCCTTTTTCTTTAAGGGCACATATTTGGCCTGAACCCTATGGATCGCCTCCTTGAATGCCTCCCACTGCTCTGACACTGATTTACCTTCAAGTAGATGTTTCCAGTCCACTATGGCCAAATTACTTCTCAGCTTAGCAAAATTGGCTTTTCTCCAATTTAGAACTTGTATTCCTGGTCTACCCTTGGTCTTTTCCATAACTACCTTAAATCTAACTGAATTATGGTCACTAGCACCTAAATGCTCTCCCACTGATACCCCTTCCACCTGTCCAGCTTCATTCGCTAAAACTAAATCCAGAAGTGACCCCTCCCATGTTGGGTTTGCTACATACTAGTTAAAAAAATTCTCTTGAATGCATTTTAGGATTTCGGCACCCTCTAAACCCCTCACACTAATTTTGTCCCAATTAATATTAGGATAGTTAAAATCCCCTACGATTACTGCCCTATAGTTTTTGCACTTCTCAGAAATTTGCCAACATATTTGCTCTTCTATTTCCCTCTCACTGTTTGGGAGTCTATAGTACACTCCAAGCAGTGTGATTGCCCGTTTTTTGTTTTTCAGTTTGACCCATATAGCCTCGTTTGATGATCCCTCGAACATATCAACCCTCCTCACAGCTGTAATAGTTTCTTTAATCGATGCCGTGCCCCCGCCCTCCATTGTTACCCCCTTCTCTCTCCCATCTGAAGATCCTGTAACCAGGAATGTTGAGCTGCCATACCTGTCCTTCTTTTAGCCATGTCCCTTTAATAGCTATAAAATCATACTCCCTATTGTCTACCTGTACTCTCAGCCCATCTGCCTTATTCGCTATACTCCTTGCATTGAAGTATATACCATTTCGTACAGGAGGACAGGAAATAGAGTAGGAGAGCTATAGTGGTAGGGGATTCTATTATAAGGGGAATAGATTCTATTATAAGGGGAATAGATTGTGGCCGCAATTGAGACTCCAGGATGGTATGTTGCCTTACTGGTGCAAGAGTCAAGGATGTCTCAGAGCGGTTGCAGGACATTTTGGAGGGGGAGGGTGAACAGCCAGTTGTCGTGGTGCATATAGGTACCAACAATATAGGTAAAAAAACGGGATGCGGTACTACAAGGTGAATTTAGGGAGCTAGGAGTTAAATTAGAAAGTAGGACCTCAAAGGTAGTAATCTCAGGATTACTACCAGTGCCACATGCTAGTCAGAGTAGGAATCGCAGGATAGCTCAGATGAATATATGGCTTGAGGAGTGGTGCAGAAGGGAGTGATTCAAATTCCTGGGACATTGGAATCTGTTCTGGGGGAGGTGGGACCAGTACAAACTGGACAGTCTGCACCTGAGCAGGACCAGAACCAATGTCCTAGGGGGAGTGTTTGCTAGTGCTGTTGGGGAGGAGTTAAACTAATATGGCAGGGGAATGGGAACCCATGCAGGAAGACAGAGGGATGTAGAATGAGGGCAGAAGCAAAAGATAGAAAGAAGAAAAGTAAAAGTGGAGGGCAGAGGAATCTAAGGCAAAAATCAAAAAGGGCCACATTACAGCAAAATTCTAAAGGGACAAATTGTGTTAAAAAGACAAGCCTGAAGGCTCTGTGCCTCAATGCGAAGAGTATTCATAATAAGGTAGACGAATTAACTGCACAGGCAGCAATTAATGAATATGATAGAATTGGCAACACGGAGACATGGCTCCAGGGTGACCAAGGCTGGGTACCCAACATCCAGGGGTATTCAACATTCATGAAGGATAGACAGAAAGGAAAAGGAGGTGGGATAGCGTTGCTGGTTAAAGAGGAAATTAACGCAATAGTAAGGAAGGACATTAGCTTGGATGATGTGGAATCTGTATGGGTGGAGCTGCGGAATACCAAAGGGCAGAAAATGCTAGTGGGAGTTGTGTACAGACCACCAAATAGTAGTAGTGAGGTTGGGGACAGCATCAAACAAGAAATTAGGGATGCGTGCAATAAAGGTACAGCAGTTATCATGGGCAACTTTAATCTACATATACATTGGGCTAACCAAACTGGTAGCAATGCGATGGAGGAGGATTTCCTGGCGTGTATTAGAGATGGCTTTCTAGACCAATATGTCAAGGAACCAACTAGAGGGCTGGTCATCCTAGACTGCGTGATGTGTAATGAGAAAGGACTAATTAGCAATTCTGTTGTGCGAGGCCCCTTGGGGAAGAGTAACCATAATATGGTAGAATTCTTTATAAAGATGGAGAGAGACACAGTTAATTCAGAGACTCGGGTCCTGAACTTAAGGAAAGGTAACTTCGATGGTATGAGACATGAATTGGCCAGAATAGACTGACAAATGATACTTAGAGGGTTGACTGTGGATAGGCAATGCAAACATTTAAAGATCACATGGATGAACTTCAGCAATTGTACATCCCTGTCTGGAGTAAAAATAAAACGGGGAAGGTGGCTCAACCGTGCCTAACAAGGGAAATTAAGGCTAGTGTTAAATCCAAGGAAGAGGCATATAATTTGGCCAGAAAAAGCAGCAAACCTGAGGACTGGGAGAATTTGGGAAATAGAGTATGAGAGGAAGCTTGCCGGGAACATAAAAACTGACTACAAAAGCTTCTATAGATATGTGAAGAGAAAAAGATTAGTGAATACTAATGTAGGTCCCTTGCAGTCAGAATCAGGTGAATTTATAATGGTGAACAAAGAAATGGCAGACCAAAAGAACAAATACTTTTGGTTCTGTCTTCACGAAGGAAGACACAAATAACCTTCCGGAAATACTAGGGGACCGAGGGTCTCGTGAGAAGGAGGAACTGAAGGAAATCCTTATTAGGCGGGAAATGTGTTCAGGAAATTGATGGGATTGAAGGCCAATAAATTCCTGGGGCCTGATAGTCTGCATCCCAGAATACTTAAGAAAGTGGCCCTAGAAATAGTGGATGCATTGGTGATCATTTTCCAACAGTCTATCAACTCTGGATCCCTATGGACTGGAGGGTAGCTAATGTAACACCACTTTTTAAAAGAGGAGGGAGAGAGAAAACAGGTAAATATAGACCGGTTAGCCTGACATCAGTAGTGGGGAAAATGTTGGAATCAATTATTAAAAATGAAATAGCAGCGCATTTGGAAAGCAGTGACAGGATCGGTCCAAGTCAGCATGGATTTATGAAAGGGAAATCATGCTTGACAAATCCTCTGGAATTTGTTGAGCATGTAACTAGTAGAGTGGACAAGGGAGAACCAGTGGATGTGGTGTATTTGGACTTTTAAAAGGCTTTTGACAAGGTCCCACACAAGAGATTGGTGTGCAAAATTAAAGCACATGGTATTGGGGGTAATGTACTGAAGTGGATAGAGAACTGGTTGGCAGACAGGAAGCAGAGAGTCGGGATAAACGGGTCCTTTTCAGAATGGCAGGCAGTGACTAGTGGGGTGCCGCAGGGCTCAGTGCTGGGACCCCAGCTATTTACAATATATATTAATGACTTAGATGAAGGAATTGAGTCTAATATCTCCAAGTTTGCAGATGACACTAAACTGGGTGACGGTTTGAGCTGTGAGGAGGATGCTAAGAGGCTGCAGGATGACTTGGACAGGTTAGATGAGTGGGCAAATGCATGGCAGATGCAGTATATTGTGGATAAATGTGAGGTTATCCACTTGGGTGGCAAAAACAGGAAGGCAGAAAATTATCTGAATGGCAGCAGATTAGGAAAAGGGGAGGTGCAACGAGACCTGGGTGTCATGGTACATCAGTCATTGAAAGTTGGCATGCAGGTACAGCAGGCGGTGAAGAAGGCAAATGGTATGTTGGTCTTCGTAGCTAGGGGATTTGAGTACAAGAGCAGTGAGGTCTTACTGCAGTTGTACAGGGCCTTGGTGAGGCCTCACCTGGAATATTGTGTTCAGTTCTGGTCTCCTAATCTGAGGAAGGGCGTTCTTGCTATTGATGGAGTGCAGCGAAGGTTCACCAGACTGATTCCGTGGATGGCCGGACTGACATATGAGGAGAGACTGGATCGACTGGGCCTATATTCACTGGCGTTTAGAAGGATGAGAGGGGATCTCATAGAAACATATAAAATTCTGACAGGACTGGACAGGTTAGATGCGGGAAGAATGTTGGGGAAGTCCAGAACCAGAGGACACAGTCTCAGGATAAGGGGTAAGCCACTTCGGACTAAGATGAGGAGAAACCTCTTCACTCAGAGTGTTGTTAACCTGTGGAATTCCCTACCGCAGAGAGTTGTTGATGCTAGTTCATTGGATATATTCAAGAGGGAATTAGATATGGCCCTTACGGCTAAAGGGATCAAGGGGTATGGAGAGAAAGCAAGAAAGGGGTACTGAGGTGAATGATCAGCCATGATTTTATTGAATGGTGGTGCAGGCTCGAAGGGCCGAAATGGCCTACTCCTGCACCTATTTTCTATGTTTCTATGTTTCTCCTTGTAGACTACTTTGTAGCCCTTGTTTCCTCTGTCCTTCAAATGCATTTTCTACATTTTTCCTTTCCAATTCCAGCTTTACTCCCCTCCTTACTTAATCTATTCTCACGTTCCCAGCCCCCTGTCAAGCTAGTTTAAACCCTCCCCAACAGCACTAGCAAACACCTCCAACCCGCCTCCCCGCCCCGCCACAAGGATATTTGTCCTGGTTCTATTGAGGTGCAATCTGTCCAGCTTGTACAGATCCCTCCTCCCTCAGAAGGGGTCCCAATGCCTCAGGAATCTAAAGTCCTCCCTCCTGCACCATCTCTCCAGCCATGCATTCATCTGGTCTATCCTCTTATTTCAGTACTCACTAGCTCGGGGCACCTGGTGTAATCTGGAGATTACTACCTTTGAGGTCCTGCTTGTACATGTTGCTTCACATGTGGCCTTTCAAGCCTTGTATAGACACATTATTATATCCTGAGATTTGTGCTCCAGCTATCTGGATATAGATCCCAACACCCAATTGTCTCTCTGTACTTCTGTTACACATAGCCACTTTTGGTTATAGCGAGCCATCCACCAGTATCCTGATCACATCCCCTGTAGGCTAGAGCAATTTAGTTTATATTCCCACGGTTTTGTTCCATTCTCTTGTATCAATACCTTGCATTTGTCCACATTAATCCACTTTCTCATCCTATCAAGATCCTTTGTATCCTCTTCGCTATTTGAAGACACTCTCCCAACCCTAATTTGATATCATCTGCAAAAGTAGATAGTTGTGTTCTGTCCACTGCTCCCAATAATTTAGGTTTCTTATAAACAATGTCCCCGGCACTGATTCCTGCAGTACCCTACTAATGACCCTTTACTTTGTTGATGCAGTTCCGTTCCCAACCACACTTTGCTTTCGATGTTTTTCCAAATTTACCTCAAAAGCTTGCCTGCTATTTAGTGCCTCCTACACTATGCAATAATGGCAGGGTGTCAAAACTCTAAATTTATCACATCCACAGAATTTCCATTTTGAACATAATTTCCTTGAATAACTCTATTAAGTTTGCTCGGCAAGTGCTCATTCCCATAAATCAATGCAAGCTCTCTCTTTCCCCATCAATCAAGGCCTTTCATGATCCTTTCTTTCAGCATGCCTTCAATAGATGGTGAGTTCACTGATCTGTCATTTACAGGGTATTCCCTGTGACAAAAAATTATCTTTGTCTAAGATTTAGCATGAATTCTGTGACAGTACATAAGGGATTAAAAATGAACTTCACACACTGAAATCTCTATTCATGTCTGTGGCTGATGTTCAAGGGAAGAGCAAAAGCATTCAGTTCAAATACAAACATCTTGTTCTGCTAACCACTTTACTTAGGCCTGCCGTTTTATTTTCCTTTAACTTGCTGAGCCTAACAGTTATCTGAAATTTCTATTTCTGTTATTTCATACGCCCCCCACCCCCCTCCCCCACATCCACCCTCCGCCAAATTCAACTTCCATGCTCGAAGCTGTGCATGATCTTCTCTGGTAACAGCGAAGAAGAAGAATCCTTTTAGTATTCTTACTACCTACCACTTAATATCACGTTAATTTAGGATCCATCATTTCCTTTTTTTGCTTGCTTGCGCTGAATATATTAAGAGAAATGCTTAACATTTCTTTTAATATTCCCTGCTCTCCTTACCTTATTTTCTATTTTAACTCTCGATCATTTTTTTTTCTTTTAAACCTTATTTTTACATTTATCCCCTTCTGCTGTAGCTTTAAGCTGGCTCCTGGACTGGCAGTTTCTTTCTGAGCTGCTCTTCTCCAACTGCACCCGTGGTCATCCATTGCTATCCTTTGCCCTTTCTTCCCCAATCTCTGTTCTTCCATTGCTTAAGATACCCTGCCTCTGATAGTGAAGGCATTTCAACCCAAACTACAAGTTAAAACTATAAGTTTAAAGCTACCCCGACAGAGTCCACTGCACATCCCTCGACCCTGCGTTTCTTTGTTCTCATTGAGCTCTTTCAACTGTTGGAAATCTGCTGAAACTTGACTTCCATCACTGCATTCCTCGCGAACAGAACTACGTTGCTCTACTGACTTCACTGTTTGACTCAGCGGCTGTGACTCTGCTCTGCTTTTCAGTTGCTTCAAGTCTTATGCTGCTGAATTATTTTCCCAATTTGGTTTACGATCTCCTGGACTTCTCTGGACATCTAGACTACATTTCTGTTTTGAACTACACTGGATTACACCACTACGTTTCTGCACTGGACTACACTGGATTACACTGCGAGAATTACCTGCCGTGTCTCTATCTCTGCTGCTAAAAAATGTTTTACCTTTTAAACTGCGGCAGTGTCTCTGCTGAACTGGTTCTATTGGTTTTTCAGCTCTGCTGGCTTGTAGCTCGCAGCTGCTGCTTCACTTGCTGTCCGGTGACTCCTTTTACTGGTTTTCAGCTTTGCTGGTCACTGGTTTGTGGCTTTACTTTTTCTTCACTGCTTTGATCTATGCTACGGTGACCTCCAACTTGCCTCAATTTTACCATCATCTTTCAACTCTCATTCCTACAGCAACAACCTCCAATCTTGAACTGTCTACACTTCAAATAGCTTCTTGACTTCACTCACCTGCTTTTGACAACAGTTTGTTGATGCTCCGTGCCGGCCCCATCTTGTTCATGTCGGCTTTGTCCTTCCACGGGACCTCTGACTTTGACCCTGCTCTCCCTACTATTATCTCCAACCTATTCCCTGCTATCAGGAAATATGTATCCCATTAATTATTACATTTAAGCAGGTCGATGTAACCTGAGCTTTTGCCCTGTCCGTTCGCGCGTGCTCTTTGGCTGCTGCTCCGGTCCCGAGTCATTCAATACTTTCCACTTTCCCCCCCTCTTTTCCTCTTCTCTCGATCCCTCCTAGACCGCTCTCCCCTGTTACCATGCCTCCTTTCATTTTTCTTCTCTCAGATTCTCTGCCCTCCCAAATCTCTACCCTAATCCTTGATCACTTTGACCTTCCTACTCTCCTGCCATCGTCCCAGGCTTGACTCCCTCTTAGATCAGCCTACAGTTTCCCTCATGTGCCTCTCTTGGCATCCTACAAAGGGCCTATCGAGATACTCGTCGTTGCTTTCTTACAAGCTGGAATCCCAACTGTCCCTTCCTACTCTCTCACCGACCTTCCCACCCAGCACGCCCACTGGGGGTTAATCTTGCCAATCTCCTCCCCGTCCAACTTATCCCCCACCAGCACTGACCCTGTGGACGCTGGTAGTGGGGTTAGCCATCGCCAACCCTCTCCTCATCTCCCTTCAGAATGTCTGTTCACTTACGAACAAAGCCCTTGCCATCCATGAGCTTATTGTGGATGATTGCATTGACATAATGCCCCTGACGCAAACATGGTTGCGGGGTGAAGACACCTTGGGCTCAAACTTCCACATTGTAAAATAGCTCAGTTTTTTGGCGTTATTTACAATAAACGGTTGTTTTTTTAGTCCAAAATAACTCCCCAAAAAAAAGCCCGAAGTTTCGGCAAAATTATTTTTCATTTTGGTGCAGTGCATAAATACCTCCGGTTTTGAGGGTGGAGCTAATGTTTAGCGCAGAAAAAGTGAGGCCCGTTCTGCGCATGCGCAACATGCAACTCGAAGCATTTAGGTTTTCAATCGCTCCCTCCGCCAGACACAGGAGCTCAGTGCTTGGCTTCGAAAGAAGCCTGGGGGAGAGTGGAAGGCAAGCACCGAGCTCCTGTATCTGGCTGAGGAAGCGATCCTGCCAGCTGGCGTTCCAACCCTGTGTGTCTCGAGCCCGGTGAGCAGTGGAGACGGGACGTCAACTGTTCGGTGGTGGAACGTAACACCTCTCGGAATTTCAGTTTTGAACTGCAATAAAGTTTGTCTTTTCCCTCTGCACAAACATTTTTAAGTAGTTTGTATATAATACAGGTTGAACCTCCCTTTTCCACGACTCCCTTATCCGGCACCACCCCTTGTCTGATACCATTCCCGGCCGCTCCGACATGAACAAATTGAAGTCCTTTCCTCGCTGCCGACTCCCGCAATCGCTGGCCTGACCCCACGATTCACCGCCTCCCCCACCCCTGCCCCATGACCTCTCTGCCACATGCCCAGCCCCAAGCCAGCCAGCCCCGATATCCCCTTGCTCAGTACCTGTACCATCCAATTTAACATGATCTCCCCGCGTCTGGCAAAATCCCTTATCCAGCACAGGCCAGGTCCCGAGGGTACCAGATCGAGAGGTTCAACCTGTGTAAGTTTTTGTTTTCAAATCCCTTCATGGCCTCATCCCTCCCTATCTCTGTAATCTCCTTCAGCCCAGAACCTCCCGAGGTGTCTGCGCTCCTCTAATTCTGCCATCTTGAGCATCCCTGATTATAATCGCTCACCCATTCGTAACTGTTGCCTACGCTTTAAGCTCTGGAATTCCCTGCCTAAACCTCTCCATCTCTCTACCTCTCTTTCCTTCTTAAAACCTATCTGTTTGACCAAACGTTTGGTCACTGGCCCTAATTTCTTATGAGGCTCGGTGTCAAATTTTTGTCTTATAATACTTCTGTGAAGCGCCTTGGGATATTTTACTATCTTAAAGGCGCTATATAAATAGAAATTGTTGCTGTTACTGCTTATACTCTTGAAATAATCGTCTCAAAAATCGGTGATCCTTTAAATGATTCTGGGGTAGCACAGGGGCAGGCTGGGATGAATTTTGGGATGGGACCTAAATATGGAAGGTTTCCACCCCATTTTGGCTGAGTGAAAGGGAAAGTGCCTACAGCACTCACAAGTTAGTTCCTTTTTACTTACCTGAATTAAAAGTAGCACCACACCATCTGTTGATGATCCTACCATTTCAGAGCTTCCTATCTCCTACAAACACTAGTTCTAAAAAACATTCCAACTTCTCTTAAACCTGACTCTTATGCTTAGCTGACTGGGGAACGTCTCCCCCCACTCCAATTGCAATTCCCTTTTAAAGATAACGTTCATAAAGGGCCATACCCTTATTCGGGCATTAGGGCCCTCATCAGCCTGTGGCTGATATACCGGCCCTCAATCACTCTGCTACACATCCCGCTCCCAGCATAGTGCCATCGGTTATAGTGGCTTGCTCGTGAGAGGGCATTGGCGTTCCCATGAGCTACTCCCCCCCGCAGTGTTCCATCTCAAAACAATAGGGTGGGAGTGACAAAATCCACCAGGTAACATGGGCATTTTTTCCATTGTTAGACCACGTCCATTCGAGGGGCGCATGATCAGTCACTAGGAGAAACTACCACCCCAGAAGGTAGTACTTTAAGGTTTCCAGGGCCCATTTAATTGATAGGCACTCCTTCTCTATTGTAGAGAATCATTGCTCCCTAAGCAACGGCTTTCTGCTCAGGTAGAGCATGGGATGTTACTTTCCCTCAACTATAAGAAACTACAGCACCCAAACTGAGACATCAGTTTGCAAAACAAAATTTTGGCTGACGTCTGGGACCATGAGCACAGGAATATTATACAGCGCTTGGCTCAGGTCCCTGAAAGCAGCCTCCGCCTCACGATTCCACTGTACCAAGTTTGGTGCTTTTGCTTTAGTCAGGTCAGTAAGTTGTGGGATGGAGGGGGGCGGGGGGGGGGACGCTGTTCGAGTAGTGACATCCAGAATAAATCATGCTTCTTACTCCCCAGTTGGCACCAGGCTTTTACAGCTTCCACTTTGTTTCCCTGACAGGAACCACCCCGCCCCCTACAGTGTACCCTAGATATTTGTTCTCTGATAACCCAATGTGGCACTCCTCTGGGTTTGCCATAAGGCCAAATATCCTTAGGCTGTCTAGTACAGCCCCTACTTTGTGTAAATGTGAACCCCCCCCTCCCCCCCGCTCCAGTTTGTGCTATAGATGATGACGGTATCCAGGTAGGCCACCACATACCACTGTTGAGGTCTTAGTATTGGGCCATAAGTCATTGGAAGGTGGCTTCTACCCCATACAATCCAAATGGCATGACTGTGTAGAGACCCCCAGGAGCCACGACACACATTTTTTTCTTTCATGGTCACTATTAAAAGGGACCTGCCAGTATCCTTTGGTCAGTTCTAAAGGTGGTAAGATAATTGGCTCTCACCAATCAACTCATCCACCTGAGGCATTGGGTGAGCATTGAGTTTGGATACCTCATTCAGTTTCCAAAAGTCATTACACAATCACTAGCTCCTGTCAGGTTTTGGCTGTGGCTCAGTGGCTAGCACCCTCACTTCTGAGTCAGCTGGTTGTGGGTTCAAAGTCCCACTCCAGTGACTTGAGCAGATATATATAAGCTGATGCTGAGGGTGTACTGCACTATTGGAGGTGCCATCTTTCAGATGAAACGTTAAACCAATGCCCAGCCTGCTTTCTTAGGTGGATGTAAAAGATCCCATGGTACTATTTTGAAAAAGAGCAGGGGAGTTAATCCCTGTGCTTTGGACAATGTTTATCCCTCAATCAACATAACCAAAACAGATTATCTGGTCATTATCACATTGCTGCTGTGTGCAAATTGGCTGCCACATTTCCCACATTAGGAGCATCCTGGGGGAGGGGGGAGGAGGTTAAACAGCTAGAGGTCGTGGTCCATATCATACAAATACAAATCATACAAATTTAAAGCATGGAAGGAGGCCATTTCAGCCCATCATGTCCGCACCTGTCAACAAAGAGCTATCCAGCCTAATCCCACTTTCCAGCTCTTGGTCCATAGCTCTGTAGGTTACAGCACTTCAAGTGCACATCCAAGTACTTTGTAAATGTGGTGAGGGTTTCTGCCTATACCACCCTTTCAGGCAGTGAGTTCTAGACCCCACCAACCGCTGGGTGAAGAAATTTCCCCTCAAATCCCCTCTAAACCTACCAATTACTTTAAAACTATGCCCCCTAGCTGTTGACCCCTCTGCTAAGGGAAATAGGTCCATCCTATCCATTCTATCTAGGCCCCTCATAATTTTATACACCTCAATAAGGTCTCCTCTCAGCCTGCTCTGTTCCAATGAAAACAAACTCAGCTTATCCAATCTTTCCTCATAGCTACAATTCTCCAGTCCAGACAACATCCTTGTAATTCTCTGTACCCTCTGTAGTGCAATCATATCTTTCCTGTATAAAGGCAAAATATTGCAGATCGAAACCAACGACATAGGTAAAATAAGAGGTGAGGTCCTACAGGAAGAATTCAGGGAGCTAGGAAGAAAATGAAAGGGTAGGACCTCAAAGGTAGTAATCTCCGGGTTACTACCGGTGCCACGTGCTAATGAATATAAGAATAGAAGGATAGAGAGGATGAACACGTGGCTGGAAAGTTTGGTGTCGGAAGCAGGGCTTTAAATTCTTGAGGCATTGGGACCGCTTCTGGGGGAGATGGGACCTGTGCAAACTGATCGGGTTGCACCTCAATAGTGCCGGGACCAATATCCCCATGGGGAGTTTTGCTAGTGCTGTTGGGGAGAGTTTAAATTAGTTTGGCAGGGGG
The DNA here is from genome assembly GCF_044704955.1 of Pristiophorus japonicus. Classification (NCBI taxonomy): domain Eukaryota; kingdom Metazoa; phylum Chordata; class Chondrichthyes; family Pristiophoridae; genus Pristiophorus; species Pristiophorus japonicus. The sequence goes on from NC_091983.1 coordinate 144,403,859, forward strand.
ATGGGAACCTGAGAATGAATTCAAAAGGGAATGAAGTAAAGCTGAAATTGGATAGCAAGAATCTAGAAAGTGAATCTGTAAGACAGAGGAAACAGGGTTTAGTAAGTGGTAAGCAAGGAGGTCTTCCTGTGCTGAATGGTATATACTTTAATGCAAGGAGTATAGCGAATAAGGCAGATGAGCTAAGAGCACAGGTAGACACTTGGGAGTATGACATTATAGCCATTACAGAAACATGGCTGAAAGAGGGGCAGGTTTGGCAGATCAATATTCCTGGCTACAGGATTTTTAGACAAGATAAAGAGGGTGATAAAAAGGGGGTGGGCGGTTATGGTACTGATTAAAGAAAATATTACAGCGGTGAGGAGGGATGATATGTTAGAGGGATCATCAAATGAGGCCACATGGGTCAAATTGAAAAATAAAAAAGGGGCCATCACACTGCTGGGCGTATATTATAGACCCCCAAATAGTGGGAGGGAGATAAAGGAGCAAATATATAGCAAATTGCTGTGAAGTCCAAAAACCATAGGGTAGTAATAGTAGGGGATTTTAACTATCCAAATATTGATTGGGACAAATTTAGTGTGAAGGGTATAGAGGGTGCGGAATTCTTGAAATGTATTCAAGAGAACTTTTTTAGTCAGTATGTAGCAAGCCCAACAAGAGAGGGGCAGTCTTGGATTTAGCTTTGCGGAATTAAGCTGGGCAGGTTGAAGGGGTATTAGTGGGAGAGCACTTGGGTGCCATTGATCATAATTCAGTCAGATTCAAAATTGGTTATGAATAAGGACAAGAATAGGCCTGGAATAAAAGATCCAAATTGGGGAAAAGCTAATTTTGCTAAGTTAAGGAATGATTTGGCTATGGTGGACTGGAAACAGCTACCTGTGGGTAAATCAGTGTCGGAACAGTGGGAGGCATTTAAGAAGGAGATCCGGAAGGCTCAGGCCAAACATGTGCCCTTAAAGAAAAAGGTTGGAAAAAATAATTCTAGAACCGCCTGGATGTCTAGGGACTTACAGGGGAGGATTAAGAAAAAAAGGGATGCTTATGTCATATATCAATGGCGAAATACTATAGAATCTTTAGAGGAATATAGAAAGTTAAGAGGCAAAATTAAAAAGGATATTAGGAATGCTAAGAGAGAACATGAAAAATTCTTGGCCAGTAAGATTAAGGAAAACCCTAAGATGTTCTATAAATATATTAAGAGTAAGAGGGTAACTAAAGAAAGGGTAGGGCCTATTAGAGACCATGAGGGTAATCTTTGTGTGGAGGTGAAAGATGTTGGGAGGGTTCTTAACGAATACTTTGCATCTGTTTTCACAAAGGAAAGGGGCAATGCAGATACTGCTATTGAGGAGGTTTGTGATATTCTGAATGAAATAAATATAATGAGAGAGGAAGTATTAAGGGGTTTAGCCACTTTGAAAGTAGATAAGTCCCCAGGCCTGGATGAAATGCATCCCAGGCTGTTGAGCAAAGTAAAAGAGGAATTAGCAGAGGCCTTGACCATTATTTTCAAGTCCTCTTTGGATCTGGGCATAGTGCCGGAGGATTGGAGGACTGCAAATATAGTGCCCTTGTTTAAGAAGGGAGAAAGGGACAGGCTGAGGAATTATAGGCCTGTCAGCTTAATTTCAGTGGTGGAAAATTTATTGGAAAAAATCCTGAAAGACAGGATAAATCTGCATTTGGAAAGGCAAGGATTAATTAGGGACAGTCATCATGGATTTGCTAAGGGAAGATCATGTCTGACGAACCTGATTGAATTTTTTGAGGAGGTAACCAAGAGGGTCGATGAGAGTAGTGCGTACGATGTAGTATATATGGACTTTAGCAAAGCTTTTTATAAGGTCATGAAGGTTAAAGCCCATGGGATACAGGGCAAAGTGTCAAGTTGGATGCAAAATTGGCTTGGAAGTAGGAAGCAAAGAGTAATGATTGATGGATGTTTTTGTGACTGGAAGGATGTTTCCAGTGGGGTTCCGCAGGGCTCAGTACTGGGACCCTTGCTTTTTGTGGTATATATCAATGATTTAGATTTGAATATAGGGAGTATGATTAAGAAGTTTGCAGACAACACTAAAATTGGCTGTGTGGTTGATAATGAAGAGGAAAGTCATGGGCTGCAGGAGGATATCAATCTACTGGTCAGGTGGGCAGAGCAGTGGCAAATGGACTCAATTCAGAGAAGTGTGAGGTGATGCACTTTGGGAGGGCTAATAAGGAAAGGGTATACACATTAAATGGTAGACCATTTAATAGTGTAGATGGAGTGCTTGTCTACAGATCCCTGAAAGTAGCAGGCCAGCTGGATAAGGTGGTTAAGAAGGCATACATAGAAACATATAAAATAGGTGCAGGAGTAGGCCATTCGGCCTTTCTAACCTGCACCGCCATTCAATGAGTTCATGGCTGAACATGCAACTTCAGTACCCCTTTCCTGCTTTCTCACCATACCCCTTGATTCCCCGAGTAGTAAGGACTCCATCTAACTCCTTTTTGAATATATTTAGTGAATTGGCCTCAACAACTTTCTGTGGCAGAGAATTCCACAGGTTCACCACTCTCTGGGTGAAGAAATTCCTCCTCATCTCGGTCCTAAATGGCTTACCCCTTATCCTTAGATTGTGTCCCCTGGTTCTGGACTTCCCCAACATTGGGAACATTCTTCCTGCATCTAACCTGTCGAACCCCGTCAGAATTTTAAACGTTTCTATGAGGTCCCCTCTCATTCTTCTGAACTCCAGTGAATACAAGCCCAGTTGCTCCAGTCTTTCTTGATAGGTCAGTCCCGCCATCCCGGGAATCAGTCTGGTGAACCTTCGCTGCACTCCCTCAATAGCAAGAATGTCCTTCCTCAGGTTAGGAGACCAAAACTGTACACAATACTCCAGGTGTGGCCTCACCAAGGCCCTGTACAACTGTAGCAAAACCTCCCTGCCCCTGTACTCAAATCCCCTCGCTATGAAGGCCAACATGCCATTTGCTTTCTTAACCGCCTGCTGTACCTGCATGCCAACCTTCAATGACTGATGTACCATGACACCCAGGTCTCGTTGCACCTCCCCTTTTCCTAATCTGTCACCATTCAGATAATAGTCTGTCTCTCTGTTTTTACCACCAAAGTGGATAACCTCACATTTATCCACATTATACTTCATCTGCCATGCATTTGCCCACTCACCTAACCTATCCAAGTTGCTCTGCAGCCTCATAGCATCCTCCTCGCAGCTCACACTGTCACCCAACTTAGTGTCATCCGCAAATTTGGAGATACTACATTTAATCCCCTCATCTAAATCATTAATGTACAGTGTAAACAGCTGGGGCCCCACCACAGAACCTTGCGGTACACCACTAGTCACTGCCTGCCATTCTGAAAAGTCCCCATTTACTCCTACTCTTTGCTTCCTGTCTGCCAAACAGTTCTCAATCCACGTCAGCACACTACCCCCAATCTCATGTGCTTTAACTTTGCACATTAATCTCTTGTGTGGGACCTTGTCGAAAGTCTTCTGAAAGTCCAAATATACCACATCAACTGGTTCTCCCTTGTCCACTCTACTGGAAACATCCTCAAAAAATTCCAGAAGATTTGTCAAGCATGATTTCCCTTTCACAAATCCATGCTGACTTGGACCTATCATATCACCTCTTTCCAAATGCACTGCTATGACATCCTTAATAATTGATTCCATCATTTTACCCACTACCGATGTCAGGCTGACCGGTCTATAATTCCCTGTTATCTCTCTCCCTCCTTTTTTAAAAAGTGGGGTTACATTGGCTACCCTCCACTCCATAGGAACTGATCCAGAGTCAATGGAATGTTGGAAAATGACTGTCAATGCATCCACTATTTCCAAGGCCACCTCCTTAAGTACTCTGGGATGTAGTCCATCAGGCCCTGGGGATTTATCGGCCTTCAATCCCATCAATTTCCCCAACACAATTTCCCGACTAATAAGGATTTCCCTCAGTTCCTCCTCCTTACTAGACCCTCTGACCCCTTTTATATCCGGAAGGTTGTTTGTGTCCTCCTCAGTGAATACCGAACCAAAGTACTTGTTCAATTGGTCCGCCATTTCTTTGTTCCCCGTTATGACTTCCCCTGATTCTAACTGCAGGGGACCTACGTTTGTCTTTACTAACCTTTTTCTCTTTACATATCTATAGAAACTTTTGCAATCCGTCTTAATGTTCCCTGCAAGCTTCTTCTTGTACTCCATTTTCCCTGCCCTAATCAAACCCTTTGTCCTCCTCTGCTGAGTTCTAAATTTCTCCCAGTCCCCGGGTTTGCTGCTATTTCTGGCCAATTTGTATGCCACTTCCTTGGCTTTAATACTATCCCTGATTTCCCTTGATAGCCACGGTTGAGCCACCTTCCCTTTTTTATTTTTACGCCAGACAGGAATGTACAATTGTTGTAGTTCATCCATGCGGTCTCTAAATGTCTGCCATTGCCCATCCACAGTCAACCCCTTCAGTATCATTCGCCAATCTATCCTAGCCAATTCACGCCTCATACCTTCAAAGTTACCCTTCATTCATACGGAATGCTTGCCTTTATTGGCTGAGGCATAGAATATAAGAGCAGGGAGGCTATGCTTAAATTGTATAATACTTTGGTTGGGCCACAGCTGGAGTATTGCGTGCAGTTCTGGTCGCCGTATTATAGGAAGGACGTGATTGCACTTGAGAGGGTGCAGAGGAGATTTACTAGAATGCTGCCTGGAATGGAGAATCTTAGTTATGAGGACAGATTGGATAGGCTGGGTTTATTCTCATTGGAACAGAGGAGATTGAGAGGAGACCTCATTGAGGTGTACAAAATATTGAAGTGGACATAGTGGATAGTAAGGGTCTATTTCCATTGGTGGAGAGGTCTATTACGTGGGGGCATAGTTTTAAGGTGGTTGGTGGAAGTTTAGAGGGGATTTGAGGGGTGAGGTGGGGGGGAGGCGGCGCTTCTTTATGCAGAGGGTTGTGGGGATCTGGAACTCATTACCTGGAAGAGCTGTAGATGCAGAAACCCTCACCACTTTTAAGAGATGGTTGGATGGGCACTTAAAGTGCAGTAAGCTGCAGGGTTACGGACTTAGAGCTGGTAATTGGGATTAGACTGGATGATCTTTTGTTGGACGGAGCAGATATAATAGTAAGTACTGCAGGGAATAGAATACTGCCAGGGTGATCTCCTGGACTAGTTTCTATTGCCTGGATGGGTCGGAGAGGAATTTTCCCAGATTTTTCTCCCTAAATTGGCCTGCGTTTTTATCTGTTTTTTGCCTCTCTCAGGAGATCACATGGCTCCGGTTGGGGTGGAGTGTAGAATGTTTTAATATAAGGGGTGTCGCAGTTGTGGTGAGGCGGATTGGTTGGGCTGGATGCTCTTTTCCTTTCCATCATTGTTCGTCGGTTTATATGTAACCTTTAGGGCTGCTGACCAAGGGCCGTGTGGCTCTTTGTCGACCGGCACAGACATGATGGGCCAGAATGGCCTCCTTCTGCACTGTAAATTTCTATGTTTCTATTACAACCGTGACTACAATTCAAAAGTAATTCATTGACTGTAAAACACTTCAGGACATCCGGTGATTGTGAAAGGCGCTATATAAATACAAATCTTTCATTTTTCTAAAACAATTTGGCTACTCTATTCACTATATGATTCTTCAATCATACTTCGTTTCAACAGTCTCTTAATCTCCTGGCTAACCTCTCTCCATTTGGCATCTGGGATTCAGTAAGTTCTTAACTTTGTCACCCAGGTGGCATCACTAGCTTATGGCAGATCACGCTGATACTCCCACATAAAGATCATCATGGTTCTGATCTATCATGTCCTGCACTTATCTATACTGATCCTGTCAGTTCACTAGAGAGGTGAATTGTTCGTTGTACCTTGGGGTCAGTTCCCCCTAGCAGTTCCTTCATCACTGTAAAGGCATCTCTCTATCTCTCTCTATATGGCTTCAGGAGGTTCACATGGTGTATCTGTTCAGGCTTCTTACTCTAAGGTTGTCTAATCTAATAGTTCACCAGCTCCACAGCCTCTATAACCTTATAAGGTCCCTGCTTTCATGTAAAAAGCTTGCTTTGAGGTGTAGAGACAAGGACCATAACTCAGTCACCTGGTCAGAATCCCCCTGACTGCAGTCTCTTGCCGATTCTTGTTTCTCTGATTTTCCTGCACCTTCTCTCAATGAGTCCTGCATTGGGGTTGGTCTCTTTCTTTCTCTATTGGAGACGCAGACCCCACTTCTAATGCCACATGTTCCTATTCATGTTAAACAGTTCTACCATCTCAGAGCCTCCTTTCTCCTATAAGCATTAGCTCTAGAAAACGCTACAACTTTTAGCCTCTCACTATTACTCATTAACCTCACCCTTTTATACTGAGCTGGTTGGGGAAAGTCTCCCACCCCCTCCAGTTGAAATTTCCTTTTAAAGGTGGTTTTCTTAAAGGTACCATACTCTTCCTCTTAAAAGTGATGTTTCTTAAAGGATTATACTGCTACACATCATGCTCTTTATTAACTGGATCTTCTGATCAGTATTGGAATTTTAAGTTCGCAATATTATGCACAATTTACCACCATGAACTTTTGCAATGAATTACATAGAATATACAGTGCAGAAACAGACCATTCGGCCCAACTGGTCTGCGCTGATGTTTATACTGCATACGAGGTTCCTCCATTCTATCTACCTTATCTCAGCCTTTCAACATATCTGTCCATTTCCTTTACTCTCATGTACTCATCTAGTTATCTTTTGAAAGTATCTAAGCTATTTGCCTCAAATAGCACTTCTGGCTGTAGCAGGTTCTACAATCTAACCATCTCTGAGCAAGGCCATTTCTCTTATTTCTCTATTGGATTTATTAGTAATTATCTTGTATTTATGGCCCCTAGTTTTGTATTCTCCCACATGTGGAAACATTTTCTCCACATCTCCCCTGTCCAACCCAAAAACACTCCAACATGTTCAATCTTTCTCAATAGCTGTAATTTCTCAGTTCTTGTACTATCCTTTTAAATCTCTTTTGTACTTTCTCCAATGAGTCTATGTCCTTTTTATAGTATGGAGATCAGAACTGTGCACTGTATCTAAGTGTGGCCTGACCAGGGTGCTTTACAAATTTAACATAATTTCACTAATTTTGAATTCTATACCCTTAGAAATAAATTCCAGTGCTTTGTTAGCATTTTTAATTACTTTGCTGACCTACAATGCTGTTTTTAATCATTTGTTCACTATCTCTAGATCCCTTTGCACTTCTACCCCATTTAGTTTCTTATTTTCTAAGGTGTAAGTGATGTTTCTGTGTTTCCTACCAAAGTGCATCATCTAGACTTGATTATTTAAACTCATTCCTGGCCAGCCTCCCATCTTCCAACCTTCATAAACTTAAGCTCATCCAATGCTCTGCTGTCCAAATTCTAACTGGCACCAAGTCCCATTTCCCCATTACCCCTGTGCTCGCTGACCTACATCGGCTCCCAGTTGAACAACACCTCGATTTAAACATTCTAATTCTTATTATCAAATACCTCCATAGCCTCGCCTCGCCCTATCTCTGAGGCCTTCTCCAGCCCTACAAACTTTAAAGATATCTGTGCTCCTCCAATTATGGCCTCTTGCGTATCCCTGATTATAATCGCTCCACCACTGGCGGCCATGCCTTCAGCTATCGAGGCCCTAAGCTCTGGAATTCTCTCCCTAAACATCTCCACCTCTCTGCCTCTCTTTCCTCCTTTAAGACGCTCCTTAAAACCTACCTCTTTGACCAAACTTTTGGCTATCTGTCCTAATATCTCCTTATGTGGCACGGTGTCACGTTTGTTTGATAATGCTTCTATGAAGTGCTTTGGGACATTTTACTACATTAAAGATGCTCTATATATACAAGTTGTTGTTTTTGTTGTTATTATCACCTCACATTTATCTATGTTGAAGTTCATTTGACTCTTAACAGCCCAATCTGTAAGTTTTCTAATGTTTCTTGTCTTATGTTGCATTCTTCCTTAGTGTTACCTACACCCCAGTTTAGTGACATCTGCAAGTTTTGATATTCAGTTACTCATTCCTAAATCCAAATCATTAATGCAAATTATGAATAATAATGACCTCAGCACTGATCCTTGTGAAATACCGCTTTCCATCTTCCTCAAATCTGAATAACTACCTACTACTCTCTGCTTTCTATTATTTTAGCCAATTTGCTATCCATTCAGCTATTTGTGCCCTGACTCCACATGCCCTAACCTTTGTCATGAGCCTACTGTGTGATACCTTATCAAAGGGTTTTAAAAATTCAAGTATATGACATTTTATGAATGTATGTAAATTCCTTTTAAAATTAAATTTGATCTTGAATATGATTGCAATACTTCCAGTTAACTGAATTTAAATAAAGTGGCCAAGATGTGGTGCTCCCAATTCATAGTCCAGTGCACAAATGAGCTGATCGAGACCATAATCACTTTAATAGTGAACTATTAATATCAAAGGAACAGAATGTTCTACCCTATTTGAAAATAATTGCTGTGATTTATTCTAGAGCTTCAGAAAGTTAACTTCGAATAATGTAGCAGGTAAGAATGGATATATATTCATCAATTTATCTTTGGGGAAGGAGAGAGGAAGTTTGCAAAGCCATTTGCCAGGAAATTTAACGGTTATGTACAATTCACAAAAGATGTGTATTGAACATGGCTGTTGTTAAGTCCTGACTCTAATGTACTGACTTACACGAGACACATGCTGAAGTCAAGGTCACTCAGGACCTGCACCTTTAATTCACAACTCTCCAGTGCTGCACTTGCCTGAGACCTCCCTTTATATACCTCAGTGGGACAGGTATGGAGTGTCTTCTGCAAGTGCAACCCTGGTGGTAAGGTATGCTTATTGTTACAAGTCATATCCAGTTACAGTCATGTATAGCATGGTAAGATACAGTTATATACAGTAATGTGAGATACATGACATCACCCTCCCCCAAGGTCTTATTGCCTTTATAGATTCAGTCTCTCAGATGGTCTGCGCTCTCGCGTGGAGCATCTTAGTTGTGGTTCAGTTGTTTGCCTTGGTGCCTGTGTTTCATTTGGTATGATTGCTGGTATCTCGACTGGGCTGTCTGTTGAGACTGCCCTTTCCTCAGGTTGTTCCACCTGTCTGTCCACCGGGTGTGGTGTGAGTTCCACATTGTAGTCTGCCTCTGGTTCTTCAGTGTTATCAGTGAATCTACTTTTTACTTGGTCTCCATGCCTCCGGCAGGTTTGGCCATTGTCCATTTGTACAACCAGTAGCCTGTTTCCCTCTTTATCTGTTACTGTCCCTGCAAGCCATTTGGGATCCCACCCATAGTTTAGCACAAACACTTTGTCCCCCATCTCACTCCACCTCCCCCCTCGAATTTCGGTCATGGTACTCAGTTAGCTTTTGAAGCTTAGCCTCAACAATTTCATGTATGTCTGGGAGGATTAACGAGAGCCTGGTCTTTAAGCTTCATTTCATCAACAGTTGCGCGGGGGGAACCCCAGTCAACGAATGCGGACGAGATCTGTATGCCAGCAGCAGTCGTGACAGGCGGCTCTGCAGTGTGGGACCTTGGATTCTGAGCATGTCTTGTTTAATCATCTGCACTGCTCGCTCCGCTGGCCATTGGAGGCCGGCTTGAAAGGTGCCGTCTTAACGTGATTTATATGGTGGTCACCGATAAAATCGTGAAATTCTGCGCTGGTGAAGCACGGACCATTATCACTGACCAATATGTCAGGAATTCCGTGCGTTGCAAACATGGTTCTAAGGCTGTCCACAGTGGTGGAGGTGGTGCTCGAGTTTAAAATGGTGCACTCGATCCATTTTGAAAATGCATCAACGACTACGAGGAACATTTTGCCCATGAATGGGCCCGCATAGTCTACATGCACTCGCGACCACGGTTTGGTGGGCCAGGGCCAGGGGCTTAGGGGGGCCTCCCTGGGGGCATTACTGAGTTGGGCACAAATGGTGAACCGACGGACGTAGGGCTTCAAGTCCGCATCAATGCCAGGCCACCAGACATGAGATCTGGCTATGGCCTTCATAAGGACGATCCCCGGGTGCTCGCGATGGAGCTCCCGGACAAACGCCTCTCTGCCTCGTAAGGGCATAACTACTCGGCTGCCCCACATCAGGCAGTCTGCCTGTAGTGAGAGTTCATGCATGCGCCGATGGAAGGGTTTGACCTCCTCGGGGCAGGCATAGAAACATAGAAAATAGATGCAGGAGTAGGCCATTCAGCCCTTCGAGCCTGCACCACCATTCAATATGATCATGGCTGATCATGCAACTTCAGTACCCATTCCTGCTTTCTCTCCATACCCCTTGATCCCTTTAGCCGTAAGGGCCATATCTAACTCCCTTTTGAATATATCGAACAAACTGGCCTCAACAACTTTCTGTGGTCGAGAATTTCACAGGTTCACAATTCTCTGAGTGAAGTTTCTCCTCATCTCGCTCCTAAATGGCTTACCCCTTATCCTTGACCACTGGTTCTGGACTTCCCCAATATCGGGAACATTCTTAGCCACTAAATTCCCGTTTTAGTTACAATTAGTTACAATTAGTTACAATCGCGAGCTTCTGCCCAGTCACCGGTTAAAACGCATCTTTAACTAGAGATAACATGGGGTCGCTGGTCGTCCAGTCTCTGATTTGACGAGCCGTCATGGGCGAACCTGTGGATTCAAAGGCATTGATTGCCATGACCATCTCACAGTCCTGTTCGTCGGATCCTTCTGTGGTCGCCAGGGGTAGCCTGCTAAGCGCGTCGGCACAGTTGTCTGTGCCTGGTCTGTGCCTTATCGTGTAGTCGTAAGCCACCAGCATGAGTGCCCACCACTGAATACGCGCCAAGGCGTTGGTGTTTATTGCCTTGCACTCAGATAGTAGGGATGTGAGAGGTTTGTGGTCGGTTTCTAATGCAAACTTGGCCCCGAAAAGGTATTGGTGCATCTTTTTGACACCATACACGCACACGAGTGCCTCCTTCTCAACCATACCGTACCCGCGTTCCGCCCACGAAAGTGACCTGGAGGCATAAGCAACGGGCTGCAATTTACCCGCATCATTGATGTGCTGTAAAACGCACCCGACCCCGTACGCTGACGCATCACACGTAAGGACTAACTTTTTGCCGAGGTCGAAAAAGGCTAAAACACTCTTGGAACATAGAAGGTTGCATGCCTTATTGAAGGCGCGTTCCTGGGCGTCCCCCCAAAACCAATCGCACCCCTTTCTGAGTAGCACATGGAGAGGTTCCAGCAGCGTGCTCAAGTTCTGCATAAAGTTCCCAAAGTAATTGAGTAGTCCGAGAAAGGCACGCAGTTCCGAGACATTCCAGGGCCTGGGTGCCAGGCGAATCGCTTCGGTTTTGGATTCAGTTGGCCGGATTCCATCAGCGGCAATCCTTCTGCCCAAAAATTCAACCTCAGACGCGAGAAACAGACACTTGGATTTCTTAACTCTTAGGCCTACCCGGTCCAATCGACTTAGTACTTCCTCAAGATTGCGGAGATGAGAGTCGGTGTCCCTGCCCGTGATGAGTATGTCATCTTGAAACACAATCGACCCCGGGATGGACTTGAGTAGACTCTCCATGTTGCGCTGGAATATAGCAGCTGCCGACCTGATGCCGAATGGGCATCGGTTGTACACAAAAAGGCCTCGATGTGTGTTGATGGTGGTGAGTAGCTTAGACTTTTCGCTCAGTTCTTGTGTCATATACGCAGATGTAAGGTCAAGTTTCGAGAAAAGTTTTCCTCCGACCAACGTGGCAAATAGGTCCTCCGCTCTGGGCAGCGGGTATTGGTCCTGGAGGGAGACTCTGTTTATGGTAGACTTGTAATCCCCACAGATTCGCACGGATCCATCAGGCTTCATGACGGGGACGATGGGGCTTGCCCAGTCGCTGAATTCCACGGGAGAAATTATGCCTTCCCGCAGAAGCCGGTCCAGTTCGTTTTCAAACTTTTCCCTCATCACATAAGGCACAGCTCTAGCCTTGTGATGGACCGGTCTGGCATTCTGTGTGATGTATATTCTAACTTTAGCCCCTTTGAAGGTGCCCACACCTGGCTGAAAGAGATGTTCAAAACGGCTTAGAACTGTTGATGAAATGGCGTGAACATCATCCCATTTCCAATTAAGTTCTGCTAGCCAGCTTCTCCCCAACAGGGCTGGGAGATCCCCGGGGACAATCCACAGGGAAAGTCGGTTCACCATCCCTTTGTGTGTGGCCGAGAGCATGGCGCTGCCAAGGACTGGGACGATTTCTTTAGTATAGGTCCTTAGTTTGGTGTCGACCTTTGTGAGTTTTGGTCTGTTGCTTTTGTGCGGCCACAGCTGTTCAAATTGTTGAACGCTCATGAGGGATTGACTGGCCCCCGTGTGCAGTTCCATATTGACGGGTATCCCGTTGAGTAGAACCCTCAACATAATTGGAGGCGTCTTGGTGTAAGAACAGTGGACATTGATCGTGTTAACCCGCTGTACCTCGGCGTCCCATGCACTGTTCCAACCGCCTTCTGGTCCGCTTTCCACCCTTCCGATTCGTATACCGTCCGAGCTGCTGTTTTTCTGCACATGCGAGCCAGACGCCCTGTGTAGTTGCAGATTCTGCAAATGGCATGCTGAAATCGACACACCCTGGTTGAGTGCCTTCCCCCACATCTCCAACACAGATCGTTTCCATTGTTTCCGAAGGATGAGCTGTGTCTGGCTGATCTCCCTTGAGCTTCTCTCAATCTGTTGTTGATTGCTCGCAATGTGGGTTGATGAGGTGTGATCGGCCGTTCATGTGGCCCTTGATTTTGATGGCTTCTGGCGCCACTGTTTGCTGTTGAAGGTCTGCTCTCCTGCCTTTGCCTGTGTGTGGGGGTAGCGGTTTGTTTCACAATGTGAACCCCTTGTTCCGATGTCTCGTTGGTTGTCGTACCCGAAGTATAGATCAGCCTCGTTTCTTCTTCGCCTGCCAAGAATGTCAGTGCGACCAGTGCTGCTGCCTCTAGAGTCAAGTTCTTAGTCTCTATAAGCCTTCAGAATATGCCTGCATGGCCTATTCCTTCAATAAAAAAGTCTCTCAGTACTTCTCGCCTTAGTTCATCGGGGAACTCACATGAACTAGCCAGCCTCCGAAGTTCCGCCACGAATATGCTTTGGCCCACACAGCGTCTGTAGTTGTAGAACCTGTGTCTGCCCATGTGTAGGCTGCTCGCTGGCTTCAGGTGGTCTCTCACCAGTGTGCTCAACTCCTCAAGCGACTTGCTTGCTGGTTTCTCGGGTGCCAGCAGGTCTTTCATTAAAGCGTATGTTTTCGAGCCACAGCTGGTCAAGAGATGGGCTCTTCTCTTGTCTGCTTTATCGCCGCCCAGCCAGTCTTTGGTCACAAAGCTTTGCTGGAGCCTTTCTATAAAGTCATCCCAATTGTCTCCAGCATTGTATTTCTCATCTGAGCTGTTGGTAGCCATTCTGTTGATTCTGTGATCCCGCAACTCATCGCCACTGTTAAGTCCTGACTCTAATGTACTGACTTATACGAGACACATGCTGAAGTCAAGGTCACTCAGGACCTGCACCTTTAATTCACAGCTCTCCAGTGCTGCACTTGCCTGAGACCTCCCTTTATATACCACAGTGGGACAGGGATGGAGTGTCTCCTGCAAGTGCACCCCTGGTGGTAAGGTATGCTTATTGTTACAGGTCATATCCAGTTACAGTCATGTATAGCATGGTAAGATACAGTTATATACAGTAATGTGAGATACATGACAGCTGTGAAGTTCAATTAAGTTATGGAGTCATCTAAACTCTAAGCACTCTGCTGTCTATATTTTGTTATGATAGACATTATAATCTCTATAAAATGCAATGAAAAATACTAATGACAGATCCAAGTAGAGCTGCAAATACATTAGTTGAAGATGGCTGCGTTCTTCACTGTACAATAATATTGCCAGATGATTGATAAAACAGTAACAGAATTAAAAGAGCCTAGTATATATTCCATAAATTATTATGTAATTGGGGGCCAATTAGATTATGTATTTTGTAATTGCAAGGTCTCCTCCTCTAATGTTATAAAGCTTGATTAAGTTTAACCCCTTTCGACAACACCTTATGGTGATGGAAACCTAGACATACCTCACAATACAGATAAAGCCAGAATATCTGCAACAATATTTAGTATGCATGGCAGAGAATAATAAGTTTGCAAGTTGTTCAAGTTGTTCAAATAGTATTGTACATCACAAGAGCAAAGCATAGTATAGAAAAATACATTTTTTAATTTATCCATTTAATTTTGTAATTGTGGCTGTTGAGGTAAGGGAGTGTTAGACTTGGGGAATGATATGTTCCTTCTATTTGCTATTAAAAAAATAGTGGTCATATAATTTTTTTATTCATTCCTGGGATTTGGGCATCACTGGGAAGGCCAGCATCTATTGTCCATCTCTAATTGCCCTTGAGAAGGTGGTGGTGACCCATCTGTGTGGTGAAGGTATTCCCACAGTGCTGTTAGGGAGAAAGTTCCACGATTTTCACCCAGCGATGATGAAGGAACAGCGATATATTTCCAAGTCAGGGTGCTTTGTAACTTGGAGGGGAACTTGCAGGTGATGGTGTATGACAAGAAAGCAGGAACGGGGTATTGAAGTTGCATGTTCAGCCATGAACTCATTGAATGGCGGTGCAGGCTCGAAGGGCTGAATGGCATACTCCTGCACCTATTTTCTATGTTTCTGTGTTTCATGCATCTGCTGCCCTTGTCCTTCTAGGTGACAAAGATCGTGGGTTTTGGAGGTGCTGTTGAAGAAGCCTTGGCGAGTTGCTGCAGTGCATCTTGTAGGTGGTACACACTGCAGCCACGGTACGCCGGTGGTGGAAGGAGTGAATGCTTAAGGTAGTGGATGAGGTGCCAATCAAGTGGCCTGCTTTGTGCTGGGATAGCATGGAGTTTGTTGAGTGTTGTTGGAGCTGCACTCATTCAGGCAAGTGGAGAGTATTCCATCACACTCCTGACTTGTGCCTTGTAGATAATGGAAAAGCTTTGGGGAGTCATGAGGTGAGGCATTCACTGCAGAATACCCAGCCTCTGACCTGCTCTTATAGCCACAGTACTTTTGTGGCTGTTCTAGTTAAGTTTGGGCGATATGGTGATGGTAATGCTGTTGAATGTCAAGGGGCGGTGGTTAGACTCTCTCTTGTTGGAGATAGCCATTGCCTGGCACTCGTGTGGTGTGAATGTTCCTTGCTATTTATCAGCTCAAGCCTGAATGTTGTCCAGGTCTTGCTGCATGCGGGCATGGACAGCTTCATTATCTGGGGATTTGTGAATGGAACTGAACACTGCAATCATCAGTGAACATTCCCACTTCTGACCTTATGATGGAGGGAAGATCATTGATGAAGCAGCTGAAGATAGTTGGGCCGAGGACACTGCCCTAAGGAATTCCTGCAATTATGTCCTGGGGCTGAGATGATTGACCTCCAACAACCACAACCATCTTCCTTTGTGCTTGACATGACTGCAGCCAGTGGAGTCATATAATCCCAGGTCTAGTTTGTAGTTTGAAGCTCCTTTTAGATGTAACTCTTACAGAGCATGGCAATATGTTTTAACTTGAAGATTAAAAGAGCATTCCATGAGCATCAGCCAGACAGTTCCATTTCACACACCACTCATTAATCCTCATCACCTCTGTGACTGAGGTTACCCTGACTGTTGAATTTTGGACAGTTTAGTGTTGTTGATTTACACCCACTGGGAGCTGAATTGAGACAGGCCAAGCATATTTAACCTAAGACCCTCAGCAGCCATCAAACATGAGAGAAGAATTTTATTTTACCTCTCTAAGATGGATTTGAACCCAGCTCCAAGAGATGAAAGAACAGTGTTCTAACCTAATGCACTGTCTGACACCCCATGAGAATGAGCTATAGAAAATTCAGCAAGTCTCACTATTTGATAAAACATTTCACCACAGCTTGATATAAAGAGTGACGCAGACAAATTGCAATTGAGTGGAATCATAAGAACATAAATGTTGCGTATGGAGAAAAAGTCAGACTGAACATTGTGAGCTCAAAGTAAAGTGTGACCTCAGTCGTTTATTGCCGGTCTCCAGAGTGCCGCTCCAACCTGTGAAGCCTCCTTAAATACCTGTGCTCCCAAGGGATTATGGGATCCCTTGGGACTCCAGGGGATGAGCCCTCTGGTGGTTGTACAGAGTAAATACAAGTTTACATATATAACAACACTCCCCCACCCCCCCCGCCCCGCCAAAGTCAACAGTGTAACTATTTACAATGTGAGTCGATCTGGGGCCCTTCTTGCCCTGGTTGATCGTCTCGGTGTGAAAGCTGGTGTTGTTGGATCATTTGTTGAGCCTTCGCTGGGCTGCTGTGCAGCTGGCCCTGCTGGGCTGCATGGTGTGTTGGGCCCTGCTGGGCTGCTGTGGATGATAGGTTGTGCTTCGTGGTCAGCCGTGGTGCCGGTTGCCACTGCTGTGTATGTTGGGGATCAAGGAAGGTAGGGTCCAAGGTGGGTTGCTCAGGATAGTCCGTGAATCTGAGTTTGATTTGGTCCAAGTGTTTTCGGTGAATGAGTCCATTTGAAAGTTTGACCCAAAACACCCTGCTTCCCTTTTTGACCACGGCAGTGCCAGGAAGCCATTTGGGACCTTGTCCATAATTTAATACAAATACAGGATCATTGATTTCAATCTCGCGTGACACATTTGCGCTATCATGGTATGCACTTTGTTGAAGTCACCTACTCTCTGCCTGTTCATGTCGATCAGGATGAACTAACGAGAGCCTTGTCTTAAGTGCTCTTTTCATGAGCAGTTCAGCAGGTGGGATCACAGTGAGTGAGTGGGGTCTCATGTGGTAGCTAAGCAGGACTCTGGATAGACGAGTCTTCAGTTACCCTCTTCAAGCCTTGCTTGATGGTTTGCACTGCTCTCTCTGCCTGAACATTAGATGCTTGTTTAAACGGGGCAGATGTGACATGTTTGATCCCGTTACAGGTCATGAATTCTTTGAACTCAGCACTGGTAAAACATAGCCCGTTGTCGCTCACCAGGACATCGGGTAGGCCGCGTGTGGCAAACATGGCCAGCTAGCTTTCAGTAGTGGCAGCAGACTTGCTAGCCGACATTATCTCACATTCAATCCACTTGGAGTACGCGTCTACAACCACGAGGAACATTTTACGGGCCTGCATAGTCAACGTGTACCCTAGACCACGGTTTGGAGGGCCAAGACCATAAACTTAGCGGCGCCTCCCTGGGTACATTGCTTAACTGCGAGCACGTATTACATCTGTGAACGCAGGACTCTAAGTCTGCATCGATACCGGGCCACCACGCGTGGGATCTGGCTATCGCTTTCATCATTATGATACCTGGGTGGATAATATGGAGGTCATTGATGAAGGTGTCTCTGCCCTTCTTGGGGACCACTACTCGATTGCCCCCAGAGAAGGCAATCTGCCTGTATAGACATTGCATTTTTGCGCCGCTGGAACGGCTTTATCTCTTCCTGCATTTCCACTGGGATACTGGACCAGCTCCTGTGAAGCACATAGCTTTTGACTAGAGATAATAAGGGGTCCTGGCTTGTCCAGGTTTTGATCGGCCAGGCAGTGATGGGTGATTGCTCACTCTCAAATGCTTCCATAACCATGGCTAGATCTGTGGGCTGTGCCGTTTCCACCCCCGCGGTGGGAAATGACAGCCTACTGAGAGCATCGGCGCAGTTTTCTGTGCCTGGCCTGTGACGGATGGCATAGTTGAAAAGAAACATAGAAACATAGAAACATAGAAAATAGGTGCAGGAGTAGGCCATTTGGCCCTTCTAGCCTGCACCGCCATTCAATGAGTTCATGGCTGAACATGCAACTTCAGTACCCCATTCCTGCTTTCTCGCCATACACTTGATCCCCCTAGTAGTAAGGACTTCATCTAACTCCTTTTTGAATATATTTAGTGAATTGGCCTCAACAACTTTCTGTGGTAGAGAATTCCACAGGTTCACCACTCTCTGGGTGAAGAAGTTCCTCCTCATCTCGGTCCGAAATGGCTTACCTCTTATCCTTAGACTGTGTCCCCTGGTTGTGGACTTCCCCAACATTGGGAACATTCTTCCTGCATCTAACCTGTCTAACCCCGTCAGAATTTTAAACGTTTCTATGAGGTCCCCTCTCATTCTTCTGAACTCCAGTGAATACAAGCCCAGTTGATCCAGTCTTTCTTGATAGGTCAGTCCCGCCATCCCGGGAATCAGTCTGGTGAACCTTCGCTGCACACCCTCGATAGCAAGAATGTCCTTCCTCAAGTTAGGAGACCAAAACTGTACACAATACTCCAGGTGTGGCCTCACCAAGGCCCTGTGCAACTGTAGCAACACCTCCCTGCCCCTGTACTCAAATCCCCTCGCTATGAAGGCCAACATGCCATTTGCTTTCTTAACCGCCTGCTGTACCTGCATGCCAGCCTTCAATGACTGATGTACCATGACACCCAGGTCTCGTTGCACCTCCCCTTTTCCTAATCTGTCACCATTCAGATAATAGTCTGTCTCTCTGTTTTTACCACCAAAGTGGATAACCTCACATTTATCCACATTATACTTCATCTGCCATGCATTTGCCCACTCACCTAATCTATCCAAGTCGCTCTGCAGCCTCATAGCATCCTCCTCGCAGCTCACACTGCCACCCAACTTAGTGTCATCCGCAAATTTGGAGATACTACATTTAATCCCCTCGTCTAAATCATTAATGTACAGTGTAAACATCTGGGGCCCCAGTACAGAACCTTGCGGTACCCCACTAGTCACTGCCTGCCATTCTGAAAAGTCCCCATTTACTCCTGCTCTTTGCTTCCTGTCTGACAACCAGTTCTCAATCCATGTCAGCACACTACCCCCAATCCCATGTGCTTTAACTTTGCACATTAATCTCTTGTGTGGGACCTTGTCGAAAGCCTTCTGAAAGTCCAAATATACCACATCAACTGGTTCTCCCTTGTCCACTCTACTGGAAACATCCTAAAAAAATTCCAGAAGATTTGTCAAGCATGATTTCCCTTTCACAAATCCATGCTGACTTGGACCTATCATGTCACCTCTTTCCAAATGCACTGCTATGATATCCTTAATAATTGATTCCATCATTTTACCCACCACCGATGTCAGGCTGACCGGTCTATAATTCCCTGTTATCTTTCTCCCTCCTTTTTTAAAAAGTGGGGTTACATTGGCTACCCTCCACTCCATAGGAACTGATCCAGAGTCAATGGAATGTTGGAAAATGACTGTCAATGCATCCACTATTTCCAAGGCCACCTCCTTAAGTACTCTGGGATGCAGTCCATCAGGCCCTGGGGATTTATCGGCCTTCAATCCCATCAATTTCCCTAACACAATTTCCCGACTAATAAGGATTTCCCTCAGTTCCTCCTCCTTACTAGACCCTCTGACCCCTTTTATATCCGGAAGGTTGTTTGTGTCCTCCTCAGTGAATACCGAACCAAAGTACTTGTTCAATTGGTCCACCATTTCTTTGTTCCCCGTTATGACTTCCCCTGATTCTGACTGCAGGGGACCTACGTTTGTCTTTACTAACCTTTTTCTCTTTACATATCTATAGAAACTTTTGCAATCCGTCTTAATGTTCCCTGCAAGCTTCTTCTCGTACTCCATTTTCCCTGTCCTAATCAAACCCTTTGTCCTCCTCTGCTGAGTTCTAAATTTCTCCCAGTCCCCGGGTTCGCTGCTATTTCTGGCCAATTTGTATGCCACTTCCTTGGCTTTAATACTATCCCTGATTTCCCTTGATAGCCACGGTTGAGCCACCTTCCCTTTTTTATTTTTACGCCAGACAGGAATGTACAATTGTTGTAGTTCATCCATGCGGTCTCTAAATGTCTGCCATTGCCCATCCACAGTCAACCCCTTAAGTATCATTCGCCAATCTATCCTAGCCAATTCACGCCTCATACCTTCAAAATTAGCCTTCTTTAAGTTCTGGACCATGGTCTCTGAATTAACTGTTTCATTCTCCATCCTAATGCAGAATTCCACCATATTATGGTCACTCTTCCCCAAGGGGCCTCGCACAATGAGATTGTTAATTAATCCTCTCTCATTACACAACACCCAGTCTAAGATGGCCTCCCCCTTAGTTGGTTCCTCGACATATTGGTCTAAAAAACCATCCCTTATGCACTCCAGGAAATCCTCCTCCACCGTATTGCTTCCAGTTTGGTTAGCCCAATCTATGCGCATATTAAAGTCACCCATTATAACTGCTGCACCTTTATTGCATACACCCCTAATTTCCTGTTTGATGCCCTCCCCAACATCACTACTACTGTTTGGAGGTCTGTACACAAATCCCACTAAAGTTTTTTGCCCTTTGGTGTTCTGCAGCTGTACCCATATAGATTCCACATCTTCCAAGCTAATGTCCTTGCTAACTATTGCCTTAATCTCCTCCTTAACCAGCAATGCTACCCCACCTCCTTTTTCTTTTATTCTATCCTTCCTGAATGTTGAATACCCCTGGATGTTGAGTTCCCAGCCCTGATCATCCTGGAGACACATCTCCGTAATCCCAATCACATCATATTTGTTAACATCTATTTGCACAGTTAATTCATCCACCTTATTGCGGATACTCCTTGCATTAAGACACAAAGCCTTCAGGCTTGTTTTTTTAACACCCTTTGTCCTTTTAGAATTTTGCTGTACAATGGCCCTTTTTGTTCTTTGCCTTTGGTTTCTCTGCCCTCCACTTTTCCTCATCTCCTTTCTGTCTTTTGCTTTTGCCTCCTTTTTGTTTCCCTCTGTCTCCCTGCATTGGTTCCCATCCCCCTGCCATATTAGTTTAACTCCTCCCCAACAGCACTAGCAAACACTCCCTCTAGGACATTGGTTCCGGTCCTGCCCAGGTGCAGACCGTCTGGTTTGTACTGGTCTCACCTCCCCCAGAACCGGTTCCAATGCCCCAGGAATTTGAATCCCTCCCTGCTGCACCACTGCTCAAGCCACGTATTCATCTGCGCTATCCTGCGATTCCTATTCTGACTAGCACGTGGCACTGGTAGCAATCCCGAGATTACTAGTTTTGAGGTCCTCCTTTTTAATTTCGCTCCTAGCTCCTTAAATTCATTTCGTAGGACCTCATCCCTTTTTTTACCTATGTCGTTGGTACCAATGTGCACCACGACAACTGGCTGATCTCCCTCCCTTTTTCAAATGTCCTGCACCCGCTCCAAGACATCCTTGACTCTTGCACCAGGGAGGCAACATACCATCCTGGAGTCTCGGTTGCGGCCGCAGAAACGCCTATCTATTCCCCTTACAATTGAATCCCCTATCACTATCGCTCTCCCACTCTTTTTCCTGCCCTCTTGTGCAACAGAGCCAGCCACGGTGCCATGAACTTGGCTGCTGCTGCCCTCCCCTGATGAGTCATCCCCCTCAACAGTACCCAAAGCAGTGTATCTGTTTTGCAGGGGGATGACCACAGGGGACCCCTGCACTACCTTCCTTGCACTGCTCTTCCTGTTGGTCTTCCATTCCCTATCTGGCTGTGGACCCTTTCCCTGCGGTACGACCAACTCGCTACACGTAGTACTCACGTCATTCTCAGCATCGTGGATGCTGCAGAGTGAATCCACCCTCAGCTCCAACTCCGCAACGCGGTCCGTCAGGAGCTGGAGGAGGATACACTTCCCGCACACGTAGTCGTCAGGAACACTGGTGTCGTCCCTGAGTTCCCACATGGTACAGGAGGAGCATAACACGTGACCGAGCTGTCCTGCCATGACTTAACCCTTCGATAGGCAACAACATTCTAAAGTTTACTCACTGTTATAGAAGAGAAAAAAGAAAAACTACTCACCAATCACCAGCCAATCACTTACCCCCTTGGCTGTGACGTCATCTTTTGATTTCTTTCTACTTCTTTTTTGCTTTCTCTCCCCGCTGCAGCTGCACAGGTATGCCTCTCGCTGCCGCTGAGCCTTTATAGGCCTCACCAACACCAGGAACTCCCGCCTCTCGTACTGCCGCTGCCTTTTGCTGCCGCTGAGCCTTTATAGGCCTCACCAACACCAGGAACTCCCGCCTCTCGTACTGCCGCTGCCTTTTGCTGCCGCTGAGCCTTTATAGGCCTCACCAACACCAGGAACTCCCGCCTCTCGGACTGCCGCCGCCTCTCGCTGCCGCTGAGCCTTTATAGGCCTCACCAACGCCAGGAACTCCCGCCTCTCGGACTGCCGCCGCCTCTCGCTGCCGCTGGGCCTTTATAGGCCTCACCAACGGCAGGAACTCCCGCCTCTCGGACTGCCGCCGCCTCTCGCTGCCGCTGAGCCTTTATAGGCCTCACCAACGCCATGAGGACAACGTGAGCGCCCATCTCTGAAAGCGGGCCGATGCGTTGGTTTTTATCCCTTTACTCTTGAAGAACAGCGATATCAGTGGCTTATGGTCAGTTTCCAATTCGAATTTTAGCCCAAACAGGTATTGATGCGTTTTCTTTACCCCATAAACTCACACTAACGCTTGTTTCTCAATCATGCTGTAAGCTCTCTCAGTCTTAGACAGACTCCTGGATGCATAGGCAACCAGTTGCAGTTTCCTGAAATCATTAGCTTGTTGCAAAACACAACTGACGCCATATGACAACGCATCACATTCTAGTACTAAACGCTTACATGGATTAGACAACACAAACAATTTGTTTGAGCATAACAATTTTCTCACTTTTACAAAGGCATTTTCTTGGCTTTTTCCCCAAACCCATTCGTCCCCTTTTCATAGTAAGACATGCAGTGGTTCTAACAGTGTGCTGAGACCCGGTAAGAAGTTATCAAAGTAGTTCAGGAGTTGCAGAAACGACCGCAGCTCGGTCACGTTCTGTGGCCTCGGTGCGTTCTCGATTGCCTTTGTCTTCACGTTGGTGGGCCTGATGCCATCCGCCGCAATCCTCCTTCCCAGGAACTCCACTTCAGGTGCCAGGAAAACGCACTTCGAGCTTTTTAACCTAAACCCCATGCGGTTGAGTCAACTAAGAACCTCCTCCAGGTTCTGCAAAAGCTCGACTGTGTTCTGACCTGTGACCAAGATGTCGTCCTGGAAGACCACGGTGCATGGGACCAGCTTCAGTCAGCTTTCCATGTTTCTCTGAAATATAGGATTCCAAATGTGCATCTGTTATAAACAAAAAGACATTTGTGCGTGTTGATGCAGGTGAGGGCCTTCGATGATTCCTGCAGTTCCTGCATAACGTAGGCTGAAGTCAGATCTAGCTTTGTGAATGTCTTTCCTCCCACCAGTGTTGCAAAGAGGTCGTCGGCATTTGGTAGTGGGTATTAGTCCTGCAGGGAGAAACGATTGATAGTTACTTCGTAATTGCCACAGATTCTGACGGTGTCGTCTCCCTTGAGGACTGGACCTATAGGACTGGCTCACTCGTTGAACTCGATCATGGAAATGATGCCTTCTCTTTGCAGCCGGTCTAGCTCGATCTCTACCCTTTCTCTCATGTACGGTACTGCTCTCGCCTTGTGATGGATGGATCGCGCCCCCGGTATTAGGTGGATCCGCACTTTTGCTCCTTGGAATTTCCTGATGCCTGGTTCGAACAGCGAAGGAAATTTGTTTAAGACCTGGGCACACAAAGTGTCATCAGCAGATGATACCGCTCGGAAGTCGACCCAGGTCCAGCGTATCTTTCCCAGCCAGCTCCTGCCGAGCAGCATGGGGCCATCACCCGGTACCAACCAGAGTGGTATCTTGTGCACCGCTCCATCGTAGGAGACCTTTACGGTAGCACTGCCGATTACAGGAATCAGTTCTTTCGTGTAAGTTCGTATTTTCGTGCGAACTGGAGTTAAGACTGGCCTTGAGGCCTTGTTGCACCACAATCTTTCGAAAGTCTTTTTGCCCATGATGGACTGGCTCGCGCCCGTGTCCAGCTCCATTTAGTTCAACATTCAGCATTATCAGGGGACAATTTGTGGTGAATGTGTGCACCCGATATACCTCTGCCTCCTCGACCTGAGGCTCTGGTTCATCGTGATCCTCTGTGGATCTGTCCTCCTCTGCAACGTGGTGGTTTGCAGGTTTAACAGGCTTTGCAGCTCGCCTGCACACTAGTTGGAGGTGTCCCATTGTTCCACAGCCCTTGCAAACATACCCTTTGAATCGGCATGAATGGAAATGATGATCACCCCCGCAGCGCCAACAAGGTGTTAATGGCTTTGCATTCATCACCCTTGATGGTGGACTCTGAGACATCTGCGGACATGTAGCTACAGGTATCTGTGACCCTCCCTGTACGTTATGATTCAAAAACAACATCACTTTGTTCACAGTACTTGTAGCAGCACTTGTGTGCTGAGAGATTTGCTTCGTATTGACACTGGTGGCAATGAACACACTGGCTATCGCTATGGCCTTACTCAAGGTTGGGGTCTCTACAGTCAAAAGTTTGGGAAGTATGGTTTCGTGGCCAATGCCAAGTACGAAAAAGTCTCTGAGCATGTGCTTCAAATGTCCTTCAAATTCGCAGTGTCCTGCAAGACATCCTAGCTCAGCGATATAACTCGCCACTTCCTGGCCTTCAGACCTTTTTTAGGTGTAGAACCAGAACCTCACCATCAGAATGCTTTCCTTCTGGTTCAAATGCTCTCCGACCAGTGTGCTCAAATTGTCGTACGATTTCTCCGTGCGTTTAACTGGAGTGAGCAGATTCTTCATGAGGCCATACGTTGGTGCCCCACTAACGGTGAGGAAGATCACCCTTCATTTGGCAGCGCTCTTTCCCCCCCTCTATCTCGTTGGCCACGAAGTATTGGTCGAGTCGCTCTAAAAAATCTCCCGATCATCTCCCTCTGAGAATTTCTCCAGGATGCCCACTGTTCTCTGCATCTTTGGGTTCGCTATCTGTATCCCATCCTTGTCGCCAGTTGTTGTGTATGGGGCAAGAGTCAGACTGAACACTGTGAGCTCAAAGTAAAGTGTGACTTTAGTCTTTTATTGCAGGTTTCCAGAGTGTCTCTCCAACCTGTAAAGCCTCCTTGACTACCTGTGCTCCCAAGGGCTTATGGGATCCCTTGGGACTCCAGAGGATGAGCCCTCTGGTGGCTGTACAGAGTAAATACAAGTTTACATATATAACAATAAGAACATAAGAAATAGGAACAGGAGTAGGCCATACGGCCCCTCCAGCCTGCTCCGCCATTCAATAAGATCATGGCTGATCTGATCATCGACTCAGCTCCACTTCCCTGCCCACTCCCCATAATCCCTTATCCCCTTATCATTTAAGAAACTGTCTGGTTCTGTCTTAAATTTATTCAATGTCCCAGTTTCAACAGCTCTCTGAGGCAGCGAATTCCACAGATTTACAATCCTCTGAGAGAAGAAATTCCTCCTCATCTCTGTTTTAAATGGGCGGCCCTTTATTCTAAGATCATGCCCTCTAGTTCTACTCTCCCCCATCAGTGGAAACATCCTCTCTGCATCCACTTTGTCAAGCCCCCTCTTAATCTTATACATTTTGATAAGATCACCTCTCATTCTTCTGAATTCCAATGAATAGAGGCCCAACCTATTCAACCTTTCCTCATAAGTCGACTCTCTCATCCCTGGAATCAACCTAGTGAACCTTCTCTGAACTGCCTCCAAAGCAAGTATATCCTTTCGTAAATATGGAAACCAAAACTGAAAGCAGTATTCCAGGTGTGGCCTTACCAATACCTTGTATAGCTGTAGCAAGACTTCCCTGCTTTTATACTCCATCCCCTTTGTAATAGAAGCCAAGATACCATTGGCCTTCCTGATCACTTGCTGTACCTGCATACTAACCTTTTGTGTTTCATGTACAAGTATCCCCAAGTCCCACTGTACTGCGGCACTTTGCAATCTTTCTCTATTTAAATAATAACTTGCTCTTTGATTTTTTCTGCCAAAGTGCATGACCTCACACTTTCCAACATTATACTCCATCTGCCAAATTTTTGCCCACTCACTTAGCCTGTCTATGTCCTTTTGCAGATTTTTTGTGTCCTCCTTACATATTACTTTTCCTCCCATCTTTGTATCATCAGCAAATTTGGCTATGTTACACTCAGTCCCTTCTTCCAAGTCGTTAATATAGATTGTAAATAGTTGGGGTCCCAGCACTGATCCCTGCGGCACCCCACTCGTTACAGGTTGCCAACCAGGGAATGAACCATTTATCCCGACTCTGTGTTCTCTGTTAGTTAGCCAATCCTCTATTCATGCTAATATATTACCCCCAACCCCGGGAACTTTTATCTTGTGCAGTAACCTTTTATGTGGCACCTTGTCAAATGCCTTCTGGAAGTCCAAATTACAACCAATGCAGCCACAATCCCTGCCACTACTTCTCTTAAGACCCTAGGATGCAAGCCATCAGGTCCCGGGGATTTATTTGCCTTTAGTCCCATTATCTTACTGAGTACCACCTCCTTAGTGATGGTGATTGTGTTAAGTTCCTCCCCCCTGCTATAAGCCTTTGACTATCCACTGTTGGAATATAGTTTGTGTCCTCTACCGTAAAGGCTGATACAAAATATATGTTCAGAGTTTCTGCCATCTCCATGTTCCCCATTGCCAGTCTTCTAAGGGACCAACATTTACTTTAGCCACTCTTTTCCTTTTTATATACCTATAGAAACTCTTGCTATCTGTTTTTATATTTTGTGCAAGTTTACTTTCATAGTCTATCTTCCCTATTTTAATCATTATTTTTAGTCTTTCTTTGCTGGCTTTTAAAAGCTTCCCAGTCTTCTGTCCTCCCACCAGTTTTGGCCACTTTGTATGCCTTTGTTTTTAATTGGATACCGTCCTTTATTTCTTTAGTTAGCCACGGATGGCTATCTTTTCTCTTACACCCTTTCCTCCTCACTGGAATATATTTTTCTTGAGAGCTGTGAAATATCTCCTAAAATGTATACCACTGTTCATCAACCATCCTAATCTTTAATCTATTTTCCCAGTCCACTATACCCATCTCTGCCCTCATACCTTAATAGTCTTCTTTATTTAAGCTTAGTACGCTGGTTAGGTATCCAACTTTCTCACCCTCCATCTGAATTTGAAATTCAATCATGCTATGATCACTCATTCCGAGGGAATCCTTTATTTGGAGATTGTTTATTAATCCTGTCTCATTACATAGGTCCAGATCTAGATAGCCTGCCCCCTGGTTGGTTCCGTTACATACTGCTCAAGAAACCCATCCCTTATGCACTCTATGAACTCCTCCTCAAGCCTACCCTGACCAATTTGATTTGTCCAATCAATATGGAGGTTAAAAATGACCCATGAATATTGCTGTTCCCTTTTTACAAGCCCCCACCATTTCCTGGCTTATGCTCCGACCAACAGAGTTGCTACTGTTAGGGGGCCTATAGACTATGCCCACCACTGATTGCTTCCCCTTATTGTTCCTTATCTCCACCCAAACTGTTTCAACACCCTTATCATTTGAGCCAATATCGTTTCTTACTATTGCAGTGATTCCATCTTTTATCAATAGAGCTATCCCACCTCCTTTTCTTGTTTGTCTGTCCTTCGGGATTGTCAAATACCGCTGAATATTTAATTCCCAGTCCTGGTCACCTTGCAATCACATCACTGTAATGACTATCTGATCATACCCATTTGTATCTATTTGTGGCATCAACTGATCTATTTTGTTACAAATGCTACGTGCATTTCGACAAAGTGCCTTTAAGATTGTTTTTTTTTTACCCTTTCTTCCTGCTCGTTTCCTCTCTCCTTCAAACTCACTTTCTTTATTTTTCTTTAATCATGCTCTGGAATATAAAATATTTTTGGATACACTTAGATGAAAAAGTTACATTTTATTACAAAGCTCAACTTTGAAGATGCAATTTCACTGATCTGGATTTATAATTGCCATTTAAAAAAATTGTGCTGATGGTAATGCATTCAGCACTTGTGAAACATTTGCGTGGCACGGATTAACCCTGATGATCCCCGCTTTCTTGAATCTGCAGTCTAAAGTGGATTCCTACTTTTTATTGACATAAGATAATATCATTATGCAAAGATCACTGAAATCCAATGCTTTCTGCAATCTTTCTTTATCAGGCCAAATCTATAAACATATTATTTGAAAAAACACAAGAGCTTTTGAATGAAGATTCTTGTTGAAATCTGCTCACAGCGTAGGAATAAAATGCAGTTGAATTTGTGTGTTTTGACATTTTCTATGGTCCTGCTTCATCTTCTGCTTTTTTTAGATGAACTCCTCTTGTTACAAAATGCTGGATGGCATAGTACTAATGATTCTCACCTGTTATTCACAAAGTAATTCCATTCAGATTGATTCTGAGTATCATTACATTGTAGGATCACGTCTTTGGCATGCATTGAAGGCTGGTTTCATTCTGTTACTTCTTTTACAATTTGAAGCCAAATCCTTTGGCTCTGATTGCTTACATCTTCTTCCAAAAGAAGAAAAATATAAATTTATTTAGACTCATGCATCCTAAAACCAAGTGAGTACGAGCAGCATTCCAGGATGATATGGATAGTCATACTAGTGAAATGAAAGACTGATGTGGTTGTTCCTTGCATCCTTTATAACATGGAGAATATGGATATCTGGGAATGATTATAGGCACTTATTTCATCTCGGGTTTCAGATGATATCATAAACCACAAAAGCTAAGCATAAGTGATTTACAACCGTCATCTGAATCTTGAGATGAGATTAACAGTTTGAAATCACTTCTATGTACCCATTGCATTTTATAATATTAGTTTGGTGGGGTTCAGTTTGATTTCAATTTTACCAGAGTGGGTACTTTCAATGGTCAAGATGCTCCTTGCAATTGATACTTGTTAACATCTTCAATGAAGGATTAGCAATTGTCACTGCGAAAAATAACACAGTTAGTATGTAACAGGCTATTAATCCTCGATCACTGTATCAGCTGTGTTTCTGAGTCAGAAGATTGTGGGTTCAAATCCCTCTCCAGGGATGAGCATATGAATCTCGGCTGATGCTCGAGTGTAGTGCTGAGGGAGTACTGCACTGTCAGAGATCCGTCTTTCGGATAAGATGTTAAACTGAGCTCTCTCAGGTGGACTATTTCGAAGAAGAGCAGGGGAGTTATCCATGGTGTCCTGGACAAAATTTATCCCTCAATCATCATAACAAAACAAATTATCTGGTCATTATCACATTGCTGTTTGTGGGAGCTTGCTGTGTGCAAATTGGCTTCCGCGTTTCCTAAATTACAACAGTGACTACACTTCAAACAGTACTTCATTAGCTGTAAAGTGCTTTGAGATGTCCAGTGGTCATTAAAGGCGCTATATAAATACAAGTCTTTCTTTTCTTTTTTATTTGTTTCTAGCAGCAGCATATAAACACATTCAGGAAGGTTTCCTCTGTTCGATAATTCTCGTGAAATTCTGAATGCAACATTTATGATTTCACTAGAAATACCAAACAAGGGAAATCTTCATAAATTCATTCATGGGCCAAAATGTTCCTCTTTGGTGGTGATCTGCTGTATGGAAGAGTGGGATAACCACTCATCTGACAGAGTGGTTCTCACCAAAGATCTCGTAGTTAGGCTAATTAAAAGATTTGATGGGCACATGGCAGGGTTTCCACCTGTCACAATTGGGAGCGGGGAAGGGGCTGGATGTTGTGGAGTTGGGTGGATGAGTGGAGTGAAAAATCCCCTGCTGCAGGTGCAATCTTTCTCCAGACTGGAAGATGTGTCTGGTCTCTGCAACATCCTGCAAAAATGGAATTGCATGCCCTAGGGTGGAACTTTCGATTTTGAAAAATCCTCCACCAAACTTATTAACTCTGGGCCCCTGTTGTACACAGGTGTTCATTATATGCAATGCAAACAAGGCAATGATGTCAGAACATGTGACTACTGGCAGAACTCCCTCATTACTATTTTATTTGGTTATGTCCATCTATTTGTGGACAGGTGGTTGTAGCATTCAGCAGAAGTGAAACCAAAAGATTGTTTCAGGGGTTGAAACAGATGGCGAGCTGGCGGGACAAGTCATCACCAATTTTCCACCCTGCCTCCTGAAAACCAGTGTAACTCATGAGGAAAATCCCAATCATGAAGTTGCTGCACTTGACAACACATGATTTTTGAACCGCAATACAAACAAGCCATATTATTTCTCGGTTATCAACTACTAATTATTTCTTAACCTACTTTTAATGGTTACTTCCCAATCGTTAAACCTTTATCATTCACAGATGGTGCGGAATGCATTGATCATCACTGTTCATGGTGGTGCTCACTACAGTCAGAAAACAATCTCAGAATTGAATAAAATCACTCCATTATATGTAAAAAGCTCGGATACCCAGGAGTGATTCCATGGCAGTAATCTCATCCTGGGGTTTAAATAACTGTTATAAGATGCCTGAGCATCTCTCTGCTGATTTATGATGATGTCTGGAGCTTAATCAGAATACTGCCTTGTAATGCCTTTCAGGTAACCATTCTTCTCTAACCTAGTGCTATTGGAACACATTTTTACAGTTGAATGCATCTTTCATTTGAATTATCAGGAGCTCAGTTTTGTTTTGCCTCGTAGTCAGTGGTGCATGTTTTTGGTTCATGCAAATCAATTTTTTGTGAATTTCCACTAATGATGAGTTGGGCCCTGAAATTATTGGCTGTTCCAGTAGACTCCCTCCCTAACTCAAGTGGGAGACTGGCAGAACAGCCGTAAATTCAGGAAATGTAGCAGCCTGCACATAGCAAGACCTGGACAACATTCAGGCTTGGGCTGATAAGTGGCAAGTAGCATTTGCGCCACACAAGTGCCAGGCAATCACCTTCTCCAACAAAAGAGTCTAACCACTGTCCTTTGACATTCAATGCCATCATTGAATTCCCCACCATCAAAATCCTGGAGGTCACCATTGACCAGAAACTTAACTGCACCAGCCACATAAATACTGTGGCTACAAGAGCAGGTCAGAGGCTGGGTATTCTGTATTGAGTGACTCACCTCCTGACTCCACAAAGCCTTTCCACCATCTACAAGTCACAAGTCAGGAGTGTAATGGAATAGTTTCCACTTGCCTGGATGAGTGCAACTCCAACAACACTCAAGAAGCTTTGCACCATCCAGGAGAAAGCACCCTGCTTGATTTGCACCCCATCTACCACCATAAATATTCACTCCCTCCACTACCAGCGTACAGTAGCTACAGTGTGTACTATCTACAAGATGCACGATAGCAACTTGCCAAGGCTTCTTTGACAGCACCTCCTAAAACCACCTAGAAGGACAAGGGCAGCAGGCGCATGGGAACAACACCACCTCCAAGTTCTCCTTAATGTCATACACCATCCTGACTTGGAAATATATTGGTGTTCCTTCATGGGGACTGGGTTCAAATCCTGGAGCTCCCTACCTAACAGCACTATGGGAGTACCTTCACCACACAGACTGCAGAAGTTCAAGAAGGCGGCTCACCACAACCTTCTCAGTGGCATTTAGGGATGGGCAATAAATGCTGGCTTTGCCTGTACCATTCACATCCTATGAGTGAATAAAGAAAACTTCACAAGCACCTGGACACACCAGGTCCCAGACTTGCAATAGTGTTTCCTATGGCCGGGTTTGGTGTCTGAACCTTTTAATGCCACAAACAAGATAAGCGGTGGAGCTGAAGATGGGGACCCATTCCACTGGAAGTTCACACTTCCTGAGCCTCAAAAGGACCCGAATACATTTGCAGGTCAGTACACTGAGTTAGTTGAGGAAGACGTAGGCTCAAGCCTCTGGGGAGGAGAGGCCAGAATTGTTGCCCAGACCCTGAAAGAATTGAGGGGGAAGAATTAAAAACAATGTTGGAAGTGGTTGGAGCTATGATCTGCATCTTTCTGGGGAAAGGACCTCGCAGCCCCCTCCCCCACCAAGGCCAGATGGTGTTCCCAAGATCTTTGGCGGGGATGCCACACCGCTAAAGTCTGAGTCTGGTGTTTTCTCTCTCTGACCTCATGTCCTTTGGTATAACATATAAGATTGTGCCCTCGTGTCTGCAGTCAGCTGGTTTTGTCTATGCTCTGGTATAGTAATAAACAATAGTGCACAATTATGTGTTTTGCACTTAAAGGAATGTTCTTCCCTTTGTTATTTTGATTTTGTTTCTTTTCACCATTATTTGCTTAATATGGATAGTTGTCCATGTTTTGAGAAACTTGACATGATCAGCAATATTATAGGGTTGAATGTCAGGTAAATCTTGTCCCTCCAAGTTGGGAAAAATTCAGACAAAAATATGAATGCACAGGAGCAGATTATAAATATGGAAGATGCATATTCGAACAAACAGTGGAAAACAGTGCCATGTGATGTTTTGTTGGCATTTTAAACTATTCTCCATATTTTATTTTAACTGAAATGGGGCAAATTAGAAGAAATCATGATTTTTTTTTAATGAACTACAAAAGACAAAACATATTTGTGTAACCTATGCAAGAGTTACTGCTGCTTTCCCAGAAAATGACAATGGTGAATCACACTTCCATCAAAATCTCTTTTCACATACTCCAGCACAGAATAAGGACACAATTCTCTTCATTTTCATACATTTATGTACAACCTATGGTGCTTCTTTTTATGCTTCCCTTCATCCCAAACTCGCCAATGTTCATCAGTCAAAAGCAATAAAACCTCAATGAAAACAACTTAATTTATTGCATTTTTTTTTTGTAATGAAAGGGATACATGAGGATTTTGATTTACTGGACTCTCATTTTCAGTAAAGTTCTAGAATATAGTACCGGAATCTGCTCTGTTACCACCAGCTATGCGTATCACTTTACTGTTGCTACAGCTGTGTGGCATTAGCTGCTGACTGCTTCCAGTTCTGTGATCAGTGGAGTGTGTCGAGCCACACACCCAACCAAGTGCAAGCTCCAGCACACTGAAAAGAACCTGTCTTTCCTTTTGGCTTGATTGAATCTGATGAATTTATGTGCTAACTCCAATTATCTGGCTATCACCCGGAGGTGCACAGACTCATTAACCTCTTCTCAGCCTCTTTGTGCCTACTATGTTTCCTTCACTGGTTTGCACTATGCCAACAATATTATTGCCTTTTGCAAAATGTAAGAATTCCTTCTTTGTCTCATATGCTGTGCATTGATTGACTTAATGTACAGCAACCTTCTTTTCGCATGCCTTTTTATAAATCTCTTATTTCAGAGATATCAAATATTTCAACCTTAATTATATTCTGGCCTCATGATCCTTGTTGATATTCTATTCTCAGATCCAAACACTTTGTGTGGTCCAAAGATCTGCAATCGTGTTTTCTTAAAATGACTAAGTCTGAAAAATCAGTGCAAAGTAAAACTCCAGCTGTGCAGATGAGCATTTGGGATTCTTAAGTATTCAACTTTGGAAGACTCAACTATGGCTCTTTTCCAGTTCCAAAATCATGGTGATCGTGCTGCGAGACCACCAAGGAATCTGTTGGATTGAGAATCATAGAAATGTCATGAGTAAAGGTAGACAATTGTAGCAGAGTCAGTGCTGAGTCTCTCATCGGAGCTATCAGTGACAATTTTCCTTTGTCCTGCTTCCAAATAGCGCCTCAAAAAGTGGGTCCAATGTAGAGGAAAATTGGGAATTAATTGTCTGCACCCATTCTGCATCTGAACAGCGCTGCACCTGAACTTTCTGCTATCTGTACCAGATTGCACTTGTAGAGGCCACAGCATTGAAAATGACATGTAAATGAACATTAAAGGGCGGGATTTTCCGTTATTTTGCATCTCGTTTTGAGTCCCGGTGGGGCAGTAAATAGTATTTCTAGGCATCAAATGAGGCATCTAGTATTTAGTGCCCGGCCGGAAGTTTCGCCAATGGTTTTGTGGCAGTGCAAAAATGTACCGCCCCGCCCTTCGTTTTGACCGTCATGATGGCATAACTCGTCGTGCAAGGCTGCGCTAGCACCCTGGGTGGAACGCCTGATTTAGCGACCACCCCAGGAACCAACCAAAAAAAACAGGCATTCCCAGGGTGCAGCAGGCACAATTGGCGGCATATTTAAAGGGAGGCTGGAGAATTTTATATCGCAGTTGTCAGTGACTGTCACAGTTACGCGCAGAACGCTACGTGAGTCTACAGATTAAAGCAGCACTTTTATGTGACTTAACCCTTTGTTTTCAAGGTCAGTGAGAGATTTCAATGGGGGCAATGCAAATTATGCTGGTTGCTATTGGCAGGCAGCTTCAAGCTGGAAGAAGGGCTCTTGTCCAAGGTGGACAACGGAATTGAAGAGGTCGCGGATGTTTGGCGAGGAGGCCATTTTCCCATGGGTTTACAGGGAACATTGCTCATACCTCCACATTGCTGATGCGCAGTGCATTCAAAGGCTGCACTTCAGAAAAGAAGTGCTGACAGAGATATGCCAGCTCCTACAGGCAGACCTGCAGCCTACCAGTGACAACAGGACTGCACTGCTCGTCGAGATGAAGGTTACAGTGACAATGGCTTTCTATGCCTCCGACTCCTTCCAGGCAGCAGCAGGGGACAAATGTGACATCTCGCAGCACGCTGTACATTGTTGCATTCGCCAGATGACAAGGGCACTGTACGCATGCAGAAGGGATTTTGTAAAGTTCCCAATGAGCAGGGAAAGCCAGAATGAGAGGGCTCTAGGGTTTAGACAATTTGCAGGCTTCCCCAAGGTTCAGGGTGCCATTGACTGTGTGTACATCGCCCTGCGAGCACTAACACAGAATGCAGAGGTCTTCCGAAACGGAAAGGAATATCACTCCCTAAACGTTCAGGTAGTCTGCGACCACACAGCGCATCCTCACAGTCAATACCCGCGATCCACGGAGCACACATGAAACTTTCTTCTTGCGTGAGAGCAGTATTTCATGACTGCTTCAGTGACAAAGACATGGCCAGAGCTTGCTGATCGGGGACAAAGGATACGGCCTGGCCACCTGGCTCATCACACCCCTCTGGAATCCCGCCACTGAAGTCGAGCAGTGCTATAATGACAGCCATGCAGCCACCTGCAACATCATCGAGCAGACAATTGCCATGCTGGAGCAGCACTTCTGATGACTCGACCGCTATGGAGGCAGCCCTCAATACTCTCCTTAACAGGTCTCCGAGTTCATTGTGGTGTGCTGCATGCTACACAACTTAGCCATCATGAGACAACAGGCATTGCCAGTGGGTATTGCAAGACCACCTCAGGAGGAGGAGGATAAGAAAGATAAGGAAGAGTAGCCTGCCGAGGAATCCATACCACATCCACCACAATCACAAGGGAGGCAGCGTGGAGATGTGGCCGTAGTAATAGCCTTAATTTGGCAGCTGAACATTGATGGTTTACTTGAATGAGGCAGGGAAGGTTGGAGCGTTGCCGCACTACCCTATGCCACTCTGCTGGCTATTCTACACCTGATTCTGCGAATGAGACACAAGACAGCAATATCAAAGGTCAAACAACAATTTGTATCAACTGTTTCAATTTCTCCCCCTCTCCTCAAACCCAAAACTATACAATGGTAAAAGACTTATGAACACAGAACTGATCCCTGCAGTCACCAACATGTAAATCAACATAAATATGCTCCCTGCACGCAACAGCATCTAAAGAAACACAAAACTGCTTCATGCAGTGAACAAAAATGTGAAAGAACACAAGATTGCTTCAGGCAGTGACACCATTGAACAGGAATGCATTGTTATCACACAACTATGTACAATGTGGACAACGGTACAGATATTCCTGGCAATGAAATGCTGCCAGCCCTTAATGGGTCTTACCGAGACTTCCCCGCTGCCCCTTCCATTCAACCCCTTTCCGTGCTAGCTGCTCCTCCTCAATGAGGCCTCAGGATATACAGCAAGGCTGCTAGAGTGCTGCTGTGCTGGGGCGGGCGTCTGAGGATGCACTGGACCAGCTCCTGGCCTGGAAGGCCCAGCTTTCAACTGAGGCACCTCTTCCTCGGCGTTACCCATCGCAGGTGGCTGGGGTGTCAACTGTGTATGGTGCATGGTTGGCGAGCGAGTGGTAGATCCTGGAATGCTGTCATCCTGGAGAATGAGCCCACATGCCATTGCCCTGAAGCCACTGACTCTCCGATGGGGCTGGGCCGTAGCAAACAAAACACAATGTCTACGCACAACTTGCTGGCCTGCTTTGGCACTGTCACTTTCCCGTGGGAGAGTGGGGAATATAGAGAGTATGGTAGCAGTCATCGACTGCATCACTTGGCCAAACTGAAGCAAAGCTTGCGCCTGTGATGCGCCCGAGTCTGCAGCATGATCAAGGTCACGCACCACATTCTGTGAACCTGCACTGCCGCTGCTTGAGGCCACCAACCTCTGTGTGTGGGCAATGATGGCCTCACTGGATTCATGACTTGCAATGATAATCTGCGATGCTGCCTCCGCAACAGTCTCAGTGAGCTTGTCAATGCTCGCTGGGTTCCGTCCCAATCTACCCATCAGCTCACAGTGCATGACTTGTTTCCCTGGACATTTCCACCAGGTCCAGTTCAATGTCTGACTGTCGTTGAGCAGACCGACTTTGCCAACTCACCCTTTGGAGAGCTGCCCTGCAAGATTCCACCCTGACACTGCATTGCTGTACGTGACTGGGCCCAGGAGTTTTCCAATCCTCAAACCCCAGGAAGTCAGCATTGTCATCAGATGAACTGAGTGCCGACGGGGCAATGGGTGGTCTCTGAAGCTCCGCCAGAGCAGTCTCCTCCAGTTCCTCATCGTCTGCAGCATGGTCTGAAGCGGAGGTATCCATCGAGCGATGCTGCACCTCTGGTTGGTCACCTGGAAATGGAAAACAACAGACAAGTGGTTAGCAGCAGGGGAGGGGGCAGGGTGACACGAGGAAGGTGGCATAGCACAGGTTCATTTGAAGGGCCACCGCAACTCCATAATATCTCTCAATGCAGTGTCTTGAGTCACACCATCCATTTACATACCCTCACCACCCGAAGGGGGGGTTTCAGCATTGCCCCTGGCACTCTCCTCCACATCCATCAGCGCGACTGTTTGAGGCGGATCCCTGCCTGTCTGTAGCTGCTCCCTTCAATCAAGGGAGTGGTTGGACTGCAAAGAGAAAAATAGGAAGAGTTCAAAAAATGTTTCTCTGCTGTTGTGCCACATATGCCTACCGCAGTAGAATAGGTGATTGTGTGTAAATATTCTCGTGGCCTCCATTCAATCTGTCTGGATCTAGCATGTGCTTCGTCAGTATTTATTTGCTGGTTAGGGGCATCGAACATGGGGGCTGTAAGTGATTTTTCAGAAAGCGATCGGAACAGTTGGAGTATGTTGCGAGGGATGATGTTCATGATACAAATAATGTGCATAGATCATTAAAAGCCAATGGGTGCTGAAGTAAGCCTTCATCTTTTTTATGCATTGTGAAAGCCACCCCACAGATTGTTGAGTGGGACCAGATGCATCGTAAACTTCACATGATGTGTAACATTAATGTTCGAAGTAATGGAGGCATGCATAGCTGCAAATGTTACTCAGCCTGATGACTTTCGTAAACTCGCTGAAATTTCCTGCACTGTATGCCAGCCCTGGCACAGTGTCTGCAGCAGATACCTCCTGTGCAATGTCCCTCCATATGCGGTTAAAAACAGGAGGCAGCGGTCTGGCCCCCCCAGCAAGATGGATGGAGGCCCACCTCCTCTCCACTGCGTGCACCAATGCTTTACTAGCCTTCTGGCTGAAGCACCTGGCATGCTGCCTTCTGTTACACTCATAATAAATGGTCAGACTGAGTACTATGTGTAATGAGCAAGTGTGACCTTAGCTCCTTTATTAAGGTTCCAGAGTGCAGGTACATCGTGGGTGGCCTGCTTATATACAGTGCTCCCAAGGGATGTGGGATCCCTTGGGACTCCAACAGGTAGGCCCTCTGGTGGACAGGTGTGATGCAGGTTACAAGGGGTTAAATACATAACATTACTCCCCCGTGAAGTCAACAGTACACTTATTTACAAGGTGAGACAATCTGGGGCTTTGCGCTCCCTTGTCGATCGCCTCCGTACAAATGCTGGTGTGGGTGGGTTGGTCAGTTCTTCACTGGGCTGCTGGGGATGATGAGTTTGGTTTCGTAGTCAACTGTGATGTCAGTTGCCACTTGTGTGTATGTTAGAAGGTCAAAGTTGGTGGTGTCCTCTTCACGATTTCGTAGCTGTTGGTGAACCGCAATTTGATTTGGTCG
Organism: Pristiophorus japonicus; assembly: GCF_044704955.1. Classification (NCBI taxonomy): domain Eukaryota; kingdom Metazoa; phylum Chordata; class Chondrichthyes; family Pristiophoridae; genus Pristiophorus; species Pristiophorus japonicus. The sequence continues at coordinate 144,442,227 of NC_091983.1, forward strand.
AAGTGTTTTCTGTGCATTTGCCCATTGGTCAGTTTGACCTGAAATACCCTACTCCCCTCTTTGGCTGTGACTGTGCCAGGGAGTCATTTGGGACCATGTCCGTAATTGAGCACAAACACAGAATTATTGATCTCAATATTGCGTGACAAATTTGCGCGATCATGATACACACTTTGTTGATGCCGCTTGTCCTCCACGTGATCATTTAGATCAGGGTGGACAAGAGAGAGCCTTGTTTTAAGCGCCCTTTTCATGAGCAGCTCAGCTGGGGGAATCCCAGTGAGTGAGTGGGGACTGGTGCGGTAGCTGAGCAGTACTCGGGACAACCGGGTCTGCAGGGAGCCTTTCGACACGCGTTTCAAGCTTTGCATGATGGTCTAAACTGCCCGTTCTGCCTGGCCGTTGGATGCGGGCTTGAACGGGGCAGATGTGACATGTTTGATCCCGTTGCGGGTCATGAATTCTTTGAATTCAGCACTGGTGAAGCACGGCCCATTGTCGCTGACTAGGACATCAGGCAAACCATGTGTGGCAAACATGGCTCGTAGGTTTTCAATGGTGGCCGTGGATATGCTTACAGAAATTATTGCACATTCAATCAATCTTGAGTAAGCGTCCACGACAAGCAAGAACATTTTGCCAAGGAATGGGCCCGCATAGTCTACATGGATCTTCGACCACGGTTTGGATGGCCATGACCACAAACTTAGCGGTGCCTCTCTGGGTGCTTTGCTCAACTGAGAGCAAGTGTTGCACTGGCGCACACATGACTCTAAATCTGAGTCGATGCCAGGCCACCACACGTGAGATCTGGCTATGGCTTTCATCATTACGATACCAGGGTGGGTGTTGTGCAGTTCACAAATTAATGTCTCTCTGCCTTTCTTGGGCAAGACGACGCGATTGCCCCACAAAAGGCAGTCCGCCTGCAGGGACAGCTCATCTTTGTGTCTGTGGAACGGCTTAATCGCTTCCTGCATCTCCACTGGGACACTGGACCAGCTCCTATGGAGGACAGTTTTTTACCAAGGACAGTAAAGGATCCTGGTTGGTCCAGGTCCTGATCTGGCGGGCTGTAACGGGGGATTTCTCGTTCTCAAATGCCTCCATGACCATGAGCAAGTTTGCTGGCTGTGCCATTTCCACCCCGGTGGTGGGCAATGGTAGTCGACTGAGAGCATCTGCACAGTTCTCTGTGCCCGGTCTATGGCAGATTACATAGTTGTATGCCGACAGTGTGAGCGCCTATTTTTGGATACGGGCAGAGCCATTGATATTAATCCCTTTGCTTTCCAAGAATAGCGATATGAGCGGCTTGTGGTCAGTTTCAAGCTCGAACTTGGGGCCAAATAAGTACTGGTGCATTTTTTTTACCCAGTAAATGCACGCCAGAGCCTCTTTCTCAACCATGCTGTAGGCCCTTTCGGCCTTGGACAAACTCCTGGATGCATAGGCAACTGGTTGCAAAATTTCCGATTCATTAGCCTGTTGTGACACACACCCAACCCCGTATGACGACGCATCGCAAGCTAACACCAATCGTTTACATGGGTTATACAGGGCAAGCAGTTTGTTGGAACACAATAAGTTTCTGGCTTTCTTAAAGGCAGCCTCTTATGAATTCCCCCATACCCAGTCATCTCCCTTGCGTAGTAGCGCATGTCGGGGTTCTAGCAGGGTGCTTAACTCGGGTAGGAAATTACCAAAATAGTTAAGTAGTCCCAGGAACAACTGCAGTTCCATCACGTTCTATGGTCGCGCGCGATCTTGATGGCCTCTGTCTTGACGTCGGTGGGTCTGATGCCATCTGCTGCGATTCTCCTTCCTAAGAATTCGACGTCCTGTGCCAGGAAAACACACTTCGAGCGTTTCAACCTGAGCCCCATGCGATCCAGCCGACAAAGAACCTCCTCAAGATTCTTCAGTGCTCCTAGGTGTCCCGACCTGTAACCAATATGTCGTCCTGGAAGACCACTGTGCAAGGAACCAACTTTAGCAGGCTCTCCATGTTCCGCGGAAGATCGCTGTGACCGACGGAATCCCGAACCAGCACCGGTTGTAGGTAAACATACCTTTGTGCATGTTGATGCAGATGAGGCCTTTCAAAGACTCCTGCAGCTCCTGCGTCATGTAGGCCGAGGTCAGGTCCAGCTTGGTGAACGTCTTCCCTCCAGCCAGGGTTGTGAATAGGTCGTCTGCCTTGGGTAGTGGGTACTGGTCCTGCAGTGAAACACGGTTAATTGTTACTTTTTCGTCACCACAAATTCTAACCGTACCATCCTCCTTGAGTACCGGAATAATTGGACTGGCCCAGTCGTTGAAATCCACTGCGCGATGCTGCCTTCACGTTGCAGCCTGTCCAGCTCGATTTCTACTTTTTCACACATTATGTACAGTACCGCCCGAACCTTGTGCTGGATGGGTCGCATACCGGAAATCAAGTGGATCTGCACTTTCGCCCCCGAGAAGCTTCCAATGCCTGGCTCGAATAACGAAGGGAACTTGCTTAGAACTTGGGTACATGAGGTGCAGAGCGCAAAATTCACCAGAACCCCCCACCCTGTATTTGGGCTCATTCGAAAGGAAATTTAAGTTTGGACTATCTACCGAAAAGTTTGGAACTCTAAAGTGCTTATGGAAGAAACTACAAACTTTAATAGAATTATGAACTTTTACAAGACAAATTCAAGCCTGTGGGCGGACCTAGGGAACAAAAGAAGCCCACTTGATTATTGGAACTGTCTGGGTGTGAGGACTGAGTTAACCTGTCTGGAAGAATGAGTATTTGAAAATCTTCCTCCACAAGAGACATTACCATCACAAAATCACCCAGAGGTGGCTCCCCATCAACATGGGTCTGGACAAACCATTTCAGCATATACATCACAAAGAAGCCCAATCCAGCCTGTATGCGAAAGACTAAGCACAAAAGGACATTGCAATTACCAAACTAATATTTCCATCAGGAAACAGTTTTTCGAACATCAACCCACCCAAGACTTTAACGAGCCTGACAAAATCTTACAAAGGAGATCCACCCCCGCCAAAATTATACAAAGGATTGTGAACTGATTGGGTGGCAAGATTAGAACACTGAAATCGTATAACTGGCCACTGTTTTTAACAGAGGTTAGAGAGAGAGAGGGAGGAGAGAGAGGAGAGCGAAGAGCGAGGAGAGAGAGAGAGGGGAGAGACTCTCCAGCCTCGAAGTCTTGAAGTCCTGAAGGAAGGAAGAACATCACCATCTACCATCCCTGCCTGCCCTGGAGTCTAACCTAGCTAGAATTAGGTATTGGGAGGTGGGAGGTATAATTTTACTGCAACCCCCTTTGAATGTGAGTGTATAGTACTTTATTAGAGTGATTATAAGTTTGACCTTGTACTTTTCATTGTATTGTTCGTCATTAAAGTGGTTATAAATTTGACCTTGTACCTTTTCTTGTATGACCTTTATTAGAGTGATTGTAAGTTTGGCCGTGTATTTTCTTACTAGAGTAATAAGCCTGTATTACTTTGACTGTAATAAAAACAAAGTTCTTTGCATCAAACCAGTGTCCTCTGCACTTTTGTCACATCCCCCAAATAAATCCAGAGTACAGAACCCAAGGGAGGGGGAGTGATTCAAAACCGCTTAAGTTGGTCAGAAGGGAACCTGACCCCCTCATAGAGACCACAAACACACCCCACACCCCCCCTTACAGCAGTGTCGCCGACGGATGAAAGTACTCGGATGTCGTCCCAGTTTCAGTGGATTTTCCCAACCAGCTGCTGCCAAAAAACGTGGGGCCATCCCCTGGCACAATCCACAACTGGAGTTCGTGTACTGCTCCATCATAGGAGACTTTGACTTCAGCACTGCCAACTACATGGATTAGTTCCTTGGTGTAAGTCCTTAGTTTGGTGTGAATGGGGCTGAGCTTGGGCCTGTGTGCCTTCTTCTCCCACAGCCAGTCGAAGGCCATTTTACTCATTATGGACTGACTTGCCCCCGTGTCCAGCTCCATAGACACTGGAATACCGTTCAATTCAACTTTCAACATTATTGGTGGGCATTTCGTCGTGAACGTATGTTCCCCGTACACCTCTGCCTCCTCAGTACGAGTTTCCAATTCCATCTGATCCACTGTGAATCAGTCTTCCTATGCAACGTGGTGGATTGCAGGGTTTGCAGCTCGCCTGCACATTGGTTGGAGGTGTCCTCTTGTTCTGCAGCCATTGCACACATAGTGATTAAAGCGGCATTGATGGGGCCGATGATCACCCCCGCAGTGCCAACAGAGTGTTAACTGCCTCGCATTAACAGATGAAGGCGGATTCTGGGTCAATTTAGGTTGGACCACAGCAGCAGGCATGTACGTTCTGCCCTGTACATTTCTGCTCAAAACCGCCGTTACTTTATGCACAATACTGGCCGAAGCTTCTTTGTTCTGCGAAATCTGCTTGGTGTTGTTGCTGGTGGACATAATTGCCTGGGCTATTGTTATAGCTTTACTCAGATTCAGAGTTTCTACAGTCAACAGTTTGCGAAGGATTGTCTCATGTCCGATAACCAGTACAAAAAAGTCTCTGAGCATTTGTTCTAGGAATCCCTCAAACTCACAATGTCCTGCAAGGCGCCTTAGTTCAGAGACGTAGCTCGCCACTTCCTGGCCCCCTGATCGTTGACATGTGTAGAACCGATATCTCGCCATCAAAACGCTTTCCTTAGGATTTAGCTGCTCCCGGACCAGCGTACACAGTTCTTCATAAGATTTCTCTGTTGGTTTTGCTGGGGCCCTGAGGCCACAGGTTGTTGCCCCACAGACAGTTAGGGGGATCGTCCTTCATTTGGTCGCATTCTCGTCCCCTTCCAGCTCGTTGGCCATGATGTATTGGTCGAGTCTCTCCACGAAGATCTCCCAATCGTCCCCCTCTGAGAACTTCTCCAGAAATCCGACTGTTCTTTGCATTTTCACGCGGTTGTTCGTTACCTAGTCGGCAATTGTTACACTCATAATAAATGGTCAGACTGAGTACTGTGTGTAATGAGCAAGTGTGACCTTAGATCCTTTATTAAGGTTCCAGAGTGCAGGTACCTCGTGGGTTGCCTGCTTATATACAGTGCTCCCAAGGGATGTGGGATCCCTTGGGACTCCAACAGGTAGGCCCTCTGGTGGTCAGGTGTGCTGCAGGTTACAAGGGGTTAAATATATAACATCTTCCTTCCTGCTCCTCCACCTCAGCAGAAGTGGGGCAGTTTAAACGTGCATGCGGCAGAAAGCTAGCATACCCTGCATTTGAATTTACAAACAGAAAAGGAACCAAGAAATAAAAAATTTCAATGCGTGTGCGCAAAATGGCCATCTCCTTCAACGCCGAAAGTTTCAACTCGGTCGCACAAAGTCAATTGTGCAATGCCTGACTTAACGCCAACTCTCCTCCAGATCACTTTTTTGCTGTAAATTCCTGACGAGAACGCAAACTACTTTCCGGCGCTAACTTTTGTGCATCGCCACGGATCGTGTCCCGAAATACAAAAAGCCAAAAATTCACACCAGAGAGTTTTACACGAGGATTTCCACCAACAGTCCTGGGTGCAGATCAGGGGCAAATTGCGGCGAATAAAAACCTGGTGATACTGATTCCTAAACTGATATTTAGGCATTATGGCGATGAATTTCCTCATGGTAAGTTGCACGACTGTTACGCAAATGACAAGTTGGCTGGTGAGGTAGTTGCATTATAGTTTCATGGGCAAGCTTATTTGCATAACCATTAGAGTAATTATGGCATTCATCCTGTGCAACTTGTGTTAATTAGCTGGAGTGCGTGTAAAATGAAGGGTAACTTTTAAAAGACACTTCAGCATCAGACTGGGGGACAACCAGGTAAAGTTGAAGCAGCTCTTGGCTCAATCATTTGACTGTCAGATAATTGCATGTCTCGTTAATCATTTCATTCCTCTTGTCAAGTTTTATGTCTGCAACAGGAACACCTGTACCAAACAACAACAACAACAACTTGTATTTATATAGCGCCTTTAACGCTATATATGGTAGATGGTAGAAAGGTAAAAAGCAATAGTGGAGGGCAGAGTAAACAAAGGCAAGAAACAAAAAGGGCCACACTACATCATAATTCTAAAAGGACAATGGGTGTTAAAAAAACAAGCCTGAAGGCTTTGTGCCTTAATGCAAGGAGTATCCGTAATAAGGTGGATGAATTAACTGTGCAAATAGACATTAACAGATGTGATGTGATTGGGATTACAGAGACGTGGCTCCAGGATGATCAGGGCTGGGAACTCAACATCCAAGGGTATTCAACATTCAGAAAGGATAGAGTAAAAGGAAAAGGAGGTGGGGTAGCATTGCTGGTTAAAGAGGAGATTAATGCAATAGTTAGGAAGGACATTAGCTTGGGTGATGTGGAATCTATATGGGTAGAGCTGCAGAACACCAAAAGGCAAAAAACGTTAGTGGGAGTTGTGTACAGACCTCCAAACAGTAGTAGTGATGTTGGGGAGGGCATCAAACAGGAAATTAGGGGGGCATGCAATAAAGGTGCAGCAGTTATCATGGGTGACTTTAATATGCATACAGATTAGGCTAACCAAACTGGGAGCAATATGGTGGAGGAGGATTTCCTGGAGTGCATAAGGGATGGTTTTCTAGACCAATATGTCGAGGAACCAACTAGGGGGGAGGTCATCTTTGACTGGGTGTTGTGTAATGAGAGAGGATTAAATAGCAATCTTGTTGTGCGAGGCCCCTTGGGGAAGAGTGACCATAATATGGTGGAATTCTACATTCGGATGGAGAATAAAACAGTTAATTCAAAGACCATGGTCCAGAACTTAAAGAAGTGTAACTTTGAAGGTATGAGGCGTAAATTGGCTAGGATAGAGTGGCGAATGCTACTTAAGGAGTTGACAGTGGATGGGCAATGGCAGACATTTAGAGACCGTATGGATGAACTACAACAATTGTACATCCCTGTCTGGCGTAAAAATAAAAAAGAGAAGGTGGCTCAACCATGGCTATCAAGGGAAATCAGGGATAGTATTAAAGCCAAGGAAGTGGCATACAAATTGGCCAGAAATAGCAATGAACCTGGGGACTGGGAGAAATGTAGAACTCAGCAGAGGAGGACAAAAAGTTTGATTAGGGCAGGGAAAATAGAGTACGAGAGGAAGCTTGCAGGGAACATTAAGACGGACAGCAAAAGCTTCTACAGATATGTAAAGAGAAAAAGGTTAGTAAAGACAAACATATGTTCCCTGCAGTCAGAATCAGGGGAAGTCATAATGGGGAACAAAGAAATGGCAGACCAATTGAACAAGTACTTTGGTTCGGTATTCACTAAGGAGGACACAAAACAACCTTCCGGATATAAAAGGGGTCAGAGGGTATAGTAAGGAGGAGGAACTGAGGGAAATCCTTATTAGTCGGGAAATTGTGTTGGGGAAATTGATGGGATTGAAGGCCGATAAATCCACAGGGCCTGATGGACTGCATCCCAGAGTACTTAAGGAGGTGGCCTTGGAAATAGCGGATGCATTGACAGTCATTTTCCAACATTCCATTGACTCTGGATCAGTTCCTATCGAGTAGCCAATGTAACCCCACTTTTTAAAAAAGGAGGGAGAGAGAAAACAGGGAATTTTTGACCGGTCAGTCTGACATCGGTAGTGGGTAAAATGATGGAATCAATTATTAAGGACGTCATAGCAGCGCATTTGGAAAGAGGTGACATGATAGGTCCAAGCCAGCATGGATTTGTGAAAGGGAAATCATGCTTGACAAATCTTCTAGAATTTTTTGAGGATGTTTCCAGTAGAGTGGACAAGGGAGAACCAGTTGATGTGGGGTATTTGGACTTTCAGAAGGCTTTCGACAAGGTCCCACACAAGAGATTAATGTGCAAAGTTAAAGCACATGGGATTGGGGGTAGTGTGCTGACGTGGATTGAGAACTGGTTGGCAGACAAGAAGCAAAGAGTAGGAGTAAATGGGTACTTTTCACAATGGCAGGCAGTGACTAGTGGGGTACCGCAAGGTTCTGTGCTGGGGCCCCAGCTGTTTACACTGTACATTAATGATTTAGACGAGGGTATTAAATGTAGTATCTCCAAATTTGCGGATGACACTAAGTTGGGTGGCAGTGTGAGCTGCGAGGAGGATGCTATGAGGCTGCAGAGTGACTTGGATAGGTTAGGTGAGTGGGCAAATGCATGGCAGATGAAGTATAATGTGGATAAATGTGAGGTTATCCACTTTGGTGGTTAAAAACAGAGAGACAGACTATTATCTGAATGGTGACAGATTAGGAAAAGGGGAGGTGCAATGAGACCTGGGTGTCATGGCACATCAGTTGTTGAAGATTGGCATGCGGGTACAGCAGGCAGTTAAAAAAGCAAATGGCATGTTGGCCTTCATAGCGAGGGGATTTGAGTACAGGGGCAGGGAGGTGTTACTACAGTTGTACAGGGCCTTGGTGAGGCCACACCTGGAGTATTGTGTACAGTTTTGGTCTCCTAACTTGAGGAAGCACATTCTTGCTATCGAGGGAGTGCAGCGAAGGTTCACCAGACTGATTCCCGGGATGGCGGGACTGACATATCAAGAAAGACTGGATCAACTGGGCTTGTATTCACTGGAGTTCAGAAGAATGAGAGGGGATCTCATAGAAACGTTTAAAATTCTGACGGGTTTAGACAGGTTAGATGCAGGAAGAATGTTCCCAATGTTGGGGAAGTCCAGAACCAGGGGTCACAGTCTAAGGATAAGGGGTGAGCCATTTAGGACCGAGATGAGGAGAAACTTCTTCACCCAGAAAGTGGTGAACCTGTGGAATTCTCCACCACAGAAAGTTGTTGAGGCCAATTCACTAAATATTTTCAAAAAGGAGTTGGATGTAGTCCTTACTACTAGGGGGATCAAGAGGTATGGCGAGAAAGCAGGAATGGGGTACTGAAGTTGCATGTTCAGCCATGAACTCATTGAATGGTGGTGCAGGCTCGAAGGGCTGAATGGCCTACTCCTGCACCTATTTTCCATGTTTCTATGTTTCTATGTAACGTAATGAAACGTCCCAAGGCACTTCACAGGTGTATTATGAGAATGAAAAGTTTACACTGAGCCGCATAAATAGAAATTAGCGCAGGTGACCAAAAGCTTGATCAAAGAGGTAGGTTTTATGGAGTGTCTTGAAGGAGGAAAGAGAGGTAGAGTGGCAGAGAGGTTTACGCAGAGAATTGCAGAGCTTGGGGCCTATCAACAGAAGGCATGGCCAGCAATGGTTGAGTGATTATAATCAGGAATGCTCAAAAGGGCAGAATTAGAGGAGCGCAGAAATCACGGGGGTTTGTGGGGCTGGAGGAGATTACAGAGATAGGGAGACAAGGCAACTGGGCATGGAACCAAGCAGTTGAGAAGAACACACAACATGTTTGACAAATTTGCTCGAGTTCTTTGAGGATGTAACGAGCAGGATGGATAAGGGGAACCAGTGGATGTGGTGTATTTGGATTTCCGGAAAGGTTTGGCCTATACTCATTGGAGTTCAGAAGAATGAAAGGTGATCTTATTGAGACATATAAGATAATAAGGAAGCTTGACAAGATAGATGCAGAGAGGATATTTCCCCTTGTGAGGGAATCTAGAACGAGGGGGCATAGTTTTAGAATAAAAGGTCGCCTATTTGAAACTGAGATGAGGAGGAATTTCGTCTCTCAGAGGGTTGTAAATCTATGGAATTCTCTGCCCCAGAGAGCTGTGGAGGCTGTGTCATTTAATACATTTAAGGTTGAGATGGACAGATTTTTGAACGATAAGGGAGTGAAGGGTTATAGGGAGTGGGCAGGGAAGTGGAGCTGAGCCCAAAATCAGATCAGCCATGAGCTTATTGAATGGCGGAGCAGGCTTGAGGGACCAAATGGCCGACTCCTGCTCCTGTTGTTATGTAACATTACTGACTCAGACTGCCAAGCCCTCCTGAAGTTTATTGAAATCAGGAGGCACAGACACCTTGGTGTGCGGACCAGCCAGCCCGTGAGGAATATCACTTGGAGGAAGGTGGCACTGGCAGTGAGTACCAAGTCTCTCACCCCAGGATGGCACAGCAGTGTGAAAGAAGTTCAACAACCCCACCTGATGCACTGGGCACTCTCCCTTTTCTTTGTTGCCCATCCTGGGCACTAGCACACTCTTCACCATCTTAAAGCAACACTTGCACAACTAGCATTTTACAATACACTCTTGCTCGAGGGGACTCTAACTCAGGATCTTGCACTATGGCTACCCATTTCCCAGACAGCAATTACTTACATGCACAACCCTAAAGCTGCTTCCTCCACTTTGATAAGCTGATACCCCAACATTTATATCTTCAGATCTCCCATGGCACAAGACACGCACTGCTCAACTGCTAGACTTCCCTTCATTTACTCTATGTTTCTTGCAGGAGAAAATGATACACAATTACTGGCAGAGGCTGGCTACAAGGCGAAGTTTGAATGGTTGTGGGGTGGGGGTGGGGGGAGGCTCATCACTCTTAATCCCCACACATTCTATGAGGAAAAAGCAATAGAGTTTATGGGAAGAAAGCCAGGATGTGCCACCTTCTTAGGGCTAGACTGAAGGGTGCAAAATTTGTGGGAACCCCCCCCACCTCCCGCAGTGTTTGGACTCATTGAAAAGGACATTTAATTTCGAACTATCTACCAGAAAGATTTAAATCCTAAAGTACACATGGAAGAAACTACGAACTTTAATCGAATTTGGGATTTTACAAGACAAATTTATTCTGTGTGGGCAGGGCTAGAGAACTAAAGGATGACTATCCTACAAAGAAACCAGTTTGAGTATTGAAGCTCTCTGGGATATTGAATTGTCTGGAGAATTATGGATACTCGAAAATCCTTCTCCACAGGAGACATTAACATAGCAACAATTAACCCAGAGATAGCTAACCATCATCCAGTACATGCATAACAACAAAGGCCCATCCAGCCCGCATGGAAAAACCCAAGCACAGACAGACATTGCAAATACCAAGCTAATATTTCCATCAAGAAATAGATTTAGAAGATCGACACATCCGAGAGAGGTTAACATTTTAATGGGCCCACCAAAATATGACAAAGAAATATCAAGTCCACCAAAAATTAAACAAAGAATCCAGGCTGATTTGGCGCGAAGATTAGAACAGCTCAAAACATATAACTGGACCCTGTTTTTACAAAGGGTATGCCTTTTGGATGCTACTGCCTCAGAAGACACTGCTAGCGATGCTTAGCAGAAGGTATGCACACAGCAGCCTAGCATCAAGAAGGAAGAGAGACCACTGCAGCAGTTATAACTAACTTCTCCAGCTCTGACATCCTGAAATCGAAAAAGGAAGGAAGAGCATCACCATCGTGGCAGCAACCGACCACAGCCAACGCGGTACCACCAAATCCACCGCGATCGACCAACTTCGAAACAAAACTCCACAAGGAAGAAACCGAAGAATCGAAAGTTTCCACTCTACAACCTAGACCTGACTACCAACAGGTGAAAATATTATCTAAAAGGACTTTGAAACTTATTTCTAATGAAAGAAAATGGGTACTTATTCCATAAGTCCAAAACGCGCCCTACCGCATCAACGGACACCACCCAACTGAAGATTGCGCAGTAAGAAGTCTTCTCCGACATTCGGGATGCAGCAAGCAGAACCTACAGAATCCAGCGAACCCCGAAATTGCGAACTACCACCAACTGACCATAAAGGATTGGTAAGTATAGTCCCTGTTTGCCCCAGAGTCTAATCTAGTCACTGTTAGATATTGGGAGGTGGGATGTGTATTAATCTCTGTAACCCCTTTGAATGTGTGATGCATTGTTCTTTATTAGAGTAATTATAAGTTTGACATTGTATTTTCTTGTCTTTAATAAAATCAAAGTTCTTTTGCACCAAGCCAGTTGTCTCTTGCACTTTGTCACATCCCTCAAATAAATCCAGAGTCTCGAACCCAAGGGAGTGGGAGCGATTCGAACCGTTCAGAAGGTCAGAGGTGAACCTGACCCCCGAGACCACCCCCTTACAAGACTTTCTACTTTTGTGCAAATCGGCCAAAAATGGGTGTTATTTCCAGCGTGGGTGGTAAATATTTTTTTTTTGGTCGCCGGATTTCCAAAACCCTAACTTTCCATTTTTTAAAATGGGCTTAACCGTGAACGATCTGAAATGGGCGTTAGCGTTAACATTTTTTGACCTTCTTCCATAAAATGTATTCGACCATAGCAACGGCATGGCAACGTTTCCCGCATTTCAGGAGGTCAGGGGTCATCATTACATGCACAGAAGAGGAGACAGAGAGAGAGGGAGCTGAAAGGGACTGAAAGCGTGTGTGGGTGTGGTGTGTGCTTGTTTGGCTGTTGTGGGAGGCATGAGGGAGATTCACCAGCAGCAAAAAGCCTACTAAGCACCAAGAAGATAGTTGGCACTTAGCTTTTGTCCAACAAATAAGATATAGCATGGAAGGGCTGGAGGAGGCCCTGGAGCTGTTAGCCAGGATCACTGGTGGCAGAGGGCTCCCAGTGGTCCCGGAGCATGACACTGCACCCTAAGGTGCTGCACCCCTATTGCCAATGACACATGAGAGTCAGGAGCAACATCTTGCTTCTGGCTCGGAGCATGTTCCCACCTCAGGACCATCCTCTCCAGTATCCATCCAAGCAGCGATTCTGCCGTCAACCACCCAATGAAGCAGCGCCTGATGAGCTCCTCGACTTGGAGTCAGGAGGGGAAGGGGAAGAGGTAGGGCTGGGGAGGAAAAGCGGTGGGTGGGAGGGGGGCAAGGAAAGTGAGGTGCATGGCCGCAGGTGTCTGGGGCATATTTTTAGGTTGCTGCTCCTATTTTGGTGGGAGGGTCGGGGCAAAGGACGAGGGGGCTACCTTGTTGGTTTGCATTTGTGTTCTGTTTTGTTAGAAATGGGGACCATTGTAATGATGTAAATGTGATAAATTTGCTGTAGGGTGGAGTGGGGTGTTTTTTTACAGATATACTTATGATTTCAGGCAAATGGTCAGCTTAAATGTTTTTTATTTAACATAACCTTGTTGCGCATTGTCTCAGATAGCTGCACTGTTACATACTGGTGATTCCTAACATCAAAGGGTATAATTACACTTAACTTCAATCAACTTAAACTTAACTGTCCCCAAGGTGATGCACACCATTGATGTATGACCTGCACACCCAGCAGTGTTCATCATCATAAGCGATCCCTTGACTTGCTTCCACATGGGTTCACACATGTTTCAATGAAGGACCCAATGTTCCAGTCCTGAACTCCAATTGAGGTGGTGGAAGATGCCTGTACGTGGATTCTTTTAACGTGTGATGACCGTTGCACACCAGCCACCACACGGGCTTGACAGAGCTAGGCCTTTATCCAGTGGCAAGGGTTGAACCAGGACGACTGGAGACCAGCTCTGCTGCACGGACCTAGTCCGTACACATATCGCAATGTGGGCTGGTTCCCCTATCCCCCGTTTACTGGTGCCTCTCCCCAATCCCAGTGTTGCAGCTTTGTAAGTACCACCAACGTTCTTTCAAGCAAAGCGCTCATTTATGAGCTGCTGACAAAAGAGTCTTGCAGCTATGTAGCCACCACGGGCCCTTTCCTGCAGTCTAGAGGGGGGCAGAGGCATGGTTTCATCATCTGATTGTCTGGCCTGAGGTCAGCATCCACCTCCTCGTCCTCTTCTTCCTTGCTCTGGTGAGGTGGACTGTCAGACTCTTCAGGCAATTCTTGTCCCTTCCTGGTAGCCAAGTTGAGCAGCATGGAGCACACTATCACAAATTGAGCTACCTGCTCACGGTGGTATTGGAGCTCGCCTCCTGAGTGGTCCAGGCATCTAAAGCGCTGCTTAAGCACTCCAATGGTTTTCTCGACGATATTGCGAGTGGATCTGTGGCTCTCATTGTATTGTTTCTCGGCTTCGGTGTGGGTATCACGCAGAGGGGTCATCAGCCAGGTGGCGAGGCCATATCCTTTGTCACCAATCATCCAGCATTGACCTTGTGGCTGACTGGTAAACATGTCAGATACAGCGCTCTCACACAGGATGTGAGCATCATGGATGCTACCCGGAAATTTAGCATTCAGTGCCATAATAATTTGCTGGTGTTCGACAACGAGTTGCACATTCAGAGAGTGGCATCCTTGTGGTTCCTGAAAACCTCTGCATCCTGAAAGGGTGTCCGCATTGCGATGTGCATACAGTTTATTGCTCCCTGCACCTTGGGGAAGTTAGCAATTCGGTAGAATCCTAAAGCCCTCTCAGTCTGAGAATCCCTGGTCATAGGGAAACGGATAAAGTCCATCTTGCGTGCATAAAGAGCTTCAGTAATGTTGTGTATGCAATAACTGTTGGACTGAGTACTGTTTAACTCCAAGAGGTATGACCTTGGCTCTGCTTTATTAAGGCCCAAAGTGTCTAATATACAAAATGGCTGGCCTATTATACTTGGGCTACACACACGTGCGTGCAGCCCAATGGCCTCTAACAGTGATGCCATCTAGTGACTAGTGATCCCAAAAGAACATACATGACAAGTAACCTGTCTAATGCAGCAATGTGTGGCATGCTGAGATTTAGCGCAAATGTCGCCAGCTGAGGCCTGATAGGAACCCGATGCATAGAACGACAGTGCCGCGGTGACCATGACCTCGATGGTCCTGATGGTGCTGGCAGGCTGCAGATCTCCCCTGATGAGCTGGCATATCTCACTGATAACCTCCTTGTGGAAGCGCAGCCTCCTAAGGCAGATGGTGTCGGACAAGTTGAGGTAAGACTGCGTCTCCCTGTAAGTGCGGAGGGTGTAACGTCTGGTCCTCCTCATTAGTCTGGCACATCTTTCATTGGGCACATAATGCTGTCACATGTACCTTCTGCCATCTCGAGTCTGCAGCATTTGCGTGGTCATCAAGAGAAGCTGAGAAATGACAGGCCCCATTCCAATAGCTATCAATATTACACCGATTGTTCACAAACAATAAATGCCCTACTAAGGCACCTGAAGTAAATTCCAATCATCCACAGTGTGATAAGATGTTTGTTCAGATGTTCACATACCTTAAAAGACCTCCAGAGTACATCCAAACTCACCCGAAGTTGAAGCAGAGCAGCCTTTTAAATGATGCGACCTGCGATTTAGAAAATGGTGTCCATACTGCTGTGATTAGTTCAGGTCAGTTCAAATTTTTCACAGCGTTTTTTTCGGCGAGCGATATTGTCGGCGAGATGCTGAAAGTAAGGATGGCCGATTTTCTGAGCGTTAGTTTCGGCAAATGTAATCTTTACGACAAAAAACTGTGGCTGGGCGATATTATGGGCGTTGGTGTCGCCCATTCTGACCTTTCCACCCCAAAAAAGCGGGCGGGCAGTATTATATTTTTATTGGCGTTACGTACATGCCGAAAGTAAAGCTCGGCCATAAGTGACCAAGAAATGGGCGTTTCTTTCCATTTTGTGGCTAAATGGGCGATATCTGGGCGTTACACCTCAGTTCAGCATTAAAGTGGACGTTAAGTGGGCGGTATGCATGAAAAAATAATGGTAAATCTAGCCCATGGTCAAGGTTGCCTTTAGTTTAAGATTTTAGGGACCCAGAACCCATGGGTACTCTTACGAAAAGAGGATGATCATGGAACAAAACACCTATGTGCAGGTTCTTAGATCATGGTCCAAGCATCTGCGGTAGGTGTGACTCTCAAGTCTACAGCGCTCCTTTGCGAAAACATCAGGGAAGATTTAGGCTGTATTTTTACCTGTGAGTGGGCTCGGGTGAGGGTAGGGGGAGGGGGTGGGGTGCTGTGTAGTGCGCCGCCATCATGAATGGTCAGAGCTGGTCGTAAGAGGTTCCTGTCAGTGTTAAAGCCAATACTTTGACTTGACTGTGAGGGTGCAACCATTTCGAGCCAATAATGCAATCTGAGTGGCAGAAGGCTGTGCCCAGGTTTTCTGATTCCTCTCTGGAAATCCTGCTCCAGGGAGTGAGAGCAAGGAAGGAAATCCTATTTCCTGGTGACCACAGGAAGAGGCCAGCCAGTGAAACAAAGAGGGCATGGCTGGAGATCGTCCATTTAGGACCGAGATGAGGAGAAACTTCTTCACCCAGAGAGTGGTGAACCTGTGGAATTCTCTACCACAGAAAGTTGTTGAGGCCAATTCACTAAATATATTCAAAAAGGAGTTAGATGTAGTCCTTACTACTAGGGGCATCAAGGGGTATGGTGAGAAAGCAGGAATGGGGTACTGAAGTTGCATGTTCAGCCATGAACTCATTGAATGGCGGTGCAGGCTTGAAGGGCCGAATGGCCTACTCCTGCACCTATTTTCTATGTTTCTATGTTTCTAAGAAGTCAGCAGCAAGGGTGTTGTCAGCCGTTCCTGGATGCTGTGTAGGAAGAGATTTAATGACCTCATCAGGTCAGGAAAGGTGAGTACAATGCCAGATTCACCTACATCCTGATGTGCCTGTCACCCCAAGGCCATCACTCTGCCTTCCCAAGCCTACTCCTAGAAGTCACTCCTCACACCACCTTATCTTGCAGGTGTACCCATCCCTCACTGCCTGTGCATCTACTCATAACCCCATCTGACTATCCACCACTGACACTCATCCTCATCCTAATGCAATCATAGAAAGTAACATCACAGAAGGAGGCCATTTGACAATATCATGCTACTCCCTCATAGTCAGCCGCTACTGATGTAGCACATCCATCACCTACACTCATCCATCATTCTCACTCAAAGTTGTCTTCTTTCCATCCTTGCAGGAGAAGAAAGCGCAGAACAACAGGAAGAGGCAGAGTACCGGAGGTGGCTCTCCAATTTACAGTACATTGACGCCAGCAGAGGAGGAGACACTGGAATTAAGCAGAGTGGCAGAGCTGCTGGCGGTGGGAGACAGAGAGGGGAGACCTCTCAACAACCTGGTGACAGAATTAAATATCATACAGCCACATGGCAGACAACAGGCACTCATGGTGACTGATATCAGCAGCCAGTGAAATATCAGGATGTGCATAATGGGAACGTTAAACATTCTTATCTTAAGAGTTCTAATTCATGTCTTTACTCTCCCACTCGTCCATCAAGTGCCCCCCCTCCGCGCCCCACCCCCTCAACACTGTCTAGCTGGAGGAGAAAGACGACTCCCCAAAGGGAGCTCCATTCTCTGTGGGTGCACCGTCACCAGACCCATGCACACCCAGCACCAGTGCAGATACGCAAATGTTGCTGGGTCTTGCGAGACATAGAGTAGTGTTGTCATTTGGTGTCTCAAAACAAGTGAGCAAGTTTAGATGGTGGAGAAAGGAACAGCAGTGGAGAGTCCTCGCCGGAGGGTATAGGACATTCTAAGCTCTGCTCAGCTAGATGCAGATGCTGAACAACGGGGATGTCGACAAAGAGCTTGACCTTGGGAGAGCTATAACAAATATGCAAGGCTCTGGCAGCTTTTCTGGCCACGCTGTGCATGATTGTAGAGAGAATGGAGGAGTCCATCTCCAACATGAGTAGCACCATGTCACAGGCGATGGTGACGATGTGCTGTTCCATGGAAAGGATGACCACCAGCATGGAGCAGCTAGTGCACTAGTTAAAGAAGAACATGCTTGCTGTGAGCAAGAGCTTGCAGAGTCTTACTGAACTCATCTCTAAAAGGGAAACCAACATGCGTTACGGTAGCATAGTGGTTATGTTACTGGACTAGTAATCCAGCAATCTGGATTAATGATCCAGAGACACGAGTTCAAATCCCACCACACCAGCTGGGGAATTTAAATTCAGTTAATTAAATAAATCTGGAAAAACTAATGGTGAAATGACTGGATTGTTGAAAATATCCATCTGGTACACTAATGTCATTTCGGATAGGAAACCTACCATCCTTACCCAGTCTGGCCTATACGTGACTCCAGACTCACAGCAATGTGGTTGACTCTTAACTGCCCTCTGCGGATCACCACCACCTTCTCAAGGACAGTTAGGGATGGGCAACACCCACAATGTCCAGCAAAGTCCACATTCTATGAACAAATAAAAATAAATAGACTTGGGTGTTCATCGCCACACTGATGTGCAACAAGGTGCTCTCCAGCTCCTTGCTAGCAGGGAAGTGCGGTTGGCCCATGAGGGGGATGATGGTGAGAGGCCACATGGAAGTAGGGGCTCTGCTCACAGCGCTCCCACTTCTTTTCCCATTTCCTCCCCCTAAATCAGAGCCGCACATGCTGCCTCGGATCCCGATGGTCGACTCTGCCTCTGCACAGTCGCAGGAGGAGCAATCTTTGGCGGGGCCTTCACAGGCTCCAAAACCCAGAGGATGCCTGTCATGCATTCAACTATCATTGTAACCCATGTATAAGCTGACCTAAGTTGTACACCTTGAGAACATTGACCACAAGGGGCGAACTTGTGGGAGACACTCCTAACATGGACTTTCAGGTATAAAAGGGGAAGCTCCACCCACCTTCATCACTTGAGGTCTTGGTAATAAAAGGTAACTGGTCACAGAGTGACCTTCTCTCAAGTATGGGCCTAGTGTGCATTTATACTGTATAGTAAGGACATATCATTGGCGACGGGAAACTGAGATTTAAACCACGCGAGCATGGCCACTAGCAGCACAGAAGAGAGGTCTTGTGTTAGTGATGATTGGGACGACTTTATTGAGAGACGACAACATATTTTTGTCACTAAGGAATGGTTGGGACAGGATTCGGCCAATAAATGCAGGGCTCATCTCCTGACGGTTTGTGGATCCAGAACGTACTCTCTGATGAAGGACCTTCTAGCACCAGAGAAGCCGGCGGACAAGACGTTCGAAGAGCTCAGTAAGTTGATCGGGGAACACCTTAAACCGGCGAGCAGCATGCACATGGTGAGACACCAGTTTTACATGCACCAGCGGCGAGAAGGGCAAAGCGTTGCAGACTTCATGGCAGATCTCCGGCGACTGGCGAGCCTATGTAAGTTCCCAGATGCATGCAGAGCGGAGATGCTGCGAGACTTTTTTATTGAGGGCATCGGGCACACTGGGGTTTTCAGGAAACTGATTGAGACCAAAGACTTGACCTTGGAAGCGGTGGCTCTGATAGCCGAGACATTTATCTCAGGGGAGGGAGAGACCAGAATGAAGTATGACAAAAATCTGGGCTGAAATGTGGCAAACGACCAGGGAGTCAACATTGTAAACGCGGCACACAGTTCTCTAGGCAGACAAGGGCAATCGGACATGCCCCAGCATATAGTCGAACCCAAAAGGGGAATTCAACAGAGACAATGGCTAGCTGAACGGCGATTCATGCCATCGCAATGGACAATGCGGCCAGTAATGGGGCCATCAACAACTGTTAGTGGTGTGCTTAAGGACAGTCACAGAGACAGTCAGAGATGATCAACTGGTAATGGACCTTTTGTTTCCAACAATGGGGCCTCCAGCTCATGCTGGAGGTGTGGAGGCAAACACCCAGCCAGAGCTTACAGGTATCAGCAATATACCTCAGAAACTGCAATGTCAGCGGTCACTTGGCACAGCCAGGTTGATGTACGAGGAGGACGGGCCCGATGTAAGTCCTATGAGGCCAAATGAATACTGGGGGAAATCGCTGGAAGCTGAAGTTGAGCGAGTTCCTGTGGAGCACATATACAGTTCATATACCAGGACGCCACCGATAATGATGAAAGTGCTCCTCAATGGCATCTCAGTATTAATGGAGCTAGACACGGGGGCCAGCCAGTCCCTGATGAGTATCAAACAGTTCAAAAGGTTGTGGGTGTCCAAGGCCAGGAGGCCAAAATTATTGCCGATTGACGCACAGCTACGGACATATACAAAGGAAATCATTCTAGGTAGCACCATGGTAGTCATGACCCACAAAGATTCGGAGAACAGGTTACCACTCGGGATTGTCCCGGGGGATGGTCCCGCACTACTGGGGAGGAGTTGGCTTGCTGTCATGAACTGGAAATGGGGCGATGTCAATGCAATTTTTTCTGTGGAGCGAATATCATGCTCACGGGTCCTGGACAAATTTGACTCATTACTTCAACCTGGCATCGGCACTTTCATGGGGGCCAAGGAAGTGATCCACATAAACCCGGACGCCAGGCCAGTAAACCACAAGGCCAGAGCGGTGCTGTACGTGATGCGGGAAAAGATAGATTGCGAATTGGACCGCCTACTGAGGGAAGGCATCATCTCGCCAGTCGAATTCAGTGACTGGGCGAGCCCGATCGTGCCGGTGTTCAAGGCGGATAGGTCGGTCAGGATATGTGGCGATTACAAGGCCACCATCAATCGGGTGTCACTCCAAGACCAGTACCCGCTACCGAGAGCGGAGGACCTCTTTGCGACACTCTCCGGTGGCAAACTTTTTTCAAAATTGGATCTGACCTCAGCTTACATGACTCAGGAGCTGGCGAGTGAGTCGAAGAAGCTGACCACCATCACGACACACAAGGGGTTGTTTGAGTATAACAGATATCCATTCGGGATTCGTTCGGCTGCCGCTATCTTTCAGCGAAATATGGAAAGCCTCCTTAAGTCGATTCCAAGGACGATGGTTTTTCAAGGTGACATCCTCATCACGGGTTGCGATGCTGAAGAACACCTCCACAACCTGGAGGAGGTGCTACGCAGACTGAACCGGGTAGGGCTGCGACTGAAAAAGGCGAAGTGTGTCTTCTTAGCTCCAGAGGTAGAATTCCTGGGGAGGAGGGTAGCAGCAGACGGGATCAGACCTACTGCGTCCAAAACGGAAGTGATCCAGAGAGCACCCAGACCTCGTAACACGATGGAGCTGCATTCGTTCCTGGGGCTCCTGAACTATTTTGGTAACTTTCCTCCCAAATTGAGCACGCTGTTAGAGCCGCTACACGTGCTCCGACGCAAAGGTCGTGATTGGGTCTGGGGGCTCAGCCAGAAATGAGCTTTTGATAGAGCACGCAATTTGTTATGCTCCAACAAACTGTTAACGTTATATGACCCGTGTAAGAAACTTGTTTTAACGTGTGATGCGTCGTCCTATGGGGTCGGGTGTGTGTTGCAGCATGTGAATGCCAATGGTCAGTTACAGCCGGTAGCTTATGCCTCCAGAAGTCTGTCCCAGGCTGAAAGGGGCTACGGGATGGTAGAAAAGGAAGCACTAGCATGTGTATATGCAGTAAAAAAAATGCACCAGTACCTGTTTGGCAGGAAATTTGAGTTGGAGACAGATCACAAACCCCTAAAGTCCCTTTTGGCCAACAACAAGGCCATAAATGCGAATGCATCGGCCCGCATACAGAGGTGGGCACTTACGTTAGCCGCCTATGACTACACAATTCGGCACAGACCGGGCACTGAAAACTGTGCCGATGCACTCAGCAGGCTCCCACTAGCCACCACTGAGGGGGCAGCTGAGCATGAGGCTGTTGAAGCTTTTGAAAGCGAAGGCCCACCTGTGACAGCCTGTCAGATTAAAGTCTGGACAAATAAAGACCCGCTACTATCTTTAGTTAAGAAATGTGTCCTGAATGAGAACTGGGCAGCCACGTACAGGGCATGCCCTGAGGAATTTAAACCGTTTCATAGGCGCAAGGATGAACTCTCGATTCAGGCCGATTGCCGACTGTGGGGAAACCGAGTCGTCATGCCCCAGATGGGCAGAGAGGTGTTTATCAGAGAACTTCACAATGAGCACCCGGGCATTGTCATGATGAAGGCAATTGCCCGGTCACACGTTTGGTGGCCAGGGATAGATGCAGACCTGGAACTTTGTGTTCGCAGGTGCAACACGTGTGCTCAGCTGGGCAACGTACCCAGGGAAGCCCCCCTTAGCCCATGGTCCTGGCCCGCCAAGCCATGGTCATGCATCCATGTGGACTACGCAGGTCCTTTCATGGGAAAAATGTTATTTGGTTGTCGTAGACGCCTACTCCAAATGGATTGAGTGTGCCATTTTACATTCAAGCACATCCTCTGCCACGGTAGAAAGTCTACGGGCAATGTTCACCACCCATGGTCTACCGGATGTCTTGGTCAGCGACAATGGCCTGTGCTTCACAAGCACTGAATTCCAGGACTTCATGGCAGGTAATGGAATCAACCATGTCAGAACGACACCAATCAAGCCGGCCTCAAACGGCCAGGCGGAACAAGCAGTGCAGATAATCAAACAGGGGATGCTCAGAATCCAAGGGGGTTCCCTACAAAGCCGCTTATCACGCCTCCTGTTGGCCAATAGATCCCGACCACACTTGCTCACAGGGGTTCCACCCGCAGAGCTGCTAATGAAAAGGACGCTCAAAACCAGGTTATCCCTTATACACCCTACTATGAGAGAAATCAGTCGCAATGTGACTACCATGACAGGAATGCGAGGGCGCGATGTATTGATGTCAATTACCCTGTTTTTGTACTTAATTACGCTGCAGGGCCCAAATTGCTTGCAGGCATTGTGATTGCCAAAGAGGGGAATAGGGTTTGGATAGTTAAACTTACCAATGGGCAAATCTGCCGCAAACACGTGGATCAAAGGAGGTTCAGCAACCCCATAGAAGAAGCAGAGGAAGAACACGATGTAGAGTTTACTCCACCACAGGTGACCAAACACCGGAACCAAGTGGAGGAGAGCCCAGTCACTGTGGGCAGTCCGGACAGGCCTGAGGCACCGCAAACAGCAGACACTCAGGCCAGCGCCCAACGACCGAAGCCCCAACTCAGGCGCTCTACAAGAGAGCATAAATTACCAGAGAGACTTAATAAGAGATCCCAATAAGACTTTGGGGGGAGGTGATGTCATGTATTCAACTATTATTGTAACCCATGTATAAGCTGATCTAAGTTGTATACCTTGAGAACATTGACCACAAGGGGGTGAACTTGTGGGAGACACTCCTAACCTGGACTTTCAGGTATAAAAGGGGAAGCTCCACCCATGTTCATCACTTGAGGTCTTGGTAATAAAGGTAACTGGTTTCTCAAGTATGGGCCTCGTGTGCATTTATAGTGTATAGTAAGGACATATCAATGCCCACTAAAAGTGTCTAAGCAGTCGCAGCAGGAAAGTGAGCAGCCTGCCTCTACTACTGTTGAAGCCACAGGAGGTGCACCTCTTATAAGCACTTAGAAAAATACTTTCAGAAGGTGGGTGGGTAGTGGTATTCCATAAGGATCAGTGCTGGGATCACTGTTGTTCACAATTTATATTAATGATTTAGACGTTGGAATCAAAAACACAATTTCTAAATTTGCAGATGACACCAAGTTGGGGAGGATAGTCAATGCTGAGGACACTGCAACAAATTACAGGACGACATTAATAAACTTGCAGAATGGATATATAATTGACAAATGAAATTCAACACAGATAAATGTGAGGTATTACATTTTGGTAGGAAGAATAAGGAGGTCACTTATTACTTGGAAGTTGCGAGTCTAGGTTGGGTAGAGAAACAAACGGATCTCAGAGTACAAATACACAAATCACTAAAAGTGCCTCCGGGGATGGGTGGGGGGGGGGTGCTAATGGGACGCGACGAGGATATCGCCCGGGGGAAAGGATCGATAGCGCCTCCGCGGAAATTGGCCCGGAGATTTGGGGGGCGTTGTGTTGTTAGTGCCACGACCTGTGATTTGCGCCCCGGGCAGGCTCATGCATGGTGATGACATCATCACCATGCGCGCTGACCCCCCACCGCCACGGGGCGACCCCTTTGTGCCCCGCAGGGGAAATTGTCCCACGAGCGATGAGGATGGTGCTGGACTATGTCTCTGCCAGCTTTGCGGGTTGCGAAGCTGGCAGATATCCGTCGTTGGGGTGCCCCGTAAAGGAGAGGCTGTTTGAGCCTCGACTGGGCCACCATCCTGCAGCCCAGCACTCCGTTATGGGTGCCGGGCAGTCGGCCCGGTCGAGGGCATCCCTGGTGGCCTGGTGGCGGCCACCAAAGGTACTGCAGAACGTGCAGTGGCTCTCCCCTTTAAATGAAGGGCAAGGACGTTCTGCCGTGTCAGCACTATGTGGGGCACTGGGCTCAGGAGGTGGAGTGCCCTTCCACGGACATGCAGCGCATCCGATAGCGCTCTGTCTCCATCGAGGGGCAGAAGGGCTGAATTCAGCGCGGGGGCAAAACTTCCGGGCCAGGCGATAAATGTCCCGCTCCCGGAAGATTACCGCCTCCAAACGGGGCACGGGCCAATTTCGCCCCCAGTGTTTCCACATGTGAGGAAGAGCGTAACTAGTGGCCATCAATATAAGATAGTCACCAAGAAATCCAACAGGGATTTAAGAAGAAACTTCTTTACCCAAAGAATGGTGAGAATATGAAACTCGCTACCACAGGGAGTGGTTGAAGCAAATAGTACAGATGCATTTCGGGGGAGGCTAGACAAGCAAAGGGAGACGGGAATAAAGGGTTATGCTGATAGATTTAGATGTGGAAAAGGGGAGGAGGCTCGAGTAGAGCATAAATGCCAGTTTGGACCGGTTGGGCCGAATGGCCTGTTCCTGTGCTGTATATCCTATGTAATCCTAATAAAAGAAAAATAACACAATCATAGATGTACAATGGTATGCACGTAGGTGTTTGCCAAAATGTTAGTGTTACGTTTCAGTTATAATTATGATGCACATAAAAACATTTTTTGTCACTATTTTCTTGTCTTGTCCATTTTTACCTGCTACCTCGGAAATGGCCTTGTCAGTTGGAGTGAATAGTGAGACATTACTTAACCTCGAGCATTGGTGTGTGTGTGAGACATTTTAGGACTGCTTTGTGGTGTTTCTGGGGGGCGGGGGCAGGGTTTGAGGGGGACGGGTGGTATGTTGTTGGGGTGTGGGGTTTGCGGGGGACGGGTGGTGTGTTACTGGGGTGTTGGGTTTGAAGGGAGGGACGGGTGGTGTGTTACTGGGGAGCGGGGTTTGGGGGGGATGGGTGGTGTGTTGTTGAGGTGCGGGAGGGTGAGGGGGTGTGGTGTGTTGTTGGGGCGGGGTTTTGGGGGGACGGGTGGTGTGTTGCTGGGGGGTGGGGGGTTGGTGTGTTGTGGGGGTGGGGGGGGTCTGTTGCTGGGAGTGGGGTTTTAGGGGGACGGGGTGGTGTGTTGTTGGGGGGTGGGGGTAGTGGGGGCTGGTGGTGTGTTGTTGGGGTGCGGGGGGTGTGGGGTACGAGTGGTATGTTGTTGGGGGCAGTTGGCTCAGCATCTGGGAGCCAGATGGTTGCACTGGTGCAACTGAACTAAATGGTGCCATTATGAAACTATCCCGTGCCTCCCAGGCAGCAATGTGCGCCGCTGCTCGTGCCATGTCCACCTCAGGTTCCTCCTTCTCCTCCTCCACGTGTTCCACCTGCTCCTTCTTCGAAGAGGCTGTGTGCTCTGTGCCTTCCTCCTCCTGCAGCTCCAATCCTCACTGCTGCGCTGTGTTGTGTTGTGCAAGGCGCAGCAGACGGCAACGATTCTAGAGCCCCTGGCTGGTGGATACTGAAGGGCTCCTCCAGGTCTGTCAAGACAGCTGAAGCGCATCTTCAGCATGCCTATTGCTTGTTCTAAGATACATCTGGTGGACATGTGGCTTTCATTATAACGCTTCTCGGCCTCATTGCTTGACCTCCTCAAGTGTGTCATCAGCCATGTCTTCAGTGGATAGCCCTTGTCTCCAAGAAGCCAGCTGGTAAGTCTGTTTAGAGGTACGAAGAGCTGAGGGAGAGTGGATTGGCGCAGAACGAAAGAGTCATGACAACTCCCTGGGAATCTGGCGCAAACATGCATGATGATCTTTTTGTAGTTGCAGATGAGCTGCACAATAAGGGAGTGGAAGCCCTTCCTGTTCATGAATACTCCTGGGCGATGATGAGATGCCTTGATGGCCACATCTGTGCAGCTGATGATGACCTGTACCTGTGGGAAACCAGCCAGAGCTGCAAAGCTGAGCACTCGCTCAGTTACATTGGCTTCATCAGTGGCAAAATGTACATAATTGGCTGTGTTATGTATGTAAACTTGTACATACCTTGTACAGCCACCAGAGGGCTCATCCCCTTGAGTCCCAATGGATCCCACAATCCCTTGGGAGCACAGGTACTTAAGGAGGCCTCACAGGCTGGAGAGACACTCTGGAGACCTACAATAAAAGACTAAGGTCACACTTTACTTTGAACTCACAGTATCCAGTCAGACTCTTTCTTCATACATAACAACTGGCGATGAAATACAGATGACGAACCCAACGATGCAGAGAACAGTGGGCATCCTGGAGAAATTCTCGGAGGGAGATGATTGGGAAACCTTCGTGGAACAACTCGACCAATACTTTGTGGCCAACGAGCTGGAAGAAGAAGCGAACGCTGCCAAACGAAGGGCGATTCTCTTCACCGTCTGTGGGGCACCAATGTACCTCATGAAAAATCTGCTTACTCCAGCGAAACCAACAGAGAAATTGTACGATGATTTGTGCACACTGGTCCGGGAGCATCTGAACCCGAAGGAAAATGTTCTGATGGCGAGGTACCGGTTCTACACCTACAAAAGGTCTGAAGGCCAGGAAGTAGCGAGTTATGTCGCCGAGCTAAGACGCCTTGCAGGACATTATGAATTTGAAGGACATTTGGAGCACATGCTCAGACACTTTTTTGTACTTGGCATTGGCCACAAAACCATACTATGCAAACTTTTGACTGTAGAGTTCCCAACCTTCAGTAAGGCCATAGCGATAGCCCAGGCATTCATTGCCACCAGTGACAATACTAAGCAAATCGCTCAGCACACGAGTGCTGCTACTAGTACTGTGAACAAAGTGATATTGTTTTCAAATCGCAACTTACAGGGCAGGCCCCACTTGGCTGCAGCTGCACGTCCGCAGATATCTCAGAGTTCATCATCAAGGGTGATGAATGCAAGGCCATTAACACCTTGTTGGCGCTGCGGGGGGTGATCATCATTTCCATTCATGCTGCTTCAAAGGGTGCGTTTGCAAGGGCTGTGGAACAATGGGACACCTCCAAAGTATGTGCAGGCGAACTGCAAACCCTGTTAATCCTGAAAACCACCACGTTGCAGAGGAGGACAGATCCATGGCGGATCATGACGAACCACAGCCTCAGACTGAGGAGGCAGAGGTATATGGGGTGCACACATTTACCACAAATTGTCCCCCGATAATGCTAAAGGTTGAATTAAATGGACTCCCGGTGTCAATGGAGGTGGACGCGGGTGCGAGTCAGTCCATCATGGGCAAAAAGACTTTCGAAAAATTGTGGTGCAGCAAGGCCTCAAGGCCAGTCCTGACTCCCATTCGCACGAAACTGAGAACTTACACAAAGGAACTGATTCCCATAATCGGCAGTGCTACTGTAAAGGCCTCCTACAATGGAGCGGTGCAAAAGCTACCACTCTGGGTGGTACTGGGCGATGGTCCCTTGCTGCTCGGCAGGAGCTGGCTGGGAAAGATACAATGGAACTGGGATGACGTCCGAGCGCTCTCGTCCGCTGACATCACTTCGTGTGCCCAGGTCTTAAACAAGTCCCCTTCACTGTTTGAACCAGGCATCGGGAAGTTCCAAGGATCAAAAGTGCAGATCCACCTAATTCCGGGGGCGCAACCCATCCATCACAAGGCGAGAGCAGTACCGTACATGATGAGAGAAAGGGTAGAGATCGAGCTGGACCGGCTGCAATGAGAGGGCATAATTTCGCCGATCGAATTTAATCAGTGGGCCAGTCCGATTGTTCCAGTCCTCAAGGGAGACAGCACCATCAGAATCTGTGGTGATTACAAAGTAACTATCAATCATTTCTCACTGCAGGATCAATACCCACTACCAAAGGATGACGATCTTTTCACTACGCTGGTGGGAGGAAAGACGTTCACGAAGCTGGACTTGACCTCGGTCTACATGATGCAGGAGCTGGAGGAATTATCGAAGGGCCTCACCTGCATCACCACGCACAAAGGTCTCTGCATTTATAACAGATGCCCTTTTGGAATTCGATCAGCCGCGGTGATATTCCAGAGAAATATGGAAAGCTTACTGAAGTCGGTCCCGCGCATGATGGTCTTCCAGAATGACATCTTGGTTACAGGTCGGGACACAGTCGAGCATCATGTGGTTGAGTCGACAAAGAACAGTCGAGCAACATAAAAAGTTCTTAGTCGACTCAACCACGTGGGGCTCAGGTTGAAACGATCAAAGTGCAATCGAGAACGCACCGAGGCTACAGAACGTGATGGAGCTGCGGTCGTTTCTAGGAATCCTGAACTACTTTGGTAACTTCTTACCGGGTCTCAGCACACTGTTAGAACCACTGCACGCCTTACTGCATAAAGGAGACGAATGGGTATGGGGCAAAAGCCAAGAAAATGCCTTTGTAAAAGCTAGAAAATTGTTATGCTCAAACAAATTGCTTATATTGTATGATCCATGTAAGCGTTTTGGACTAACATGTAATGCGTCTTTGTATGGCGTCGGTTGTGTATTGCAACAAGCTAATGAATCTGGGAAATTGCAATCGGTTGCTTATGCATCCAGAAGTCTGTCTAAGGCTGAGAGCCTACAGCATGATTGAAAAAGAAACATTAGCATGTGTTTATGGGGTAAAGAAAATGCATCAATATCTGTCTGGGCTACAATTTGAATTGGAAACGGATCATAAGCCACTAATATCTCTGTTTTCCTAGAATAAGGGCATAAATACGAATGCATCGGCCCGCATCCAGAGATGGGCGCTCACGTTGTCCGCATACAACTACGCCAGCCACCACAGGCCAGGCACAGAAAACTGCGCTAATGCTCTCAGTAGGCTGCCATTGCCCACCATGGGGGTGGAAATGGCAGAGCCCACAGATTTAGTCATGGTTATGGAAGCATTTGAGAGTGAGCAATCACCCGTCACAGCCTGACAGATTAGAATCTGGCCGACCCAGGACCCCCTACTGTCCTTAGTAAAAAACTGTGTGCTTCACAGGAGCTGGTCCAGTGTCCTAGTGGAAATGCAGGGAGAGATAAAGCCAAGCCAGCGGCGCAAAGATGAAATGTCTATACAGGCAGACTGCCTTCTGTGGGGCATTCGGGTAGTGGTCCCCAAGAAGGGTAGTGAGACTTTCATCAGTGACCTCCATAGTACC